>NC_079215.1:42655095-43009210 GCF_029633865.1 Lampris incognitus | reverse complement strand
GGGATTTTTTTTTCTCCACTAAGCACCCCCCCCCCCCGTGGTGCAGATCATGCTTCTTATCTAACATTCCTCTTCCTGTGACAAATTACCTTGTAAGAAACCCAATAAAAGTAAAATCGATAAAATTGCTGATTTGGATGTCGGGTGACTGTTTCATAGTGCACAGATGTATTTATTCCAAACATCATTCAATGTGAAAATGAAATTAGCTGGATTATGAAGGCAGTTGCTGTTTGATTAATGTACAGTATGAATATACGCTGTTTTTTTTCTTTACAGCATCTCATAAAAAAACTAAAAAACATTGCATGTCTGTGTGATCCACCCGTGCCATTCCATCACTCTCTGATTCATCTTTGTTCACAACTGTGTGTATGTATGTGCACATGCATGCGTGCGTGCGTGTGTGTGTGTGTGTGTGTGTGTGTGTGTGGTGTGTGTGTGTGTGTGTGTGTGTGCTTTGAAGGCTCGGAAGGACTATTGAAAGCCAGAGAAATGAGAAGGTGAGAGGGAGTTAGTGAGGTCTCCATCTCCTATTGCTGTCTTAGCGGGTGTCAATGCTTACCCCAGAGATTTGGCCAACGCAGTTTCGGGTTTTTGCATGCACAGTGACCCTGGGCTGGACTGTCCCCTTTGGGCCTGCAAGCCAGCACGGCGCATTTTAATGATGTTAAGTGCAAGGTTCTTTGCCTTTTTTTTCCTTCTGTTTTCTGTTTCTGTTTCTGTTTGTATGATTTGTGGGGGACCATTGATATTGTGTTAATTGACCCGACCATAATGTGACATCAAAATAATGAATCCACTCCTAATGAATGCACAATCAATTTTCAAACCCTCGATTAATATAGCCAGACTGTGCAAAAAGGTACCATGTGTACATATTTTGCTTTTTGTTGTTTTGGAAGCAGTATAATTAAGTCATGTACATATATTAGCATAGAAAATAAGGGAACATGAAAAAGGACTGGCCATCTAGCTCCTTGGTTACCTCAATAGTCGGCATAGCAACCAATAAACCAGGGCTAGCTGTGATGTATGGGAATTATCAGCCAAGTTTCAGTATGTCTTCGATCCATCAAGATGCTGTTTTGAAATTACCCAGCATGTGCTGTGAAAGAATAAGAATATAAAGAATAGAAGAGTAGAATAGACGATCAGTTAGTCTGATAAGAGAAGAGAAGAGAAGAGAAGAGAAGAGAAGAGAAGAGAAGAGAAAGAGAAGAGAAGAGAAGAGAAGAGAAGAGAAGAGAAGAGAAGAGAAGAGAAGAGAAGAGAAGAGAAGAGAAGAGAAGAGAAGAGAAGAAAAATACTCAGGAAATCAGGGAAGGACCTTTGTCATTTCACCTCATGTACTTGCACCACATGAAGTGAAATGAAATGCCTTTCCCCAGCCCACAGCAGCGCAACATACAGACAAAAACCCATTCAAGAACTACAAGAAACACACATATTCAAACTAACACACATATCCAAAAAAAAAAAAAGATCACCATCCAAGGGAACAAACGCCAGCCAGGAAGATTGTCGGAACATGGACTAGCAGTTAGCTTAGCCTGCCCCACTTCCTCGTCCTGTCAGACCACCCTCGGTGTTACCTCCTCGGGTGCAGCTCCGGGCAAAGGCCACAGTCCCCTGAGCCCACAGCGCAGCAGGACCAAGCTCTCGAAGCCGATCCAGCGCCAGCTCTCCCAGCCAACAAAAGAAGACAAATGTTTAGATGCAGACAGACACTGCATCGACGGTACTGGGTGAGGCCGCCACAAATGTGCATTCGCACCGCCATCTTCCCACACCAGTACTGGCTGAGGCTGCTGCGAATGTTAATTCACGCCGCCATCTCCCCACGCCGGAAGCGGATAAGACAAGATAAGATAAAAATAAGATAAGTATTAGCCCTATTAACCCTAAACATGCATCTTTTTTCCCCTTTCTCCCCGATTATGCTTGGCCAATTACCCAACTCTTCTGCGCCGTCCCAGTCGCTGCTCCACCCCCTCTACTGGATCCGGGGGAGGGCTGCAGACTACCACATACCTCCTCCGATACATGTGGAGTCGCCAGCCGCTTCTTTTCACCTGACAGTGAGGAGTTTCACCAGGGGGGACGTAGTGCATGGGAGGATCATGCTATTCCTCCCAGTTTCCCCCTCCCCCCTGAGCAGGCGCCCTGACTTACCAGAGGAGGCGCTAGTGCAGCGACCAGGACACATACCCACATCTAGCTTTCCCACATGCAGGACATGTCCAATTGTGTCTGTAAGGATGCCCGACCAAGCTGGAGGTAAACATGGGGATTCAGACCGGCGATCCCCCATGTTGGTAGGCAACAGAAATAGACCGCCATGCCACCTGGATTACCCACATGCAGCGAGAACAGGTGTACCCACACCATCTTTTTGATGGTGAGAGGAAACCAGAGCACCCGGAGGAAACCCAAACAGACACATGGAGATCATGCAAACTCCATACAGAAAGGACCTGGGATGGCTTGGAGTTTTGAACCCAGCACTTTCTTGCTGTTAAGCAACAGTGCTAACCATTGGGCCCACCGTGCCGCCCAGTATTTAAGCAGCAATGTTTGTGTTTCCCTACTCTCTACAAATCAATGTTTTCTGTGAATATGGTATGAATGTGGTAAAATGAATATTTAGGTCAGTTTAAACCCAGAGAGTTGAATCAGTTCATCTGGGACACATGGGTAAGTGTGGTTATCCTAACTGGGCGTTTGTCAAAGCCAGGAAGATGCCCAAACAGTGCACCAGCCAATTGGAGAGAGAAGGACAAAACCACCGTCTAAGCAAAAACCAGTGGTGATTCCAAATATGGCAAGAGTGTCAGAACAATTGAAAACACAACTGCACCAGAAATTGGTCCACCCCAAGGATTGGGTCCCCCAACACAAAACAGAGCAATATAGTTTACACTGTTAAGTGCTGGGAAGATTGCTGTGGACTTGTTACAACACAGAAGACCTAACACGTCACGCCAGGACTCCACAGTCTACATCCATCTACAGGCCAGTGGCCACTCTTTCAAAGATGAGGATGTGCAAATCCTTGATTGGGAGGAATGCTGGTTTGAATGGGGAGTCAAAGAGGCCATCTATGTGACACGGGGAACGACCACCCCTGAACCAAGGGGGAGGGCTTAAGAGTACCTCTGTCACCATCTTACAATGCTGTGATTGCAACCATTCCAAAATCCTCTGTGAATAGTACACATGGCCATTGTGTTCACAGCAATTTGCACATGAAACCGATTGCCAGTTCCAATCGTTATTTAACGGTTCTGTTTATAAGGTTGGGGATACCTGCAGTCAGCCGAGGACTGACAAAGTCACCTAGATGAGTGATGAAATGTTTTCTCCTTTTAAACTTTGTGTCCAGATGAGCTGATTCAACTTTCTGGGATTTCTATACTTGGGTTATTGAGCATGCATAAAGACATAAGCCAGTTTAACTATTTAGGCGAACAGCAAATGCCGACAATCTGTATAGATTTACCCAGACCATGATGACCGTTATCAGAGTCTGGGATCAGGTTATCAGACTTTGTATCATTGGATAACTAACATTAGAGTTTACAAGAATTCATAATTTACGTTGCTTTGACATTCTCGACACCAAGCAAGTACTGCGCCATTAACTGCAAATTCAGTTTCCACGATAGTGGCTATAATTGCATTTCAAAAGACATTTGAAACTCATAAAAACTTATGAATCGGTTTTGCAGTACAACAGACTGTGAGCGTGCAAAAACATTACTCTTAAAATTACATATCCCCTAAAGCACCCCACACTCCTGCATCTTAGTTGCCATGTAGTGTATGACCTGGTCCGTGTCATTACCCACCGTGTGAATGACAGTTGGGCCAAACTGACAAACCTCCAGCAGCGGGAACAGCAGGAATGTGTTCCCGCTGCTGGAGTCAATCTACGGCCGTGTTGTTGCACGGCCGTAGATTGACTCGGATCGACTGGGTATTGCATCATGATCTGTAAACCAAAAACGAGTGAAAAGCCGTGAGAAATATTCATCTGTGAAGTTTGACAAGGGAAGAGGTTACAACTTGGTCAAGAGAGCACAGAATAATCAAACTGATATCTGGAAGAAATTCTCAGGACAAATAACAGAAGAGACTGATGGAATGTCTGCTTTACTATTAAGGGTTAAATTCTCCTTGTTGATGTTATTTTGCACTGCAGTACATGTTGACCAACAGTGCTGTGCTTATGGCACAATGTCAGCACCATGAAGCCTGTTCAGGAAACCTGCAGAATAATATTTATGCACATGAAACTCTAACCTCGTCAGAATGTTTTTTTAGTGTTGTAGCATGACTCATATCATCGCTTTCCACCCTTCACAAAACCTGCACTGCTCAGAGCCAACCAATTCTGACTTTGTGAGCCAGCAAGCTAATGTGCCAATTTAGATGAAGTAAAACCAGAAATTGTGTGGTCCCATGTGGGTGGAGAGAACCGGTTACTGAGATCAAACATGTTGCCACACGAGTTTACCATTTACACGTTACCTGAGCCCATCTAGAACTCCTGCCTCCATCTCATCCATCTCCAGCCATCTCTATAGAGCCTTTTTAGCACCGCTCCGTTAATAGCAGGCGGTGCTTTGAAAGAGACGGCTTTTCCCAAGAGGACCGGACCACCAGTCTAATCCCACTACTGATGCCTCTGTGCTGGGAGGCTGAGTCAGTAAAGCAGAAATCTGGAAAATATCAGCAGGGGAGCAGCAAAAGGTTGAGAGAGAGAGAGAGAGAGAGAGAGAGAGAGAGAGAGAGAGAGAGAGAGAGAGAGAGAGAGAGAGAGAGAGAGAGAGAGAGAGAGAGAGAGAGAGAGAGAGAGAGAGAGAGAGAGAGAGAGAGAGAGAGAGAGGCATAGAGAGGACAAGAGAGGATGAGAGACAGAAAGAGAGAGAGAGATGTTGTGTTAATGTTAATTACTGAGATTTTGTGTTAATGTTAATTATTAGTGTTATTGTGTACTGTCCAAATATTTTGACAAATTGAACTTTGATGCTTTGGCAACATTGTTTTTTAAAACGTCCATGCCAGTAAAGCCCTTTGAATTGAATTGAATTGAACTGAGAGAGGGGAGAGAGACAGACATAGAGAGGGAGAGAGAGAAAGATAGAGAGGGGGCATAGAGAGGGAGAGAGAGGCATAGAGAGAGAGCGAAATAGAGAGAGGGGCATAGAGAGGAAGAGACAGAGGGAGAGAGAGGCACAGAAAGAGCAGGCGAGAGAGAGGGAGAGAGCGAAAGAGAGAGAGGGAGGCATAGAGAAGGCAAGAGGGAGAGAGGGAGGCATAGAGAAGGCGAGGGAGAGAGAGGCATAGAGAGGGCAAGAGAGAGAGGATACAGGCAGTGTAACAACACAGACAGGGATGGAGATGAGGAATAGAAGATGAGGCAAATTCGAAGCAAGAAAAGGAGGCGTATGTTGGATAGATAGACACAGATGGAGGGCGAGAGAGGAGTGACAGGGAAGGGTCGGGCTGTTGATTAGTCATAGAGAAAAGAGACTGGGTTGCCTGGAGCTGTCCAATAGATAGCATTGGTTGGTACGGGAACGCTTCTCCCACTCACTTAATCGGTCATAGGACTGAAAGGGCTTTCATAATGGTTGGGGAGTTGCGAGGAAAACATCCTCCCTCTTCACTTCTGTTAAATTAATCTCTTGCCTCAAATATCCTCCTTCCCCGCGATGATATGTTCTCTCATGTAATTACAGCTGCATCGCAGACAGGGTTTCTCATCAAAATCAGGTCTGTGATTAAGTCTGACATTTCACTAATGCCAGAGTTAATCAAGTTTTGAACCAAGATTTACTGCAAAATCAGAACCCGTGTGAGGGCTTGATAGCCACCGTTAGCATCACAACATTAGATTAGATGTTTCTGAAAATGTATAAAAGAAAAAAACATTTTGAAAAGCTTTTGAAAATTCAGCTGAATGAAAACACAAGTTGAGCTTTCAGGGACTTTTAAAATGACCCCGAACAAGGTACCTTATGCTTATCTTAACCTCTTTTTAATTGGGCTTTAATTTCTTTCTTAAAAAAAAACCATAGCGTCCAGGGATGTAAAAAAAAGAGATTTTTTTTAACTGTGGTTTAATTGTTTTGGAGGGCAGTTAACACACGTGTACTTGTTTCCATTTGTTTTGGGTTTGTTGTTTTTTCTGCTTTGGAGGAGAAATTTATGTTTTTTCATCACGGACGAAGATAGCGAGGCTCGAGTACCTATTCAAAACATCAATGTAGAAAATTTGGGGGTATTTTTCCCGTTCAATACAGCAGTGATTCATTTTTATTTGCATGTGTTGTGCTGAGAAAAATTGAGAAACTGTCGTTTCTTGCACGGCTGATAGCAGCTTGAGTGCAACAGTGCAGACTTGTTCATTTCCTCATGTTTCTCAACTGTAGTCCTCAGTTTATTCTGTTAGAGCGGTCCCACCTGTGTAAAGTGGTCTTTATTACAAAGGTCAGTCTTGTGTACCAGTATCTGGTAAATCTTTTGATATCAAATATATGCATGCTGCCCTATATTTAGGTAGCACTGTCTGCCAAAGGTACATCACATCCCAGCTTTACAGATGAGGTCAACTAGAAGATTCACAAATGAGTTTCGGAGTAGCACACATCAAAGAGAATCAGTCTTGTGTTGCTGGCAGCAGTTCTAAACATAAGATTCATTAAAATACAGTTTTAATATACAGATACTAACAAGGTTTGTCCAAAGTCTATCTCTCTCTCTCTCTCTCTCTCTCTCTCTCTCTCTCTCTCTCTCTCTCTCTCTCTCTCTCTCTCTCTCTCTCTCTCTCTCTCTCTCTCTCTCTCTCTCTCTCTCTCTCACACACACACAAACACACACAGCACAGCACCGCACAGCACAGCACAGCAAAGCACATCACTTGTAATGCAGCTCTGGGTAATGGGTGGTATGGACAGAGCCCCCAGCTTCGGACTGTACATCTGTTCCTCAACAACCTTCACTGACACACGGACAATTCAAGTCTTCCTGATTTGCTGTGGGGATGTGCAATTTTCCCTACCCTGTCTGCTTCTTTCTCTCTCTCTCTCTCTCTCTCCCTCTCTCTCCCTCTCTCTCTGTCTTTATCTGTCCGTGTCTGTTGCCTTTTCTCTCTCACTCTTCCTCTTTTTACCATCATTTCCTCTATGTGGCTTTGCATCTGAGACTAATATATCGTGTGAGTTTGCAAGCTCCAGCACAGAAATATTTTCTATATGCACATATGTGAATGTGTGTGTGTGTGTGTGTGTGTGTGTGTGTGTGTGTGTGTGTGTGTGTGTGTGTGTGTGTGTGTGTGTGTGTGTGTGTGTGTATTTCTGCACTGTTTTCCACTAACCTTGCCTCCATCCTGATCTCATAGGAAACATGGTTTGTTCAAAAGCAAATCAAAGAAGGGGAATCTTCTTTCGGCCTGTAAAATACTCCCTATCAGCAGACAGTGTGTTTCTAAGCCCTTTTAAGTCTGTGCTGCAAACAGGCAGTGATGGCTCCAACTGATTTGAATACAGACTTTGCCTTTGTGGTGTCAGTGTGGTTTCTAAGCTAAAGCAGTGACATGCCAGCCCATCCGTACAACCATCCCCGCTGCCCCAAAGTGTGAATAATGAATTCCGTGTCTATATAACTATGTCTGTCCATCTGTCTGTCTGTCTCTGTCTGTCTGTGCATTTGGATTGCACTTAATGTGTGTTAAACAATGCCAAAATGAGAGAGACTAGTGTTTAAAAACATCCGTCAAGTTGAATTTCTGTTTGCTTTGTCCTGTTCTCTCTGTCTGTTTCCATTCATCTCAGTGGTACATTTCTGACAGTGGGCTTCTCCCCTCACTATTGTCAAAAGCCTCCCTCCCTGAATAGTCAGTCTGCAGCTATCACTGGAGATGATCCGGGCACAACATCTCAGCAGAATAAAATGTAACAGTAACCCAGCCACTGAGGATGCTCAAGCCAGTGTATTCTTGGCATTGGTCCCAAGCCTGGATAAATGGGAAGGGTTACATCAGGTAGCACATCCGGCTTAAAACCTTTGTCAAATCAAATATGCGGATCATAAATAAGATTTCCATACCGCATCGGTCAAGGCCGCAGTTACCAATGACTGCCACTGTTGGCCAGCAGGGTGCTGGTGGAAACTACGCTACTGTTGGACGAAGGAGAAGGAGAAGGCGAAAGCATGTCCAGAGGCAGCAGGAGAGGAGGAAGGGTAGGAGTGTGGAGGTGAGAGTCGGAACTTTGAATGTTGGCACTATGACTGGTAAAGGGAGAAAGCTGGCTGATATGATAGAGAGAAGGAAGGTAGATATACTGTGGGTGCAAGAGACCAGGTGGAAGGGGAGTAAGGCCAGGAGCATCAAAGGTGGGTTCAAACTTTTCTACCATGGTGCGGATGGGAGGAGAACTAGGCTAAGGGTTATTCTGAAAGAAGAGTCTGTCAAGATTGTGTTGGAGGTGAAGAGAGTGTTGGACAGAGTGATGAGTATAAAGCTGGAAATCAAAGTTGTGTTGATGAATGTTATCAGCGCATATGCCCCACAAGTTGTGTGTGAGATTGAAGAGAAAGAAGAATTCTGAGTGAGCTGGGTGAAGTGGTGGAGAGTGTACCCAAGGAGGAGAAAGTGGTGATTGGAGTGGGCTTCTATGGGCATGTTGGTGAAGGGAACAGAAGTGATGAGGAGTTGATGGGTAGATATGGTGTCAAGGAGAGGAATATGGAAGGACAGATTGTGGTGGACTTTGCGAAATGGATAGAAATGGCTGTGGTGAACATGCATTTCCAGAAGAGGAAGGAACACAGAGTGATGTATAAGAGTGGAGGAAGGTGCACACAGGTGAACTATATCTTATGCAGGAGGCACAATCTTAAAGATTGGTGACAGAAAGGTGGTGACAGGGGAGAATGTAGCTAGGCAGCATCGGATGGTGGTCTGTAGGATGACTTTGGGGATCAAGAAGTGGAAGAGAGTGAAAGCAGAGCAAAGGATCAAATGGTGGAAGTTGAAGAAGTAAGACTGTTGTGAGGAGTTCAGGGGGGAGTTAAAACAGATACTGGGTGGTAGTGAAGAGTTGCTGGATGGCTGGGCAAATACTGCATAAATAGTGAGGGAGATAGCTAGGAAGGTACTTGGTGTGTCATCAGGATAGAGGAAGGAAAACAATGAGACTTGGTGGAGGAATGACAGAAAAGTATACAGAGGGAGAGGTTGGTGAAGAAGAAGTTGTACAGCCAGAGAGATTAAGAAAGTGGACAGGAGTACAAGGAGATGCGGCAGAAGTGAAGAGAGACATAGCAAGGGCAAAGGAAAAGGCATATCGCGTGTTGACGAATAGGTTAGATACTAATGAAGGAGAAAAGATGTGCAGCGGATTAGGGCGATGAAGAATAGAGATGGAAATGTGTTAACAAGTGAGGAGAGTGTGTTGAGAAGGTGGAAGAAGTACTTTGAGGGGTTGATGAATAAAGAAAATGAGAGAGAAGGTTGGATGATGTGGGGATAGTGAATCAGGAAGTGCAGTGGATTAGCAAGGAGGAAGTGAGGGCAGCTATGAAGAGGATGAAGATTGGAAAGGTGGTTGGTCCAGATTACATACCTGTGGAGGCATGGAGATGTTTAGGAGAGATGGCAGTGAAGTTTTTTTTAACTAGATTGTTTAACACAATCTCAGAAAGTGAGAGGATGCCTGAGGAGTGGAGAAGAAGCATACTGGTACCAATTTTCAAGAACAAGGGTGATCTGCAGAACTGAAGCAACCACAGAGGTATGAAGATATGGGAAAGAGTAGTGGAAGCTAGGTTAAGAGGAGAGGTGATGATTAGCCAGCAGCAGTATGGTTTCATGCCACAAAATAGCACTACAGAGGTGATGTTTGCTTTGAGAATGTTGATTGAGAAGTATAGAGAAGGCCAGAAGGAGTTACATTGAGTCTTTGTGGATTAGAGAAAGCATATGATGGTGCAGAGACAGAAATTGTGGCATTGTATGAGGAAGTGAGACAGTGTTGAGGTGTGCAGTAGGACTGACAGTTGGAGGTGGGATTATATGAAGGATCGGCTCTGAACCCTTTCTTGTTTGCAGTGGTGATGGGGAATGGGAGTAATGGGGAGTGCAGAAGGAGGGTGAGGATGAGAGTGCAGGAAGGGTGGAGTGGGTGGAGAAGAGTGTCAGGAGTGATGTGCGACAGAAGGGTACCAGCAAGAGTTAAATGGAAGGTTTACAAGATGATTGTGAGACCAGCTATTTTATATGGTTTGGAGACAGTGGCACTGACAAAAAGACAGGAGGCAGAGCTGGAGGTGGCAGAGTTGAAGATGCTAAGATTTTCGTTGGGAGTGATGAAGATAGACAGGATCAGGAATGATTATATTAAAGGTTGGATGGTTTGGAGACAAAGCAAGAAAGGCAAGATTGAGATGGTTTGGATATGTGTGGAGGAGAGATGCTGGATATATTGGGAGAAGGATGCTGAAAATTGAGCTGCCAGGCAAGAGAAAAAGAGGAAGGGCCAAAGAGGAGGTTTATGGGGTTTATGGATGTAGTGAGAGAGGACATGCAGGTTGTTGGCATGACAGAGGAAGATGTAGAGGACAGGAAGAGATAGAAACAGCTGATCTGCTGTGTTGACCCCTAACGGGAGCAGTCAAATCTAGTAGTAGTAGAATAGGATTTAACAGAGATTATAAAAAACACACTGTTGCACCCCCACACACAGTTATGTGTACATCTTTCCTCCTTATACATTGAGCATGCAAAGATTCCTCCTATACATAGAGTTCAGAGAAGTTTCACACACAAGCTCCCACATGTATGACTGGACACACAAACACCAGACGCAAACAGGAAGCCTTTGATTGAATCATAGCCAAGCAGAAGATCTTCTCACACCGAGGAGAGAGATAAGGCAAATGATGCCCTCTCTCAACCTCTCTTTTTCTCTCACCCTCTCTCTCTCTGTTTTCCCTACCCACAGACATTGCATGCATCACACATAAGTCAAGCCAATACAGCCAGAATGACATGTGCATTTTAAGCCATAATGTGTGATTTCAATTTACCAACTGTTCACTACCCCTTTTTATCCCATTGTGAATATAAAAGTTTTGCATATGCAATTATATAAGTTCATTTTTTTCATGTTTTCCCATTAACCTTAGAAATGTGTGTGTGTGTGTGTGTGTGTGTGTGTGTGTGTGTGTGTGTGTGTGTGTGTGTGTGTGTGTGTGTGTGTGTGTGTGCATGCCCACATCTTACTGTGTGAGATGGGGGCACAGAAACAAACAAACAGCAGGACATTGGCAGCACCTGTTGATGAGACTAGTAGTTTCAATGATTCTTAGATCCAAGCCTGCCGTCAGTTCGAGATGAGGACTTTCTCACACCAGAGAGAGGATCTCTGTCAGTGTCACATTGAGGTTAGAGGTGACTGACTGACTGACTGACTGAAGCAGTGATTCTGAATTGCTTTACATGCATATGCCCATGCAGAATGCAAGGATTAATTGGCATCTATATTAGATTCATTAGATGACCACACAGGATTTGATTCCCCCTAGACTGGATCACTGCTCTGCCCGCCATTAACCACGTTAGAATATAAATGTCCTTTCTGGGGTATCAAATGATTGACAGCCATCATCTTCACTTCAAAGACCCCCTGGCTGTTTCGATTTGTTTGCCTTCTCTCATTATTTCACAGATGCTCTCATCTTCACTGACTTAGAAATGTGTGGAAGTTTAACAGAAACATTAATGGTGACTCCAGGGAGCCTTATGAAGCGCCTAGGAGCCTATTTATGTTGGAATAGGCATTCCAGGCATTTTAATGTTTTTATAACTACTAACCTCCATGATTATGAAAATATTTGAGCGCATGCTCCTCTCCTACCCCAAAGACCCAACTGAACATCTTATTAACCCCTTGCAGTTTGCATACAGGTCTAATCGCTCAGTAGAGGATGCTGGCAACATGGGGCTCCACTACATCCTGCAGTACTTGGACAAACCAAACACCTACAGTGCATCCAGAAAGTATTCACACCCCTTCACCGTCCCCTCATTTTGTTATGTTACAGCCTTATTCCAAAATGGATTAAATTCATTTTTTGTTCTCATCAATCTACACACAATACTCCATAATGACAAAGGGAAAAAGGTTTTGTAGAAATTTTTGCAAATTTATTAGAAATAAAAAACTGAAATATTGCACATACATAAGTATTCACACACTTTGCTATGACACTCAAAATTGAGCTCAGGTTCATCCTGTTTCCACTAATCATCCTTGAGATGTTTCTACATCTTGATTGGAGTCCATCTCTAGTAAATTCAACTGATTGGACATGATTTGGAAAGGCACACACCTGTCTATATAAGGTCCCACTGTTACCAGTGGATGTCAGAGCAGAAACCAAGCCATGAAGTCAAAGGAATTGTCTGTGGACCTCCGAGACAGGATTGTATCGAGGCACAGATCTGGGGAAGGGTACAAAAAAATGTCTACAGCTTTGAAGGTCCCGAAGAGCACAGTGGTCTTCATCATTCGTAAATGGAAGAAGTTTGGATCCACCAGGACTCTCCCTAGAGCTGGCCGCCCAACCAAACTGAGCAATCGGGGGAGAAGGACCTTGGTCAGGGAGGTGACCAAGAACCTGATGGTCACTCTGACAGAGCTCCAGCGTTCCTCTTTGGAGATGGGAGAACCTTCCAGAAGGACAACCATCTCTGCAGCACTCCACCAATCAGGCCTTTATGGTAGAGAGGCCAGACGGAAGCCTCTGCTCAGTAAAAAGCACATGACAGCCCACTTGGAGTTTGCCAGAAAGCACCTAAAGGACTCTCAGACCATGAGAAACAAGATTCTCTGGTCTGATGAAACCAAGATTGAACTCTTTGGCCTGAATGCCAAATGTCACGTCTGGAGGAAACCAGGCACCTCTCATGACCTTGCTAATACCATCCCTACAGTGAAGCATGGTGGTGGCAGCATCATGCTGTGGGGATGTTTTTCAGCGGCAGGAACTGGGAGACTAGTCAGGATTGAGGGAAAGATGAATGGAGCAAAGTACAGAGAGATACTTGATGAAAACCTGCTCCAGAGCGCTCAGGACCTCAGACTGGGGCGAAGGTTTACCTTTCAACACGACAATGACCCTAAGCACACAGCCAAGACAACGAAGGAGTGGCTTCGGGACAAGTCTGTGATTGTCCTTGAGTGGCTCAGCCAGAGCCCAGACTTGAACATCTCTAGAAAGACCTGAAAATAGCTGTGCAGCGACGCTCCCCATCTAACCTTACAGAGCTCGAGAGGATCTGCAGAGAAGAATGGGATAAATACCCCAAATATACACTCACTGGCCACTTTATTAGGTACACCTTGCTAGTACCGGGTTGGACCCCCTTTTGTCTTCAGAACTGCCTTAATCCTTCGTGGCATAGATTCAACAAGGTACTGGAAACATTCCTCAGAGAGTTTGGTCCATATTGACATGATAGCATCACGCAGTTGCTGCAGATTTGTCGGCTGCACACCCATGATGCGAATCTCCCGGTCCACCACATCCCAAAGGTGCTCTATTGGATCGAGATCTGGTGACTGTGGAGGCCATTTGAGTACAGTGAACTCATTGTCATGTTCAAGAAACCAGTCTGAGATGATTCGAGCTTTATGACATGGCGCGTTATCCTGCTGGAAGTAGCCATCAGAAGATGGGAACACTGTGGTCATAAAGGGATGGACATGGTCAGCAACAATACTCAGGTAGGCTGTGGCGTTGACACGATGCTCAATTGGTACTAAGGGGCCCAAAGTGTGCCAAGAAAATATCCCCACACCATTACACCACCACCACCAGCCTGAACCGTTGATACAAGGCAGGATGGATCCATGCTTTCATGTTGTTGACGCCAAATTCTGACCCTACCATCCGAATGTCGCAGCAGAAATCGAGACTCATCAGACCAGGCAACGTTTTTCCAATCTGCTATTGTCCAATTTTGGTGAGCCTGTGCGAATTGTAGCCTCAGTTTCCTGTTCTTAGCTGACAGGAGTGGCACCCGGTGTGGTCTTCTGCTGCTGTAGCCCATCTGCCTCAAGGTTCGACGTGTTGTGCGTTCAGAGATGCTCTTCTGCATACCTCGGTTGTAATGAGTGGTTATTTGAGTCACTGTTGCCTTTCTGTCAGCTCGAACCAGTCTGGCCATTCTCCTCTGACCTCTGGCATCAACAAGGCATTTTCGCCCACAGAACTGCCGCTCACTGGATATTTTCTCTTTTTCGGACCATTCTCTGTAAACCCTAGAGATGGTTGTGCGTGAAAATCCCAGTAGATCAGCAGTTTCTGAAATACTCAGGAATTTCCCAGCGGGATGCTGGAGACTATCCTGCTGGGATAGACTCCACCATCCCGCTGGGAAATTCCTCGTATGCATTTAACCCATCCTAGCCATGTAAACTAGGAGCAGTGGGCAGCTGCTGTGCAGCACCTGGGGACTAACTCCAGTTCTTTCACCATGCCTCCAGTGATCCGAATTTGGATAAGCAGGTTGGATAATGGATGGATAAATGGAATTTCCCCAGAGGGATGAATAAGTATATCTTCTTCTTCTCTTCTTCTAACAATCTGGAACTGGACACCAACATAACAGTCGGGATGATTATGGACTACCACAAAAATGCTTCAACCCACTCCCCCTGGAAATTAATGCCACCACTGTCACCAAGGTGGAATCGTTCAAGTTCGTGGATACCTTTATCTCCAACACATTTAAATGGGACATTATCACCATCCTAGCCAAGAAAACGAAACAGTTGAGGTTCTTCCTACAACAGCCAAAGAGACTTCATGCCAGCCGACACATTCTGTTTCAGTTCTACAGGGCTATCATAAAGAGCATCCTGACCACATCCATCACTGTCTTGTATGACTGTGTGTCTGCTCACTCTAAGGCCAAACTACAAAGAGCCATACACATGGCTCAGAGAGTCATTGGTTGCCACCTGCCCTCTATCAAGGACCTTCACAGCTCCAAAGCCAAGAAATGTGCATGGAAGATTGTGGCTAATCCCCCCCATCCAGCCCACAGGCTGTTCATAAGACTGCCTTCTGGATGACAGTACAGGTCTATCAAGACTTCTTCCCCTGGATCACCACCTTGCAGTGGTGGAGCAGCTTGCGTGTATCAATGATCCCCAGAGCTATGCCGTCCAGATATTTGCTCTTGGTAGAGTCACCCAACATGGACAGGTCAAGGGGGAGGTTCCAGATAAAGTATGATCCAACAAAGAGCCAACAAAGACCTCAATGGCAGAACTGGAGGAAGATGTCTCCAGGTCACACTGGCAGTGAAGGCTGCTATAGAGGGTGGTCCCCAATCATCTTGGTTCTCCATGCCATTGGACTCTGGCCAACTCCTGCCAATGCCTGTGTGGTGGCTGCAGGTGCATCAGCTACGCCACATAAAAAAGCTGTCACGCGCAGGCGTCCTCCTGTTATGCGGCTCCAGGATCAGCCTCTACACCCACCTGAGGACCCAGAGGGACCCAGAGGGAGGACGGTCATACTCAACCCCGAGTGACTGCCGATGATGATGATGAAAACTAAAACCAAAGGTCACCAGAATAGATTCTATCCCAAAGTGCTAGCCCTTCTCAATACCTCCTGAACTCTTGTATCGTATGTTATGTGGTACCACTGTGCCTTCAGTATTGATTAGTCATACTACAGCTCCACTTTCCTACTGTGAATTTTATACAGCATTTATATTTAGCATTCATTTATATCTATATTTAATTAATACTACTCACTATTCTGGTGCTGTGTGATGGATACCATATTGCATATTATATTGTATATTGTAGGTTTTGTATTGTGTATTGTATTGTATATTATACATCTTGTATCCACTGTTGTATTGCAAACTGTATTTAGGTATTGTTTAGTTATTGAACTGTAATGAGCTGCACAAAGGACACCAAGTATAATTCCTAGTGCATACAATGTACCTTGGCGAATAAAGTTGATTTTGATTCTGATTCTGATTAAGTTGTGAAGAGCTAAGGCAGACCAAAGTGGCCTCCTTCTTAACCATCGTGTGGTGCTTGTTTTCCCTGCGGCTTGCTCACCAGCTGACAAGCAGGTGATAATGATTTGATTTGATTAATGCCTCGATAAGAAATGCCTGTTTCTCTGTAGCATTTGCCTGAGGAAGATCTTACAGATTGAACTGTTGCCTTAAAAAGAGAATAAAACCATTTATTGGGAGCTTACCAGTGAGCAGACCGCACTCTTTTGTATCTTGCAATGAAACATATTTTTTGCCTTGCATGGGAATATTTTGTGTGGATGTGTGCACATATAAAGAGAGAATACTGCCTATAATATGAAAGAGTAAACAGTGTGCATATTAACTTCTGGGGTGATTCTGAATTGCTGGTTCATCTAGAATAGAGTAAGTATCATCTTTCTTGCTTAACAAGTTGCTATTAGTCTTATTCCAGCTGTTTGAGTATTAGTCCTTTTCTCTATACATCTGCTGCTGGATCCTATTCTAGCTGTAGCTGTCTTATTCTATTTACTTATTTGTCTCATTTACTTAATGTAGCTGTAGCTGTTTTTTCACCTAGTGTGCCCTTAAATATTTCTTGTTGCCTAGCTGTTTTGACTTGGTTATCCTTTTAGCTTATAAATATATTCCTTGGTAACTTGCTGTTTGCAGTTTTAATAGTAGTATTGTGTGAGGTTTGATAGAGTTTTATATAAGTGTTCAGTTTCTGGGCAATAAGCCTAATTTCAGTGTACCTCTTTGGCCAATTGGGTGTTAAGTGGCCAGGGTGTGGCCTGCACTCATGGCAGACAATTAGCAATCAGTGTTCTTTAAATCACTGCTGCTACTTGGAAGCGTCAGGCAAACAAGCCTAGGTTGAACGAAGGCTAGAGTGAACAAAGGCAAGTGCAACTTTTTCAAGCCAAGACTTCGTCCAGCACCGACTGCTCTTTTTAGATCCGGTCAGTCATCTGTGTTTTGTGTACCTAGTATAGACTATGTGTTTCCTTTGCATTCCTGTCCTTTCCTCTTCCCGGGGCTGGCATAGATGTTGGGTCACTCCTAGGCGCTGTGACCCTACCAATCTCATCCATCCCACTCACGTTGAGCAAGTGGTGACAGGAGGGCTCTGCAATTGCCTGTCTGAAGTGCCGAAAGCTGAGTTTATCTCAGGTTATGCATCCTTGCTCTCCCTCAACTTTCTTGCTCTGAGACCTGGATCATGCCAGAAAACACTACCACACCCGCAGCTCTGTCTGATGTGTACTCTTTATCTCACACTCCCAGAGCTGGGAGGTGGGGTGGTGGTACTGGCCTGCTAATCTCCCTGAAATGAAAATACTCTCTTGATTCCATTCCACAATTTTCTCCGCCCACTTTTGAATTTCATGCTGTTACTGTCTCTTATCCAGTCAAACTCACCATCGTGGTTGTGTACCGCCCACCAGGCCCCATTGGTGAGTTTCTGGAGGATCTTGACACACTTGTCTCGCACTTCCCTGTTGACGACTCTGCACTTATCCTTCTCGGTGACTTCAATATCCACGCTAACAAGCTAGATCCTCTTCTCTCTTTCCTCTCCTCCTTTGACCTTCACCTCTCACCCTCTCCTCCTACCCACCAGGCCGGCAACCAGCTGGACCTTATCTTTACTAGACACTGTCCTATTTCCAATCTCTGTTACTCCCCTCCAGCTCTCTGACCGCTACTTTATGTCACCCCCCTCAGCCCCTTCCCCTACACACATGGTTTCCAGCCGTAGACGCCTCCACTGATCTTTCTTCCTCTGTTACCTCTATCCTCCCTACACCTGAATCTTTCTCTCTCCTACCCCCTGCTACTGATCTTCTTCTCTCTACCCTCTTCTCTGGACAATATGTCCCCTCACCTCCAGGCCTGCACGCCCAACTCCACCTGCCCCTTGGCTGACCGACTCAGTACATACTGACAGATGGAGCCTGAGAGTGGCAGAGCGCAAATGGAGAAAAGGCAAACTCCCAGATGACCTTCTCAACTTCCAAACTCTTCTTTCAACTTTCTCCTCCTCCCTTTCTGCTGCTAAGGCTGCCTTCTATCGCTCTAAAATCCTATCCTCTGCCTCTAATCCTAAGAAACTCTCTGAAACCTTCTCTACACTTCTTCAAACTCTTTCTCCCTGATGACTTCGCTAACTTCTTTGACAAGAGGGTAAATGACATCAGATCCTCCTTTTCTCACCATCCGGTTAGTGCTGCTTGCACTATCGCACCCTCCCTCACCTCTCCACGTCCCACTGTATCTCACCTTGCTCCCCTCTCCCCCGATGAGGTTCTAAACCTCATCACATCCAGTCGCCCCACCACATGCTCCCTTGACCCGGTCCCCTCCCCTCTTCAGTCTATAGCACCTGAACTCCTTCCCTATCTAACCCTCCTCATCAACACCTCCCTCTGCTTTCAAGACTGCTAGAGTCACCCTCCTTCTCAAGAAACCATCACTTAACCCCTTTGATGTCAAAAACTACAGACCAGTTTCCTTTCTATCCAAAACTTTCGAACGTGCTGTCTTTAACCAACTTTCTTTGTACCTCCACCAGAACAACCTCCTGGACCCCAACCAGTCTGGGTTCAGGGTCCGTCACTCGACAGAGACGGCCCTCCTTGCAGTGACAGAATCGCTGCACTCTGCAAGAGCAAACTCTCTCTCCTCTGTTCTGATACTCCTGGACCTGTCAGCTGCGTTCGACACAGTGAACCACCAGATCTTCCTCTCTACCCTCGAGGGCCTGGGTGTCACAGGCTCTGCACTCTCAATGTTTGCAACCTACCTGACGGGTTGCTCCTACCAGGTGACATGGAGGGGATCTGTGTCGGAGCCCCGCAGACTGACTACAGACGTTCCACGGGGTTCGGTTCTGGGTCCTCCTTTTTCTCCCTGTACACGACATCCCTGGGTTCTGTTATTCACTCGCATGACTTCTCTTATCATTGTTATGCTGATGACACCCAGCTGATCTTGTCCTTTCCTCCCTCTGACACACAAGTAGAGACAGGCATTGCTGCGTGCTTGACTGACACCTCGAAGTGGATGGCGACACACCACCTGAAGCTCAATCTGGACAAGACAGAGCTGATGTTCCTCCCGGGGAAAGGTTGCCCGCACCGAGACGTGGCCATCACCATTGACAACACCGTGGTGATGCCAACTCGGGACTGTGATCCTAGACAACCAACTGTCATTTGCTGAAAATTTTGCATCGGTTGCTCACTCCTGTAGATTTCTCCTCTATAACATCAGGAGGATTCGCCCATTCCTCACCGACAAGATGGCACAGGTGCTCATCCAGGCTCTGGTCATCTCCCGGCTGGACTACGGCAACTCTCTCCTTGCTGGCGCATCGGCCATCAGACCTCTGGAGCTTGTTCAGAACGCTGCAGCTCGTCTGGTGTTCAACCACCCTAAGTTCTCCCACACAACTCCCCTTCTCATGTCCCTACACTGGCTCCCAGTAGCTCCTCGCATCCAGTTTGAGACTCTGGTGCTAGCCTACAAGGCAGTGAAGCTCCTTCCTATCTCCAGGCCATGGTCAAGCCCTACACCCCCGCCCGACAACTTCGCTCTGCTGCCTCAGGACGCCTGGCTACCCCATCGCTCAGCGGCCCTTGCTGCCTATCAACCCGGTCACGGCTCTTTTCTGTCCTGGCCCCACAGTGGTGGAATGAACTCCCCACTGATGTCAGGACAGTGGAGTCACTGCCCATCTTTCAGCGCAGGTTGAAAACTCACCTCTTCAAGAACTACTACCCTGTTACTTGTTCTTACCAATTATTGTATTCACTCTTTTAAAATAAAAAAAATCTCATTCTTGCACTTTTACTTTAGCATTGGTTTTGCTCTTAGATGCTTGTTTAGATGCACTTATGACCCCTGATGACTAGTAGTTCTCCTGATTTCCTATGTTAAATGCACTTATTGTAAGTCACTTTGGATAAAAGCATCGGCTAAATGACTGTAATGTATTGTAAATGCTCCCCTCTCTGAGCCCCTCTGCCTACTCACAACTAGATAAAAGACATAAAGGAGTATAGGTGTAGAGGACAGTAATGGAGGTGTCCATGTATAAAGGGGTGTAGAGGACAGTGATTGAAGTATCTATGTATAAAGAGGTGTAGATGTAGAGGACAGTGATTGAGGTGTCCATGTATAAAGGATATAAAGGGGTGTAGAAGTAGAGTACAGTGATGGAGGTGTCCATATATAAAGGATATCGTGGGATGTAGAGGACAGTGATTGAGGTGTCCATGTATAAAGGGTTGTAGATGTAGAATACAGTTGTAAGGACCTCTAAAATCTATTGTACCTACTTTGTGGTACTTCATTTACCAGCATGCTTTGTGTCTTGGATATTTCCTATGTTCTTGTGGGTTTCTAAACATGTGGACCTATGGAATGTATTTGTTCTTTGTATTTTTATTTGAATTTTGTTATTAGCCAATGATGTGGTGTGGAGTTATGCCCGCGAAATCGCGAGGTTCGCAACGGTCGATCTCCTCACGGAAAGGGAGGAGTTTGGGGATTCCCAGCAAGACTCCGAGGAGAGACGTCCATTTTTCTCTACTGCTTCGTCTCAGTACCCGTTTCGCGGAGACTTGTACACAGCCGTGTACTAGGCCCGCATTTGAGGTCAGGAGTGTTGCGATTGGCCCGCGGTCGTATACCTGCTGGTGGGGTTTGTTTTAGTCCGATTATTTTGTTTATGCCCCATAGCCAGTGTCGCCGCTAGCTAGCTAAGTGGATTTAGCATCCAGTGCTAGTGTGTTAGCCGACTAGAGTTGTGGAGGCTAGCCAGAAGTCATCGGGCTGCGCTGGACGGTGATCTAACTAGGGGAGCCGCTCTGCTCCATTCCTGGGACCTGTCTGCTGTTCAAAGAGGCTTCATCTGCTCTCCGGCGCTGGGCCCACCGGAGGACCACTATCTTCGCCAGGGTTGTCTGAACATTGCAACCTGTGGCCATCTTGCGGGTGGAGGCTGCTAGGAGGCACGGCGTTATGGGTGGGCCTGACGGTCCTAGGCCCGCCCATTTTTCACCAGGCCCACCCTACAATTTTCCTACCCAAAAATATATTTTTTACAAATTTTCATTTAGTCATAAATGATTCGAAATCAGCCAATAATCACATGATTTTGTGCTAAAAATAGTTTTTATAAACACGTTATATGTTGATGTTCATGCGCAAGCAAGTTCATGAGACACGTGATGTGACGTTCGACGCCGGTGGGATAGGCTAGGCTAGTTCCAACTGCCATACCAAGCGTTGCTTTTTTCACGAAAACATATAAGCGGTCGGCTATGCTACCGTATGTGGGTGGAGGCTATGGCGCAACCAACTTTGTTTTAAGTTCTTTAAACGTGCACGAACGGTGTCAGACTCGGAGTCGTCACTGCAACCAGGAGATGACCAAGAGTTGGTATCCACAACTCCACCCTCTTCCTCTCCGCCACCGTCTTGTGATCATAGAGATTTGTAGACTGTGATTGATAGTGATTGATAATGAACTCTAGTAGCATGTCTTTACTTGACAGATGACGTTATGAGCGAGTTCTGAATACTGGCTCGCTGCTCTGCTCGCGTTACTCAGGCGTTCCAATTCAATTCATTTAAATCTCCTTCCCAAAGGGGACTTTGCATGCCCTACGCAACGCTGTAATACCAAACTGCATCACTCTAGGTAGCGCGTAGGGTGGGTATAGGGACAGGGCCTTTGATTGGGCTGTGGTTGCTTGGTCACAGACCTGTTGCGCCCTCTATTGGTCAGTCAGTGATAGAATTATAGTTCAAAATGGTCACTCACTGGCTTTCAACGTTGGCAAGTGATGGTACTGCTGCTGTTCAAGCAATAGATATTTTGCACTGAGTAATTTTTAACATTTTGGCTCATTTTGTCAATGTTGCATGAATTATGAGGGGTTTTTTTGTGATTACATTTGACATTCTATCTAGCTCGATTTTGGTCTCAAAATGCACCAAATTGATGCATTTAAATGATCAATATTGAAAATTTTTCTTACGGGGGAGCATGCCCCCGGACCCCCCTAGGGAATTCCAGGCCATCTATAATTGGTCTGGCCCACCCAAAACTGAAATTCTGGAGCCGTGCCTGACAGCTGCTAGGCTAGCACTACACCTTCCGTCCTCTGGACTGCACACAGCCTCCCGGTCGACGGAGCGATAGGTTGTGAGTAACCTGAAAATTTCATTTATACTGACACACACACACACACTTTTATCTCGTTGCCTGGGCATCATAGCAGTGGCTGCCTTGCCCTCCGCTCAGAGAACTGCTTTAATGTGCACCAACGGGCCCCAATGGAAAGCGCTGGGTATTTTTGTGTTCTTTTGATACTTTCTTTCTGTTTATTGTGACCGGTTGTCACACCCTGTGTAATTTCAATTAATGTTTATTTAATCAACAATACTACACACACTCTCTCTCTCTCTCTCTCTCTCTCTCTCTCTCTCTCTCTCTCTCTCTCTCTCTCTCTCTCTCTCTCTCTCTCTCTCTCTCTCATTATTATCAAATAAATCCTATTATTATTAATTATATTTCGGGTGTATTGGCAGCTCATTTTCCGCATATGCAAAGCCTAGGTTACTTTTAGAGTGCTGGTAATAAGCTTGTACAGTAATTCAGTACACAGCAGGGTTATAAGATCTGCATTAACCACATGTTTGTTTAATTCTGGGAAGATACACCATTCACTAGCCTTAGGTAAGTGTAGTATTTTCACAGTGGAGGCACCGCACTACTAAATTGATTATTATCTTGGTTAATTATTTCTATTATCATTTATCACTAATATTGTCATTAGTGGCACTAGCCTACTAGTACACAGGAAGTTCAGCCAGCTCACCATTCCACCGCTGAGAACTCAGGATCCTGTTGCGCCATTGGATTGTATTGTAACACTTTAGTAACTGGCAGCATTAGGCTTTTGTCTTGTTTAAATGTGCTTGGCGTTGCCCGCCAGTGAAAAAGGGGTTACACAGTGATGGAGGTGTCCATATATAAAGGATATCGAGGGGTGTAGATGTAGAAGACAGTGATGGTGGTGTAGGTTAGACTGAAGGTGTGAGCGTTGTAGTAGAACATCTTGTCCCAGCTTCTCTCAGATCTCGTGTGTCTTCTACATCACATGGCTCTTAGCATATTTTATTCCCCCATATCAAGCAGGAAATTTTGAGGTTGTAAATCGTATTGTGCATTTTCCCAGAAGTATGAAAAATTACAGATTTTCTCGCTCATTTTTCTCCCCTATCCCATGGGATGTGTTTCATTTTTGTTGAACTTATCACGAGGACAATCAGTTGAACTGTCCTGGGCCCATACTAACGGATAAAAGTTTTTCACCCATTTAACATTTAGTTTTATCCATATATGTCCAAAGTACCAGGCCTTCTCCTCCAAGAATCATAATCCCCTAAAGGTTATATAGAGCTGTAGCAACATCCTGTAGAACAGCAAAGTTGTTTTGTTTTGTCAAAATATTATTGTAGAGGCAGGAACTGTAAATAAATGCTGCCCTTTACAGTTGAATTAAATATGAAGGTTAGAGAAGAAGAAAAATAAAACACAAAACATGTTTTTGCACATGCATGCACACACAAACACACACATTTTGGATGTGGGGGTTGTCTGCTGGGTTATTGCTTATTTGATTTTAAATGGGAAAGAATTAGTCCATCTGTTGGCATATTAACCCTATGGTTTCTGAAGACTCCCTGTGCCATAAATGTCCAGAGTTTATACCTCTTTCCATCTGGCCCTCTGCTTCCTCCTCTGCCTTGTCTCCCCTTCTGAGTCTGTGTCTCACACACACAGAGTGTGTGTGTTTGTGTGTGTGTGAGAGAGAGCTGTTAGCCAGAGAGACCCCAGTTAAACATCCATCTATCCATTAGCCAAACTGCTTATCCTGCTGTCAGGGTCGCGGGGATGCTGAAGCCTATCCCAGCAGTCATTGGGCAGCAGGCAGGGAGACACCCTGGACAGACCGCCAGGCCATCACAGGGCCCCAGTTAAACAACTTTTGTCAAATAAGATTTTTGCATATTTCAATTTGTTCAGGGACTACCTCTTTCATTTGGAACATAACCCTGTGTACATATTGTATTGCCTCAAGACAATTAGTGAAATCTAGACTTATATAAGTATCATTCTAGGGCTTTTTTTTTCTAAAAACAATTGGTAATTTTCCCTCGCACGTGTTGTACTTATTTCTGTCAGTGCAAAGAGTAAGGGGGGAGTTTACATCAATGTCAATTTTTGATTTATTTCTGATTAATTCTGATTAAAATAGCCACAGGGAAATTATTTTCCCGGAGAACTGGAACAACGGAAAGCTGTTTTCCTGCAGTGCAACTACTACCACTACTACTTTTGATTGCTCCTGTTAGTGGTCAACACAACGGATCATCCGTTTCCATCTCTTCCTGTCCTCTGAATCTTCCTCTGTCACACAAGCCACCTGCAGGTCTTCCCTCACCACATCCATAAACCTCCTCTTTGGCCTTCCTCTTTTCCTCTACCCTGGCAGCTCCATATTCAGCATCTTTTCCCAGTATCCCCAGCATCTCTTCTCCACACATGTCCAAGCCATCTCAATCTTGCCTCTCTTGCTTTGTCTCCAAACCGTCTAACCTGAGCTGTCCCTCAAGTATAATCACTCCTGCTGCTGTCCTTCTTCGTCACTCCCAATGACAATCTTAGCATCTTCAACTCTGTCACCTCCACCTCCACGTACTGTCTTTTCATAAGTGCTATTGTTTCCAAACCATATAAAATAGCTGGTCTTACAACCATCTTGTAAACCTTCCCTTTAACTCTTGCTGGTACCCTTCTGTCGAAAATAACTCCTGACACTCTTCTCCACCCACTCTTCTCTTCCCTGCCTGCACTCTCTTCTTCACCTCTCTTCTACACTCCCCATTACTTTCAACAGTTGACCCCAGGTATTTAAACTCATACGTCTTCGTCACCTCTACTCCTTGCATCTTCACCATTCTGCTGTCCTCCCTCTTATTCACACATATATTTATTCCGTCTTGCTCCTACTGACTTTCATTCCTCTTCTCTCCAGTGCATACCTCTACCTCTCCAGGTTCTCCTCAACCTGCACCCTACTTTCACTACAGATCACGTTGTCATCCGCAAACATCATAGTCAACAGAAACTCTTACCTGAGCTCGTTTATTGGCCTGTCATCCTCTTCATAGCTGACCTCACTTGCTCCCTGCTAATTCACCACACTTCCTGATTCACTATCCCCACATCATCCAACCTTCTTTCGCTCTCATTTTCTTCATTCATCAGCCCCTTAAAGTACTCCTTCCGCATTCTCAACACACTCTCCTTGCTTGTCAGCACATTTCTATCTCTATCCTTCATCACCCTAACCTGCTGCACATCCTTCCCTGCTCAGTCTCTCTTCCTAGCCAATTAGTATAAGTCCTTTTCCCGAGTTTAGTGTCCAACCTCTCATAACTCACCATATGCCTTTTCTTTAGCCCTTGCCACCTCTCTCTTCACTTTATGCTGCATCTCCTTGTACTCCTGTCTACTTTCTTCATCTTCAAATTGTGTAAACACAACTTCCACTGAACGTTGCATGTCACACATTGCACGTTGTCCATCTTGGGAGAGAGATCCATCCTCTGTTTCCCTCCCCGAGGTTTCTTCTTATTTTTTCTCCCTGTTAAAGGGGTTTTTTTTAGGGAGGAGTTCCTTATCCGATGTGAGGGTCTAAGGACAGGATGTTGTGTTGCTGTAAAGCCCTTTCAGGCAAATTTGTAATTTGTGATATTGGGCTACGCAAGTAAAATTGACTTGACTTGACTTGACTTGACTCTCCTTGACATCGTACCTACTCATCCCCTCCTCATCACCTTTGTTCCCTTCACCAACATGCCCATTGAAGTCCGCTCCAATCACCACTCTCCCCTCCTTGGGTACACTCTCCACCACTTCACCCAGCTCACTCCAGAATTCTTCTTTCTCTTCCATCTCACACCCAACTTGTGGGGCATATGCGCTAATTATATTGATCAACACACTTTCGATTTCCAGTTTCATACTCATCACTCTGTCCAACACTCTCTTCACCTCCCACACAATCTTGTCATACTCTTCTTTCAGAATAACTCTTACCGCATTTCTTCTCTCCTCTGCACCATGGTAAAAGAGTTTGACCCCTCCTCCAATGCGCCTGGTCTTACTCCCCTTCCACCTGGTCTCTTGCACTCACATTATATCTACCTTCCTTCTCTCCATCATATCAGCCAGCTCTCTCCCTTTACCAGTCATAGTGCCAGCATTCAAAGTTAAAACTCTCACCTCCACACTCCTACCCTTCCTCCTCTCTGGCTGCCTCTGGACATGCCTTCCCCCTCTCCTTCTTCTTCGCCCAACAGTAGCAAATTCTCCACCGGCACCCTGCTGGCCAACAGTACCGGTGGCGGTCATTAGTAACCCGGGCCTCGACCGATCTGGTATGAAAATCTGATTTATAATCCACATATTTGATTTGGCAAAGATTTTTACGCCAGATGCCTTTCCTGATGCAACCCTTCCCATTTATCCGGGCTTGGGACCGGCACTAAGAATGCACTGGCTTCTGCATCCTCAGTGGTTGGGTTGTTTTCCTGCGGTGTAAAATGCATTATATTTCCATGTATGGGGCATTAACCTGACAAAAAAGTAATAGACATTTCAAAATATTACGTAGGACCTCAGCGGTAGAATCAGACAATATTTATATTGAAAGAAATACTCTGATTAAGGGTCAATATTTTCGACTCAATGGGTTTACATAGTTCACAATGATGTGATTTGTCTAAAACCCGAGTCTAAACCCAAATTGTCTAAACCCAATGAATCTCTTCATAAAAATTCTGGTATACCAGCTCTTCAAATACTTCATACTGTAACTGCCCAATTGTGGAAGTGACAGTCCTTAAGCGAGCATGTCTAATCATTTCTTTCTGCTTTTTTTTGTTCTTTTGTATGTATTGTTCCAGAGCACTGTAAACATGAGCATTCCTGTTTGCTACCTTGCCTTTGAGTTGGCTATTAATAAGCCAACCTGGTCCAATGGCTTGCAGCAAACCATTGCAAACTGAGGATCGGCATTGCAATCAATTGTATTCAGCCCGTGACATGTCAAACAATATCCCATTTATTGTGTCTGGTTTTTTTTGCATGCAGTTTCGAAAAGGCAATTATAGGTTGACTAAGCTGTTCACGTATATTAATAAATCGAAAAAATAAGCAAAACTTTGGTGCTGTAATGCCTACCCCGATTTTACCCCAATAATGTTAATCAGATAAAGCTGTTTACATGACTGTTTCTGAAGCCGAAGCAATGAAGTGTGTATCGTCTGCATGTAAATGTGCCCACTGTGTCACCAGTAAATAGAAGTTTGGATTTGAATGACTAAGCTACTGTGGCCACACTGTATTACTTATGCAGATTTATGCTACGCTGTTTATATTGTTGCTTTTGTTTTGTGTTTCGATTATTTTAAGTGACAAGTCAGTGTGCACGTGTGCCCACATGCATTAATGTTGAGCAATAGTGTGTGTGTGCGTGTGTGTGTGTGTGTGTGTGTGTGTGTGTGTATACAGTATGTATGAGAGAGCTACAATATACTCTGATTAAAATAAATTACTTCCTCCCTGTGTATTCGTCTGCTTCACATACATGTTAGTTCCATTAAAACCACAAGAACTTCTGCTTCTTTAGTTTGGGGTGATTAATACCCATCCCAATAAAATTTGCATATGAGAATGAAAGCGTTTCAGATCAAGGCTGGTGTTACAGCAAGTGCTGTTTTCCATGTGAACCAATCAGCAGCCATCTGCAACTTTCTAACCAGCCCACTCATCCACCCACATGCACACACACACTTACTTGCACACACATACAGTTTATGTCTCCAGCTTTTTATAGGAAAAGTGTTTAGGGCTTGTTAAAGAGTAAGGAAAAATTCCCTTTTAGCCTGTCTCTGCTTAGTCATATTTAGAAAAAAGATATAAAGGGGTGTAGATGTAGATGTAGAGGGCAGTGATGGAGGTGTCCATGTATAAAAGATATGAAGGTGTAGCTGTAGAGGACAGTGATTGTGGTGTCCATGTCTAAAGGATATGAAGGGGTGTAGATGTAGAGGACAATGATGGAGGTGTCCATGTATGAGGAGGTCGGGAGTGACAGAGAAGTATGTAGGAGTGGTGCAGGATATGTATGAAGGAAGTAAGACAATGGTGAGGTGTGCGGTTTTAATGACAGATGGGTTCAAGGTGGAGGTGGGATTACATCAAGGATCGGCTCTGAGCCCTTTCTTGTTTGCAATGGTGATGGACAGGTTGGTGGACGAGATAAGGCAGGAGTCTCCGTGGACTATGATGTTTGTGGATGACATTGTGATCTGTAGTGAGAGTAAGGTGCAGGTTGTGGAGAGCCTGGAGAGGTGGAGGTATGCACTGGAAAGAAGATGAATGATAGTCAGTAGGAGAAAGATGGAATACATATGCGTGAATGAGAGGGAGGACAGTGGAATGGTGAGGATGCAAGGAGTACAAGTGATGAAGGCGTATGAGTTAAAATACTTGGGGTCAACTGTCCAAAGTTATGGGGACTGCGGAAGAGAGGTGAAGAAGAGAGTGCAGGCAGGGTGGAGAAGAGTGGGTGGAGAAGGGTATCGGGAGTGATTTGCGACAGAAGGGTACCAGCAAGAGTTAAAGGGAGGGTTTACAAGATGGTTTTGAGACCAGCTATGTTATATGGTTTGGAGACAGTGGCACTGATGAAAAGACAGGAGGTGGAGCCGGATGTGGCAGAGTTGAAGGTGCTAAGATTTTCATTGTCGGTGATGAAGAAGGACAGGATTAAAAATGACTATATTAGAGGGACAGCTCAGGTTGGACGGTTTGGAGACAAAGCAAGAGCGATAAGTTTGAGATGGCTTGGACATGTGTGGAGGAGAGATGCTGGGTATATTGGGAGAAGGAATATGGAGTTGCCAGGGAAGAGGAAGGCCAAACAGGAGGTTTATGGATGTGATGAGAGAGGACATGCAGGTGGCTGGTGTGACAGAGGAAGATGCAGAGGACAGGAAGAGATGGAAACGGATGATCCGCTGTGGCGACCCCTAGTAGTAGTAGTAGTAGTATTAGATGTAGATCTAAAGGACAGTGATGGTGGTGTCCATGTATAAAGGACATAAAAGGGTGTGTATGTAGAGGACAGTGATGGTGGTGTAAATGTGTATAAGATATAAGTGAGTATAGATGTAGATGTAGAGGGCAGGGATGGCGCTGTCCATGTTTATAGGATATACAGTGGTTTGGATGTATAGGGCAGTAATGGAGGTGTGGGTTATATTGAAGGTGTCAGTGTTGTAGTAGAACATCTCGTCCCAGCTTCTCTCAAGTCTACCATAGAGTTAAATGGCTAATGCTGACATGTTGTCTTTCTTGTTGCCTCACATTTTATTGGTCTAACATGTTGGACCACCACATCTGCCACTTACAAAATATACAGGTTTGGTGTCATTGCTTCCCCCTAAGAAGAAGGCAAATCATGTAAAATATAAGCAGTTGTGTGGTTCAGTTTAATTTTTTTGTTGATTTTTCAGTAGACCGACCAGTTCTACCATCCTTGCAAGAAACGAAAATGTAATCCAAGATTTACCGACTCTAAAGTTTCCAGACGTCTTTAGAAAACAGGGTTCAACAAAGCTCCCAGTTGTTGTAGTTAAACCGCAACTCGTCCACACCATTATACGAAGAAGCACTTTTAATCAAACCAGCAAGGTATCGTGTGCATATGATGACACTGAGGCAAATTGTCCAATGCAATTTGGGCAAATTATGCCACCAATGAGCAACGAGCCTCAAATGTGTGTGTGTGTGTGTGTGTGTGTGTGTGTGTGTGTGTGTGTGTGTGTGTGTATGTGTGTGTGAGAAAATGAAGAAACAGACACAGCTGCCATTGCTCTCACCTCGCCTCTTCTTTTTTTACTGAAAAGGTAATTAACTATCATATTTATCCAATGCAATTCATGACAATTGCTGGTGATAAACGGCACATTTTTATTATTTACTTCATATTGTGTATTTAAAGTTTATGCATAGGTCTGCTATGCCCACAGGGGGGGAAAAACTTTTTTGAATGTCATCCAGCAGATAGCTAGTTTATGACATCACATGTTACAGAACAGCTATTATTTCCCACTTGTGTTTACAATTTTATTGCAGTTGTGGATATTACTTGTACTTCATTGTGGTACCATCTTAAGTACCTTAAGTGCCATTCATTGTATTGAAAATAGTTTGAGCTGAGGACAATTAGACCCACTTTTTTGTCTGTTTTGTTGACGTTGACCCCCCCCCCGTAACCGCCTCACATTACCAGTTAAGTTTTAGTGTGGCATCTTTCTTTAATTCTTGGTTCTTACCTTTAATGTCCGAGAGGCGGAACTAATCTACTGCATCAGCGTTTCTCACGCAATTGATTGATACACCTTTACTAAAGGCGCCATGAAGCAACAAAAATAGCTTAAAGAAAAAGATAAAAGGCTTAAATATTAAGCATATGAACGTGTGTGCAGTGTGTAGAAGCCTAAAGGAAGGAGGACAGCTACAAACCAGAAGGAAGGAAGACGATTTTAGCCCCATACGAGGTATGTTTGAGTGAAGCTAATTTCTCTGGTTACTATGCAATGCTATGTATGTGCTAGCTAGCTAACATGCTACCTGTTGTATAGCTATAGGAAATTAAGAATTGTGAAAGCAAGACACATACATGCATTTCGTTTATTGTATTTTTATATATTTTATTTTATCTTCCAACCCAGTTCTCACGGGTTGATCTGTCCAAGAGTAAAGCCCCGTTTTTTATCCAAGAACTCGTGCCTCGTGTCTGTTACTGATGGAGCCAGCCCCCAGCCCCCTTTTTTTCCTCCCCAGTTGTACCCGGCCAATTACCCCACTTTTCCGAGTCGTCCCGGTCACTGCTCCACCCCCTCTGCCGATCCGGGGAAGGCTGCAGACAACCACATGCCTCCTCCGATACATGTGGAGTCACCAGCCGGTTCTTTTCACCTGACAGTGCGGAGTTTCGCCAAGGGGACGTAGCACGTGGGAGGATCACGCTATTCCCCGCCTCCCCCCGAACAGGCGCCCCGACCGGCCAGAAGAGGCGCTAGTGTAGCGACCACCCACATCCGGATTCCCACCCGCAGACACGGCCAACTGTGTCTGTAGGGACACCCGACCAAGCCGGAGGTAACACCGGGATTCGAACCGGCGATGTTCATGTTGAACCTTACCAGCAAAGTTTGCTCTGTGGTCAAGTAGGTGTAGATATCAAACTGACACATTGTTTTCAGTGAAAAAAAATTGTCAAGTAAAATTTGCAGGGGACATTTATCCTCAAAGTTGCCCTAAATGTTTGTATGCATATTGCATACCTTATGCTTTGTTTTACACTCTGTAGGTCCAGAGAGAGCTCTGAGGTTGATTCCGTGTATGAGGAAGCTAGACTAGACGCTACCCCCCCCTCCATGTTTGCATGAGATCCGGACCATCATTACCCTAAAAAAAGAAAACGAATGAATAATTCCACCAAGTCTTTGCATTCTCCGTGAAAGTTGCAGCTCTTGCTGTTTAAAAAAGAAATCCAATAAGCCTGAAAATCCAACAATATGTCGACATTAGTCAGACACCCTATCCGAAAAGGGATCCGTGGCACTTGCATTGATGACTCTGTTGGTGTACTTTCTGAAGAGTTCTGTCGGTGTGAACCTGTCGTTCTCAGTCCCTGACAGAGCAGCTGTGAGTGACATGGCACATTATCGCCTCCGTTCCACTGTCGCTTCCACACGTCCCTCAGCAGCGTGAAACAAGATGGATGATGAACTGGTTGCATGCAGGATACTGCAAAGTTACCGTTTTTCACTTTAACAGTCCATGCACAGTGTATATTATACATCTACCTTAGGTAAAGAGCATGCTGGGTAAAATGATTGTCAACAGTGGCAGTGGACGTGCCTTTCAAGACATTACTGTGTGACAACGCTTGCGTGTGATTGAGTGTTGAGTGTGTGTGACAGAGCGAGTGAGAGAGAGAGAGCGAGCGAGAGAGAGAGAGAAAGAGAGATTTAAAAGTAGGCTCTTGAACTATTTGTGAGAGAGATACAAACATGGCGATAAAAAATGTGCAATCAACACTTATGTGTCAGATAATCGGTGTAAATTATGGCAGAATAGAGATTATATGACCCTTTAGTGTCACATATCTTGTTAAGTGACAATACGTTGACACTTGATGAAATGAAGAGCCTTCTCTCCCTCTCCTGTATAATTTTACTCATTCTCTCATCAGTCTGTCGTGTGCATCTTCTTCCATGTCAGAGATATTAATCTCTTGTGATGCACAGTTCCTGTTTCTATTCAATTCTACAGCAATAGGCATTCAAATCATATTTTAAACACTGTGTATGTAGGAAAATGACATTTGAATGTTGATCCCCTTTAGCTGTACACATCATCTCCCCTCATCTATTTATCCTACTTTTAGCCTCTACTTACAGTACAACTCAATTCATTTCAGTTCACTTCAGCTCAGCTCAGTTCAGCTCAGTTCAGTTCACCTCAGTACCTTTACCGTCACCAAGGGGAAATTCACTTTGCAGACAGGTAACATAAAAGTCAGATATAACAACTTAGACAAGCACTCTCAAGACAATTCAGATAAGACACAATAATAAAATAACACCATACACTCACCGGCCACTTTATTAGGCATACCTGTCCAACTGCTCGTTAACGCATATTTCTAATCAGCCAATCACATGGCAGCAATTCAATGCATTTATGCATGTAGACATGGTCAAGACGATCTGCTGCAGTTCAAACCGAGCATCAGAATGGGGAAGAAAGGTGATTTAAGTGACTTTGAACGTGGCATGGTTGTTGGCGCCAGACGGCCTGGTCTGAGTATTTCAGAAACTGCTGATCTACTGGGATTTTCACGCACAACCATCTCTAGGGTTTACAGAGAATGGTCCGAAAAAGAGAAAATATCCAGTGAGCGGCAGTTCTGTGGGCGAAAATGCCTTGTTGATGCCAGAGGTCAGAGGAGAATGGCCAGACTGGTTCGAGCTGATAGAAAGGCAACAGTAACTCAAATAACCACTCATTACAACCGAGGTATGCAGAAGAGGATCTCTGAATGCACAACACGTTGAACCTTGAGGCAGATGGGCTACAGCAGCAGAAGACCACACCGGGTGCCACTCCTGTCAGCTAAGAACAGGAAACTGAGGCTACAATTTGCACAGGCTCACCAAAATTGGACAACAGAAGACTGGAAAAACGTTGCCTGGTCTGATGAGTCTCGATTTCTGCTGCGACATTCGGATGGTAGGGTCAGAATTTGGCGTCAACAACATGAAAGCATGGATCCATCCTGTCTTGTATCAACGGTTCAGGCTGGTGGTGGTGGTGTAATGGTGTGGGGAATATTTTCTTGGCACACTTTGGGCCCCTTAGTACCAATTGAGCATCGTGTCAATGCCACAGCCTACCTGAGTATTGTTGCTGACCATGTCCATCCCTTTATGACCACAGCGTTCCCATCTTCTGATGGCTACTTCCAGCAGGATAACGCGCCATGTCATAAAGCTCGAATCATCTCAGACTGGTTTCTTGAACATGACAATGAGTTCACTGTACTCAAATGGCCTTCACAGTCACCAGATCTCAATCCAATAGAGCACCTTTGGGATGTGGTGGACCGGGAGATTCGCATCATGGATGTGCAGCCGACAAATCTGCAGCAACTGCGTGATGCTATCATGCCAATATGGACCAAACTCTCTGAGGAATGTTTCCAGTACCTTGTTGAATCTATGCCACGAAGGATTAAGGCAGTTCTGATGGCAAAAGGGGGTCCAACCCGGTACTAGCAAGGTGTACCTAATAAAGTGGCCAGTGAGTGTATATTAGACGTAGGCCTGTGTTTGAGTTCAGAAGGCGTATATCTCTGGGTACAAATGAGCTTTTCCATCCATCACTTTTGTCATTGGAATCCTGAATCTGCAGCCTAAGGGAGCAGCTGGAATTCAGAGTTTGAAGGTCTGGACAGCTCAGAATAGAACAGGCCTTTCTGGTAACTTGATGGGCAGAGATATCATTCAGAGTTATCTGGATAACACCAGAAATCTTGCTTGCCACCTTCACAATGTTGTTCGGTTCAATCTTGTTCTAGATATTTAAACTGCTGATTCAAGACATGAAGGAAAAGGTTAAACTAGATTCTATGAATCACTCGTAAAACAAAATCATAATGTTTTCATCAACATTAAAAGGATTTAACTTTCTTAAAAATACAGCCTCTGTTGTCCCTTTTTGTACTTAGTATTGGTGCTGACGTCAAAGCTCAGCTTCTCATCAGTAATGGTACATACAGTGCATCCGGAAAGTATTCACACTCCCTCACTTTCCCCACATTTTGTTATGTTACAGCCTTATTCCAAAATGGATTAAATTCCTTTTTTTCTCATCAATCTACACACAATACTCCATAATGACAAAGTGAAAAAGGTTTTGTTGAATTTTTTGCAAATGTATTAAAAATAAAAAACGGAAATATTGCATGTACATAAGTATTCACACCCTTTGCTATGACACTCACAATTGAGCTCAGGTTCATCCTGTTTCCACTGATCATCCTTGAGATGTTTCTACATCTTGATTGGAATCCACCTGTAGTAAATTCAATTGATTGGACATGATTTGGAAAGGCACACACCTGTCTATATAAGGTCCCACTACTGACAGTGCATGTCAGAGCACAAACCAAGCCATGAAGTCAAAGGAATTGTCTGTGGACCTCCGAGGCAGGATTGTATCGAGGCACAGATCTGGGGAAGGGTACAAAAAATGTTCTACAGCTTTGAATGTCCTGAAGAGCACAGTGGTCTCCATCATTCGTAAATGGAAGAAGTTTGGATCCACCAGGACTCTTCCTAGAGCTGGCCGTCCAGCCAAACTGAGCAATCGGGGGAGAAGGGCCTTGGTTAGGGAGGTGACCAAGAACCCGATGGTCACTCTGACAGAGCTCCAGTGTTCCTCTGTGGAGATGGGAGAACCTTCCAGAAGGACAACCACCTCTGCAGCACTCCACCAATCAGGCCTTTATGGTAGAGTGGCCAGACGGAAGCCTTTGCTCAGTAAAAGGCACATGACAGCCCGCTTGGAGTTTGCCAGAAAGCACCTAAAGGACTCTCAGACCATGAGAAACAAGATTTTCTGGTCTGATGAAACCAAAATTGAACTCTTTGACCTGAATGCCAAATGTCACGTCTGGAGGAAACCAGGCACCTCTCATGACCTTGCTAATACCATCCCTACAGTGAAGCATGGTGGTGGCAGCATCATGCTGTGGGGATGTTTTTCATTGGTAGGAACTGGGAGACTAGTCAGGATTGAGGGAAAGATGAATAGAGCAAAGTACAGGGAGATCCTTGATGAAAACCTGCTCCAGAGCGCTCAGGACCTCAGACTGGGGCGAAGGTTTACCTTTCAACACGACTGTGACCCTAAGCACACAGCGAAGGAGTGGCTTCGGGACAAGTCTATGAATGTCCATGAGTGGCCCAGCCAGAGCCCAGACTTGACCCCATTGAACATCTCTGGAAAGACCTGAAAATAGCTGTGCAGTGACGCTCCCCATCTAACCTTACAGAGCTCGAGAGGATCTGCAGAGAAGAATGGGAGAAATACCCCAAATATAGGTGTGCCAAGCTTGTAGCTTCATCCCCAAGAAGACTTGAGGCTGTAATCGCTGTCAAGGGTGCCTCAACCAAGTACTGAGTAAAGGGTGTGAATATTTATGTATGTGCAATATTTCAGTTTTTTATTTTTAATAAATTTGCAAAAATTTCTACAAAACCTTTTTCACTTTGTCATTATGGGGTATTGTATGTAGATTGATGAGAGAGAAAAAAGGAATTTAATCAATTTTGGAATAAGGCTGTAACATAACAAAGTGTGGGGAAAGTGAAGCGGTGTGAATACTTTCCGGATGCACTGTAGGTTGTGTGGCCTGGATTTCTGTTCCCCATTCCCTGATTGGCGTGCCATTTCTGTTCCTGCTCTACCTTGCTCACCTATTCTGTATTTCCCTGATTGGCTCCCCAACAGTTATATTTCCCCGTGTTACCCCGACTCTTTGTCAGATCATCATGTTAGCATTTGGTAGCTGGTGTTTCATGCCTTGTCTAAAGCCTTCCTCGCTGTCTATACCTGCCGCCCCTGTTTTTGTAAGTTTTTCCTCCATTAAAGCATTGCTCTATTCCTGCCTGTGTTCGCTGCCTGCATTTGGGTCCTCAATTCCTGCTCCCGGCATGGCAGTACAATCCGACCAAATATGGACCCTGCCAATCTGCTCAGTCTGCCGTATACTTGGGAGGATTTCAGTTTGTCGAGGGACACTTTCCTGAAAGAAGAGTCAGCCTTCCTTAAACTCCTCACTACCATCTTGAAGAGGGATGCTGAGTTTGCCCAAGAGGTGGCTTTTTTTTTTAGGTCGAAATTCCAGTTTAACCCTGATCATGTTCCTTCCAAGCTCGTCCCTCAGCCGCCGGCCGATGCCTTCCACCTGTTCCTCAGCTGCCCAGCGTCTCAGCTGCCCAGTGTCTCTGCTGCCCAGCACCACACTATGGACCTGTTCCAGAGTGGTTGGCCTGTTCCTGCTGACGCTCAGCCTGTTGCTGCTCCTGAGCCATCAGCTATCTCTGTTGATGTTCAGGCTGATCCGGTTCCCAAGCCTCCAGCCGACCTTGCCGATGCCTGGCCTGATCTCGATCCGCCTTTGCCGACGCCTGGCCTGATCTCGATCTGCCACCCGCCTTTGCCAACGACTAGCCCGACCTCCAGCTGCCCGAAGTAGTGGGGTCCCTTGATCTTTTGGTTCCTGGTTAGCTGTTACCTGGGGCTTTCGAGGTTGCGTGGTTCCAGCGGCTCGGCTTCCCCATGTCTCCAGTGGCCCGGCCTCCGACGTTTGCCCTCCGAGTGGCCCGGCCTCCAACGCTAGCACCCCGAGTGGTCCCACCACAGTCCTGTCCATGTCAGCAGACACCAGCACAGTCCCGCTAACGTCTCCGGTCTCTAGGTCATTCTCCTGCCCGTCTACCAGAGCTGCTCCTCCCTTCAGTCCTGGTCGCCCTCCAGATCAATTGCATCTATCAGTTCAGTCCTCAGGCCATCCACGTGAGATCCCTGGTCCCATTCATATGCCCCCAGACCACTTGGTCCTGAAGCCCTCCCCCAGATCCCCTCCACCCACCCTGCTTGGTGCTCCTGGTCTGTTCATTCAGGATGTCTGGAATCCATTCCTTAAGGCAGGGGGGATCCTGTCATGGTTGTGTGGTCTGGGTGTCCAAGGCTCACCTGTTCCCCATTCCCTGATTAGCATGCCATTTCTGTTCCTGCCCTGCCTTGCTTTTCCCCATTTCGCTGATGGGCTCCCCAACAGTTACATTCCCTCAGGTTGCCCCGACTCTTTGTCAGATGGGGAGAATTCTGTTCCACTATTAGCAGAGGAGTAAAGTTAGGGGATGTCTGGTCCATGTTAAAGCAAATGAGTGGGAAAAGGAAGTCAGTTAAAATCCCAGCATTGGTTGATGGGGAGAGGCTGCCAGTGTCTGAGAAAGATGGTGGATGTGTTGGGTAGGGCACGGCATTTGCTGCAGTACATAGTGGTGAGCACCTTGGATGATTTCCATAGGCAGCAGAGGAAACGTGCACTCAGAGAGAATGAGAATATGAGGGAGAGGATGAAATGTCAACTCTGGATGTAGAGTTTACAATGTCGGAACTTTAAATAGCCTTACAAGACACTGGATATACAGCACCAGGACAAGAACAGTTATGTCATGCCATGTTCTGGCAGCTGCCAGTGGAAACTTTCAAGTTAGTGCTGAAAATTCTTAATAAAATCTGGAGGGAGGGAGTGCCTCCGAATTGCTGGAAAAGGGCAGTCATATTACCATTTGTAGCCCAGTGCTTAATTGAGCTACTGTATGAAGCTACAATAAATAAGATAAATAAATAAGTTACAGTTCATCTGATAAATAAGCTATATTCTCTTCATGGTTATATACACTGCTATTTACAATGGTTACAAGTTGAGTGTATCAGTTATACAGTAAGCCCTAATGCCAGTTCGCTCATGGGCCTTGTTTATTTCAAGTGTTTACAGTATGGTTGCTGCCCATTGCTAATCTTTTCCTCTATCTGGATGAATATGTCATTCATCCCTTTTCTTTGTTTTCATTGGTCACTGTTTACTGTAACTAGCCAACCCGTATGTATGCTGAGATAAGGGGCGGGACATAGAAGTTTGACATCGGTGATTTGAGGTAAAGCTGTCAGAAAGCTAGACGACGAAGACGAATGAACCGAAGCTTCCCTGTGTTGTAACGTTAGCTGTTTGTACACAACGTTGGGTCAACGGATTGTGACTCCTGTGGACTCGTGTGTACTTATAGGATATCCCAGAGGTAAATACATGTTTCTGGAACTATTGTGTAAAACTGTGACTACTCGTTGTGGTGAGCCTAGCCGCTAGGCTAGCTACCGATTCATTCATATTCACGTTAGCTAACGAGTGTTGCTAACGCTAGCTAAGTGACAAGTTGCTGCTAGGTTAAAACGAGCTGGTATTTGGACTTGGTCATTTCTAAAATCTATGCTGTTGATTCAGGATCGACAGTCGTGGTGTGTGGACCAGCGAAGGAAAGCTCTTCGGGTGGACAACAACGGAGACCGTTTCTCTTCTTGGTGCCTGTGACTGTTCGTGTTGCTGTGTGTGTGAGGATTCTTCGCGCCATTCGTCGCCTCTACTTCTCCGACCTGCGCTCACGGTGGAGCGCCTGTCGCCATTCCCCCCCCCCCCATCTCTGCCTCTCTTCAGCTCTCTTCTCTTCTCCCAGCCTGCTTTGGCTACTCATCACCCTGGCCCGGGTTCCGTGAGTACCGGTACCCATCCCAAGTCTGCACGTGCTTTTATTTATGCTTGGTCGGTCAGTAAACAAGCGAAGTGGCCCGGACAGTTTTTAGGCCAGCGTTCACTTTCAACAACAACAGGCCCGCAACGGTAACCACGGTGACGGACTGTTACAGTGTGTGAGTGTGTGTGTGAATGGGCCGGCCATTTTCTTTTATTTGTGATACATGTACATATTGATTGTACATTGAGTTGACTTGATTTTGGGAATTACTTTGATTATTGATTAGAATTGGAATAGGCTTGTAGCCTATTTGTTTAATTGGATTTTGTATATTGTAAATTATTGTGATCTTTCTATTATTATGTTCATTCACTAATTAATACAAATACACTTTCTTTATTAACCTTTGTGTGGTTAATAAATATTCGCCATTGGTATTTGTATTTACAGCAAAAGTGTTGCGTCCTTAATTAAATAGATAAGATCCTAAAATATAATTACATTAAAGGTACACATGGTATATTAAAGGTACACATGGTATATTAAAGGTACATAAGGAAGTTATTCTAACCACTTCCTCTAGTTGATGGAGGCACTAAGCGTCAAATTTACATAGTTTATCACTTCAGGTAATAGCGACAAGTATTCATTAGAAGAACTCAGGCCCCGCCCACATGGGAGGGGTTACAAAATGGAGGCACCACTGGGATCTAGAGTGGTTTCCAAACAAAACTAAATAGTCAACTCAGTGAAGAAGAAAGCCAAAAGTAGTTTAACCCCAGTTAAAGTGACGCAACACATAGAAAAAGCCAAAACTATGTTTGTAAACAAGCTAAAGAACTGGTGTAGAGGAGAGGCAGTAGATGAGAGACACGCGCTACTGACTGTTGTCCCAGGCAACCCAGAAATAACCAAAATAGTAGAGGTCCTACAGACTATTAAGTGCCTGGGACGCGTGCGCGTTAGAGGTAGGATGTTAAGTGATACATCAAACGACCTCCTAGTGCTCTGTGAGTGCAGCGGAACAGTAACCGATTCAAATGTTCCCCCCGAAATCCCCCCAGAAGAGGGAGTGAAAGCATGGCCAATCTACATTGTGCCTGAGGAGCGAGACGTAAATGACGAGTTCAACGCTAAACTGCACGCGCTGCTCCAAGCCGAGGGCAAGTCAATGGGAGATATGAGGGCCCTATTCCCCGAACCAGAGCCAGCCCCCTCTTCCGTGGAGTCCATCATCCGTGCTGTTGGTGACCTGCTAGACAAAACATCAAAGCCCCCGTCAGAGAGTGGAGGATACCGACGCCTGCGCACCTTCTCCGGTACTGTGCCCACCCCAGCAGGGGAAGAGCCGTTCGACCACTGGATAGAGCAGGCCTACCTGATGGTGGAGGAGAGTGACTGTGCGCCCAAAGAGAAGCGGAGAAGAATAATGGAAAGTCTAAAGGGGCAGGCACTGGAAGTAGTGAGGGCTGTGCGCTTATCCGAACCCGACATCACTCCAGAAAAATGCTTGGAAGCTCTGGAAAGTGCGTTTGGACTAGCAGAGTCAGGAGATGATCTCTACTTCGCGTTCAGACTGCAGCGCCAACAATCTGGAGAGAAGCTGTCCGATTTCCTAAGGCGACTGGAGCGCACTCTGTCCAAAGTGGTGCAACGAGGCGGCCTCCCGGCCAGCAACATGGATCAAGCTTGAGTGGAGCAACTGCTTAAAGGAGCAGTGGATGCTGACCTGATGATGATCCAGCTGTGGCTGAGGGAACGGAGGGATAACCCGCCCACGTTCCTGGACCTGCTGCGAGAGATCCACAAAGAAGAGGAGTATGAAGCCTCCAGAGCTAAGCTAACTCAGTCGACAGTGCGCAGAGTCCACGCCCAATCGCAACCCGACAACAAACTGTCAGAGATCCAAAGCCTGAGAGCAGAGATAAAGGAAATGAAATCAATGTTCGCTGCACTGGCTACAGATCCTCACCAATTCAAAGAAGGAAGGGGAGAGAAACCAGCACCAGTCACAGAGGCTAGGCATGATCCTGAAGTTGTCGCTTTGAGGAAGCAGGTGCAACACCTGACACAGAAAATGAACTTAAAACAGTTCCATGTCCACTGCAACCCAATCGACTGTGATGGCGGTCGGCAGCACTCCCACTGTTCCAAACACCCCTACCAGACCAGCCGCCGACTCCAAGGAGTACATATACTACCGTTGTGGAGAGAGTGGACATGTTGCAGCAAGGTGCAAAAACCCTGAGAACCAGAGCAAAGTCATCCAGAAGCTAATTGGAGCTCTAAAGAACGCCCAGAGTAACAACTCAGAGTCTTCCCATCCTGCTGCTAGAGCTAACGTGAACGTCAACAGCAAGAAGAGCGAAATAGGCCACTTTAAGTCACCTGACCTGCCAGAAGGTTTAATAGGGCCCCCAGCCATGGAGCCGTTAAAGGTCAATGGGCACATGTGTGACGCGCTGTTAGACAGTGGCTCACGAGTAAGCATAATCTTTGAGTCCTGGTATAAGCGTCACCTGTCAGATGTACCCATCAACCCTGTGAGCAGACTAGACATTTGGGGTTTGAGTGACTCTAGTTACCCTTACCTAGGCTATGTTGTGGCGGATATGGAGTTCCCTAAGAAAGTAGCTGGAACCCCCACCACCCTGTCAGTCCTGGCCTTAGTTTGTCCTGACCCAGCCGGTCCTGATGGGACACCCGTGATCATTGGCACCAATGCCAAAGCCAGCCTCCCAAAACGTCTCGCCCAGCTGAGTGAAGATGGCCCCGGAGTGTTCATGGCGCGAACCCTTGGCATACAAAGTCCACCAGCGTGGTTCAGGAAGGAAAGGAGGATGAGGTGGGATGCGTGATGTGGCAGGGCCCTGGCTCATTGGCCCTAGGTGCCGGATGCAGCTGTCAGGCCATCTGTAAAGTGGAGACAAAGCAGCCACTGCCCGATGAGATCCTAATGGTAGAACCCTCCACAAGCCCCCGCCCTGCAGGAGTGCTTTTACAGTCCATGGTGATCCCAAGTCATGCTGTTGATGTGAACAGGTTCTCAGTGCTAATCCAGAATGAGTCCCTCAAGGATTTCACCATACCTGTCGGAACCAACCTAGGCCGCCTGTGCCGCACTGATGTAGTCACAGCAGTATCAAGACAACCGTCTGTCTCAGAGAACTTCGATTCCAGTCTGCTTGACTTCGGAGACTCCCCTGTACCTGAAGCGTGAAAAGCACGACTCCGACAAAAGCTGTCTGAAAGGGGCGACGCATTCTCTCTACATGACCTGGATGTAAGACGGGCAAGAGGAGTGGAGCATAGCATCCGCATGTCAGACACGAGACCTTTCCGTGAACGCTCCAGGCGTATCGCACCTGCAGACATCGATGATGTGAGGCAACATATCCAGAAGCTGTTGTCTGCAGGAATCATCAAGTAATCCAGAAGCCCGTACGCTTCACCCATCGTAGTGGTCAGAAAGAAAAATGGAGAGGTCCGGATGTGTATAGACTATCGTACACTGAACAGCCGCACAATCCCCGACCAGTATACCACACCCCGGATCGACGAGGCTCTGGATTGCCTGTCTGGCAGCAAATGGTTCTCTGTCCTTGACTTGCGGAGCGGCTACTACCAAATAGCCATGGCAGAGGAGGACAAGGAGAAAACTGCGTTTATCTGTCCCCTTGGTTTCTACGAGTTCGAAAGAATGCCCCAAGGTATCACAGGAGTGCCTGCGACCTTCCAAAGGCTGATGGAGAAAGCAGTCGGAGACATGAACCTCCGGCAAGTACTGGTCTACCTCGATGACCTGATCATCTTTGGCAAGACGCTAGAAGAACGTGAGGAGAGACTGCTGAAAGTCCTTGACCGTCTCCGTGAAGTTGGCCTCAAACTCTCCCTCGACAAGTGCCGTTTCTGTCAGACAAAGGTCAAATATGTGGGCCACATCGTCTCTGCTGAGGGCATCGCTGCAGATCCTGGGAAGATCGAGGCTGTCACCACATGGCCCTGACCCACAAACCTGAAGACGTTACAGTCATTCTTGGGCTTCTGTGGCTACTACCGCAGATTCATCCACAACTACTCGCCGATTGTCCGTCCCCCAACGGAGCTGACGAAGGGGTACGCCCCCACCCAACGTGGGAAGAGACCGGGAAAAGGAAAGAGTGAGGTCTACCTGGATGAGAAAGAGCCCTTCGGAGAAAGATGGGACCAGGCGTGTACTGAGGCCTTCGAGAAAATCAAACATTGCCTCACCAACGCCCCAGTCCTGGCATTCGCTGACCCCAGCAAACCTTACACCCTGCACGTGGATGCTAGCCTGGCTGGACTCGGCGCAGTGCTATATCAGGACTACCCAGAGGGCCTGAGGCCAGTGGCATTCGCCAGCCGAAAGCTGAGTTCTTCAGAACAGAACTACCCCATCCACCAGCTAGAGTTCCTGTCGCTGAAGTGGGCGATCGTCGAAAAGTTCCACGACTATCTATATGGAGCCCGCTTCTCTGTCAGAACAGACAACAATCCTCTGACGTATGTCCTGACCACGGCAAAGCTTAATGCAACTGGTCATCGCTGACTGTCAGACTTGTCAGTGTACAACTTCGACATCACCTACAGACCGGGCCGGAATAACATTGATGCAGACCTACTGTCCAGGCTAGAGACCAGAGAAGAGGAGCCCGACTGGAAGAGTATACCCCAGTCAGGTGTCAAGTCTATCTGCCAGCAGGTCGGTGTCCTGGGATCCTCCCAAGCCTCACCAAGGTATGCAGTACAACTGGGAGCCCCTCCAGAGTGTGTGCCCGACCTATATGCTTTCCCCACAAGCGTGCACATGAACACCCATGGACAGTTGTCCAGACAAGAGCTCATTGCAGCTCAGGGCCAAGATCCTGTGATAGCAGCAACTATTCATGCAATGAAGCATGGTGAGTGGCCCGAGGATGTAGCCCATACTCCTGAGATCTCATCCATGAAGCGAGAAATGGGGAAGTTCGTCATGAAGAATGGACCACTGCACCGTCTGAGCCGGAGCCACTCAGGAGAGAACTACCAGCAGCTCGTGCTACCAGCTGAGTTCAAGCCAGTGGTCCTGAAGTGCCTGCATGATGACTTAGGTCACTTGGGAGCAGAGAGAACCACTGACATGATAAGAAGCCGTTTCTACTGGCCGAAGATGGCTGCCAACATCGAGCAGTATGTAAAGAACTGCGGTGCGTGCATTTTGAGGAAAACGCCAAGCCACAGAGCTGCTCCGTTGCACCAAATAACCAGTACTGGGCCACAGGACCTCGTCTGTATCGACTTCCTGTCCATGGAGCCAGAGTCCAAGGGAATCAGCAATGTGTTGGTCATAACCGACCATTTCACGAGATATGCCCAGGCCGTCCCGACCAAAAACCAAAAGGCCCTCACTGTCGCCAAGGTACTGGTGGAGACTTACTTCAAGCATTACAGATTACCAAACCGAATCCATTCCGACCAAGGACGAGACTTTGAGTCCAAGCTGATCAAAGAACTCCTAAAAATATATGGCATCCGGAAGTCCCGAACAACCCCCTACCACCCACAGGGTGATGCCCAGCCGGAGAGATTCAACCGGACTCTATTGTCCATGCTGGGCACGCTGAGTGAAGAAAAGAAACGACACTGGAGTCAACATGTCACGACTCTCGTACATGCTTACAACAGCACCAAATGTGATGCCACCGGATACTCTCCATACTATCTGGTGTTCGGGCACGAAGGTAGACTCCCCGTCGATGTAATCTTCGGGACACAGCTCAATGATGAAGGAGAACGTCTACACTCGTCCTATGTCACAAAGCTCCAGCAAGATCTTCAAAAGGCGTATCAGATGGCTACGGAAGCCTCCAACAAAACACACCTGCGCAACAAAAAGGCATACGACAAGAGAGTGAGATGTCAGAACATAGAGCCTGGCGACAGAGTGCTACTCAAAAACCTTGGCCTCACAGGGAAACACAAGCTGGCAAATCGATGGTGTGAGACTCCTTATGTAGTCACAGAGAAGATGCCGAACCTGCCAGTCTTCAAAGTGAAACCCGAGAGCGGGGAGGGAAGAATCAAAATTCTACACCGAGATAATCTCCTGCCTATTGGAAAGCTGGTGCGGATGCCAGTGGCGGACAAAGCTGACCCTGTGCCGTCAAGGCCAAGAACTCGAACAGCCTGTCAGAACAAGAAAAAGAGAGTGACAACTGACTGCCAAGTACCACAAGAATCCGATCCCTCCTCTGATTCGTCTGATCTGGAGTACAACTACTCCCAAAGGCCATCATACCGAGCATACCTGGAGAAGATTCTGGAGAGAAGAGAAAAGTCCACTCTAAGTCCCAGACAGAGTGATGTGCCTATGGCAGCAAGAGACAGACACTCAGAGTCAGATAGAGACAGTCCGTCAGAGTCAGAGAGTGACAGTTGTTCAGAGCCAGAACACTGCCCACAAGTAGACAGAAACCCTGATACTGAACCAGAGACTGAGTCAGAGCCATACCCAGTTTCCAGTGAGGAAGATAGTAGGAGACTGTCCAGTAGAGCAAAAGGGTCCCCCAAACGTGTTAGGCCAAAAAGATCAGCCAAGCCGATAATGAGACTTACCTATGATGAGCCTGGTAGAGCTAGAGACCAACCTCTTACTATTGTCCACCGAGGTATGGTCATCAAGATAAGAAAGACCTAGACTGTAGAGTAAGTCAGCTCACGCTACACCCAATTATGTTGTTGAATCAAAAGTTGTTTATATAGTCTGTTGAGGACATCAGACATTTAGAAGGGGGAGGGTGTAGCCCAGTGCTTAATTGAGCTACTGTATGAAGCTACAATAAATAAGATAAATAAATAAGTTACAGTTCATCTGATAAATAAGCTATATTCTCTTCATGGTTATATACACTGCTATTTACAATGGTTACAAGTTGAGTGTATCAGTTATACAGTAAGCCCTAATGCCAGTTCGCTCATGGGCCTTGTTTATTTCAAGTGTTTACAGTATGGTTGCTGCCCATTGCTAATCTTTTCCTCTATCTGGATGAATATGTCATTCATCCCTTTTCTTTGTTTTCATTGGTCACTGTTTACTGTAACTAGCCAACCCGTATGTATGCTGAGATAAGGGGCGGGACATAGAAGTTTGACATCGGTGATTTGAGGTAAAGCGGTCAGAAAGCTAGACGACGAAGACGAATGAACCGAAGCTTCCCTGTGTTGTAACGTTAGCTGTTTGTACACAACGTTGGGTCAACGGATTGTGACTCCTGTGGACTCGTGTGTACTTATAGGATATCCCAGAGGTAAATACATGTTTCTGGAACTATTGTGTAAAACTGTGACTACTCGTTGTGGTGTTAGAATAGTGTTATAAGCTAATCGCGGCTAGCGGTTAGCCTAGCCGCTAGGCTAGCTACCGATTCATTCATATTCATGTTAGCTAACGAGTGTTGCTAACGCTAGCTAAGTGACAAGTTGCTGCTAGGTTAAAACGAGCTGGTATTTGGACTTGGTCATTTAGTCTATGCTGTTGATTCAGGATCGACAGTCGTGTGTGGACCAGTGAAGGAAAGCTCTTCGGGTGGACAACAACGGAGACCGTTTCTCTTCTTGGTGGCTGTGACTGTTTGTGTTGCTGTGTGTGTGAGGATTCTTCGCGCCATTTGTCGCCTCTACTTCTCCGACCTGCGCTCACGGTGGAGCGCCTGTTGCTATTCCCCCCCTCATCTTTGCCTCTCTTCAGCTCTCTTCTCTTCTCCCAGCCTGCTTTGGCTACTAATCACCCTGGCCCGGGTTCCGTGAGTACCGGTACCCATCCCAAGTCTGCACGTGCTTTTATTTATGCTTGGTCGGTCAGTAAACAAGCGAGGTGGCCCGGACAGTTTTTAGGCCAGCGTTCACTTTCAACAACAACAGGCCCGCAACGGTAACCACGGTGACAGACTGTTACAGTGTGTGTGAGTGTGTGTGTGAATGGGCTGGCCATTTTCTTTTATTTGTGATACATGTACATATTGATTGTACATTGAGTTGACTTGATTTTGGGAATTACTTTGATTATTGATTAGAATTGGAATAGGCTTGTAGCCTATTTGTTTAATTGGATTTTGTATATTGTAAATTATTGTGATCTTTCTATTATTATGTTCATTCACTAATTAATACAAATTTATTAACCTTTGTGTGGTTAATAAATATTCGCCATTGGTATTTGTATTTACAGCAAAAGTGTTGCGTCCTTAATTAAATAGATAAGATCTTAAAATATAATTACATTAAAGGTACACATGGTATATTAAAGGTACACATGGTATATTAAAGGTACATAAGGAAGTTATTCTAACCACTTCCTCTAGTTGATGGAGGCACTAAGCGTCAAATTTACATAGTTTATCACTTCAGGAAATAGTGACCAGTATTCATTAGAAGAACTCAGGCCCTGCCCACATGGGAGGGGTTACACATTCAACTAGCCAGGGAAGGATCCTGCTAATCCTGGTAGCTCTAGGCCCATAGCGTTGTTGTCTCACATATGCAAATGGATGGAGAAGATAATAGTTTGTAGGCTATCACTTCTACTGGAACAAAAACGGGTTATTGCGTAATATTCAGAGTGGATTTCGAAAAGGATGATCCACAATAGATGCTCTAGTTAGAGTTAGTAATGAGGTAGAAAAGACACTGAAGATGAGTTGATGGTAATACTATATTTTGACAACGAAACCCAGGTAGCATCCGGATGAGGGCCACTTCAGGCTATGATGCGGCACTGACGGCCTTCTTCTGGCCCTGACAAAATGGATGTGAGCCTGAAGAAGGCCCACATGTATAATAGCAAATATGGCCCAAATATGCCAAATCAAATATGGGCCTTTTTGGCAAAGATGTGGTGCTCTCGGCAACATGTAGGATGTGGCCCGTGGGATAAATGGTGAATGTGGCCCCAATATCACATAACAAATATGGGCCATCTTTGGCAAATATATGGCACAGTAGACAAAAATTAATCTGGGAGTAAACCAAAAGTGCCCCACATATAAAGCAGCAAATGTGTCCCAGTTATCTTAAAACATATCTGGATCTGGGTCACCTTTGGGAAATATATGGCACAGTAAGCACTGGCTAATCTGGATGTGATCTGAAAGTGGCCCACATGTGACATGGCAAATATGGTCCGAGTACTTTACAACAAAGTTGGACCACTTTTGTCAAATGTACGGCACAGTCAGCACCTGCTAATCAGTTTGAACCTAATGTGGCCTATGTTTGATGTGTCATATACATGGCCTAAATATTCTTGAACCGTATTGGGCCACTTTAGGTAAAGATACAGCACAGTTGTTACTGGCTAATCTGGATTCGAGCTTGAAGAGGCCCACATATGATGTGGCAAATGTGGCTCAGTTATTTTATAACTGGGCCAGTTTTGGCAAATATATGATACAATAAACACCGGCTAATCTGGATGTGAACCTAAACTGGCCCTCATATGATATGGTAAATATGGCCCAAATTCTTTATAACAAAGTTGGACCACTCTAGCTGCAGATCACTCACCATGATATGTGCCAGTTGGGTCCATGCCATGTTCATCACTAATCACTTCCCAAAACTAAGAAAAGCGGGAAAATATTACATTAGCTGTAAATAAGTTGTCTTTATAAGAGTGACCACATTATATATTGTCACTCGTCTTGGGAGGATAATTAGGATATTACAGCGGGAAAAGCAGTCTTGCAGCTTTAAGGGGAAGAAAAACAATCCCTCCATAAATTAGTGGGCGCGCGCCATAGCCCCTCTTGACTGGCAGCCATCGGACTATGAATTTGAAAATTCTTGCTACGTCAGCCCTACAGCCCCCGCCTATATCCCATATATTATCTATCTGTTCAAATTGGAGTTTCCTCATTTCCAATGTCTTAAGAACGCAGCATAGTTGGGTCCATACAAGCGAGAGGAAACAGCGCTCGAAAGGATTGTCAGTGCAAAACTGCAGGAGTAAAGCCATGGTGAGTTCTCAGTGAAATGATAAATGTGTTTCTGTTGGCAGTTTGTATATTTAGCTGTTCATAGTTGGAGTCTTCTTTGCATGTTATGTGGTGATGTTACTTGGTGAATATGAGTAAGCAAATTGTTAGCTATCTGTTCAAATTGGAGTTTCCCGATTTTCAATGTCTTTAGAATGCAGCATAGTCGGGTCCATGCAAGCGAGAGGAAACGGTGCTCAAAAGAATTGTCGGTGCAAAACTGCTGGAGTAAAGCCGCAGTGAGTTCCCAATGAAATGATGAATGTCTTTCTGTTGGCAGTTTGTATATTTAGCTGTTCATAGTTGGAGTCGACTTTGTATGTTATGTGGTGATGTTAGTTGGCGAATACGCGTCAGCAAATTGTTAGCTAGCTAACACGTTAGGTTGCTAACCTTATTTGAAGAGAATTTTTAGCAGTTCAACACCTTAAGCATTTCAGAGAAATGTTTAAATATTTCTGCAGAGAAATTGGCTAAATGAAACTAGCTAACTTATCCGTAACACAATCTCTCAGAGACCCGTGGGGGCGTCTGCGTGCTCGGTCGACCGCACTGTCTTTCAGAGACTGTAGCAGGCTTAATTCAGGCTAGAGTGAAGATACTGGTATGTAGTAAAGTCGACGACCTAAGGCATCAATTGGTACCAACCATGTTACGCTAGCTTGTTGGGGAGGGGCCTAAATAACATTCCAAAGTTAAGCTACATTTTGGCGGGGAAGACTACCATTTTCTGAGGGGTACCTTGACCGCTGACCCCAAGGATGTCTGAATTAAGTGCTGTGGGTACCCACGAGTCTCCCCTTTACAGACATGCCCATTTAACCCCATGCAGCTTTTTGGTAAAAAACATGAATGTTTTTGCATGCAGTAAATGTGTTTATTATTGTCTATTCTAAAAATGGTGTATTGTAGTGGACGCTATGGACATAATTCACCATAATAGGTTCTGGTCGCTTTAAGAGAAAGTGTTTCTGGGTTGAATACATATTTCAAGAAAAGGGAGGAACACAGGGTGACGTACAAGAGTGGAGGAAAGTGCACACAAGTGGACTACAACTTATGTAGAAGGCGCAATCTAAAAGGGATTGGAGACTGCAAGGTGGTGACAGGGGAGAACGTAGCTAGGCAGCATCGGATGGTGGTCTGTAGGATGACTTGGGAGACCAAGAAGAGGACGTGAGTGAAGGCAGAGCCGAAGATCAAATGATGGAAGTTGAAGAAGGAAGACTTTTGTGTGGAGTTCAGGGAGGAGTTAAGACAGGCGCTGGGTGGTCGTGAAGAGTTGCCATATGGCTGGGCAGGCACTGCAGAAATAGCAAGGGAGACAGCTAGAAAGGTACTTGGTGTGTCATCAGGACAGAGGAAGGACGACAAGGAGGCTTGGTGGTGGAATGAGGAAGTACAGCAAATTATACAGAGGAAGAGGTTGACAAAGAAGAAGTGGGATAGTCAGAGCGATGAAGAAAGTAGACAGGAGTACAAGGAGATGCAGCGTAAAGTGAAGAGAGGGGTGGCAAAGGAAAAGGCGTATGTTGAGTTGTATGACAGATTAGACACTAAGGAAGGAGAAAAGGACTTGTATCGATTGGCTAAACAAGAAAATGAGAGAGAGAGAAGGTTGGATGATGTGGGGATAGTGAATCAGGAAGTGCAGTGGATTAGCAAGGAAGAAGTGAGGGAAGCTATGAAGAATGGAAAGGCAGTTGGTCCTGATGACATACCTGTGGAGGCATGGAGATGTTTAGGACAGATGGCAGTGGGGTTTTTAACTAGATTGTTTAACACAATCTTTGAAAGTGAGAGGATGCCTGAGGAGAGGAGTAGAGAAGAAGCATACTGGTACTGATTTTCAAGAACAAGAGCGATGTGCCGAACTGTAGCAACTACAGAGGTATAAAGTTGATCAGTCACAGCATGAAGATATGGGAAAGAGTAATAGAAGCTAGGTTAAGAGAAGAGGTGGCGATTAGCAAGCAGCAGTATGGTTTCATGCCACAAAAGAGCACCACAGATGCGTTGTTTGCTTTGAGAATGTTGATTGAGAAGTATAGAGAAGGCCAGAAGGAGTTACATTGTGTCTTTGTAGATTTAGAGAAAGCATACGAAAGGGTGCCGAGAGAGGAGGTGTGGTATTGTATGAGGAAGTCGGGAGTTGCAGAGAAGTATGTAGGAGTGGTGCAGGATATGTATGAGGGAAGTGTGACAATGGTGAGGTGTGCGGTTTGAATGACAGAGGGGTTCAAGGTGGAGGTGGAATTACATCAAGGATCGGCTCTAAGACCTTTCTTGTTTGCAATGGTGATGGACAGGTTGACGGACGAGATCAGGCAGGAGTCTCCGTGGGCAATGTTTGCGGATGACATTGTGATCTTTAGCGAGAGTAGGGTGCAGGTTGAGGAGAGCCTGGAGAGCTGGAGGTATGCACTGAAGAGAAGAGGAATGAAAGTCAGTAGGAGCAAGATGGAATACCTATGCGTGAATGAGAGGGAGGACGTGGAATGGTGAGGATGCAAGGTGTAGAGGTGACGAAGGCATATGAGTTTAAATACTTGGGGTCAACTGTCGAAAGTAACGGGAAGTCAGAGGAGAGGTGAAGAAGAGAGTGCAGGCAGGGAAGAGAAGAGTGGGTGGAGAAGTGTCAGGAGTGATTTGCGACAGAAGCAAGAGTTAAAGGTAAGGTTTACAAGATGGTTGTGAGACCAACTATGTTGTATGGTTTGGAGACAGTGGCACTGACGAAAAGACAGGAGGTGGAGCTGGAGGTGGCAGAGTTGAAGATGCTAAGATTTTCATTGGGAGTGACGAAGAAGGACAGTATTAGGAATGATTATATTAGAGGGACTGCTCAAGTTGGATGGTTTGGAAACAAAGCAAGAGAGGCAAGATTGAGATGGTTTGGACATGTGTGGAGGAGAGATACTGGGGTGAAGGATGCTGAATATGGAGCTGCCAGGGAAGATGGAGAGAGGAAGACCAAAGAGGAGGTTTATGGATGTGATGAGAGAAGACATGCAGGTTGCCAGTATGACAGAGGAAGATGCAGAAGACAGGAAGAAATGGAAACGGATGATCCGCTGTGGTGACCCCTAATGGGAGCAGCTGAAAGAGTAGGAGTAGTTTCTGGGTTGACAGGGTGAGTTATGGTGATGATTGGTTAGAGCAGTGCCATGTTGCTAGGGCTGTTGGTTTGTAGAGAAAATAAAAGACACGCGTTCGTGTAGTCAATGAGAGAAATTGTCCGTCTCTACTTTCCTGCAATTTCCACATTGGTGACCCCGACGTTTGTCTGCTGGACGTTTCCAGAGACAACTCTTAATGAAAATGATGACTAATGCAGTTTCTCTCAAGCTGCCGGAGTTCTGGGAGTCGTCCGCCTCGGCTTGGTTCACCGCGGGAAATCACCGCGGATGCCACAAAATACTATTATGTGGTGTTGGCTCTCGGCAGTTCAACAGCAGCCATTTGTGGTGAGCCTCCTCAAAAATCATCAGCAGGATAAATACGAGATACTCAAAGCTCACCTGTTGAAAACTTTTGAACTTTCTGACGCTGAGCGGGCCAGCCGGCTTTTCTCTCTACAAGGTCTCAGTGACAGTAAGCCGTCGGAACTTATGGACAGGATGCTGGATCTCCTGGGAGAGCACAAGCCCGACTTCCTCTTCATCCAACTGTGTCTGCGACAGATGCCTTCTCAGGTACGGGCTGCTTTAGCCAACACCGCCATCACTGACTGTCGTGCTCTGGCCGAGGAAGCTGATATGTTTTTCCTGGTTGGTAAACAGCACTGCGCGGCCGCGTCTTTTCCTGCCCAAACATTTTCATCACTGCCTGGAGACACAACAGTCGCGGCCGCATCTTTTCCTGCCCAAACATTTTCATCACTGCCTGGAGACACAACAGTCGCCGCCGCAACAACAGCTCCTCAACGGCGGCGGGACCACGGCCTGTGTTTTTTCCATGCAACGTTTGGACCCAATGCCAAGTGGTGCCGATCGCCATGCAGTTTCAGCGTGGTAGGAAACACCAGGGCTGGCGCTCAGTGGCCATGTGCGTTGGCTGAACTGGCAGGCTGCTCTTCATCAAAGACACAATTTCTGGGCGGCAGTTCCTGTGCGACACGGGCGCGCAGAGGACTGTCCTGCCTGCATTGAGAGTAGACATCCTATCCTATGGATATGCCCCCCCCCCCCCCATGGAAGCTGCTAACTGCAGCACCATCTGCACTTATGGCACTAGGTACGTGGAGCTGTGTTTCGGAGGAGAGCGGTTAGGTTGGGACTTTGTCACAGCAAAAGTGGCCGTACCCCTCCTCAGCGTGGATTTCCTATGCACCTATGGACTGCTGGTGGATGCCAAAAACCGCCGCTTAGGGAAGACTTCCAGGTCATGGCGGAGTAAGGACGTTTTTCCAAAGCTCTCCTCATCTTCTGTATAATCCATTCCTTTAAAACACGCTTCTTTTCTTTTTTTTTTACTTAAACCTGCGCCGTTTCATAACTATCAGTGTTATGATCGTTACGATTATTGTTTGACGTGTAACAATGTCAACCAAAAGCGGCAGGGTTAAAAACACCAACAAGACCTCGCCACCTAAACCGTGTGCAAGCGGGCTAACAGCTGACATGGCTAGCATAGATCTGGCACCGATACTGAAGGAATTGAGAGAGGGTATCAAAGCTGATGTGGCGGCAGTGGAGGAAATATTAGCAGAGTTACGTTCTTCTGTATCAGTCCTCTAAACTACTGTCTCTGCAAATGTCGGAAAGATTGCGGACATTGAAACCTCTCTGACAAACGTGGACGGGAGTCACAGAGCTTGAAAAGTCGCATACGGCTCTGAAGGCAGAGAACGCCAAACTACAAACCAAGCTGGACACTCTAGAAAGCTTCTCGAGGAACAACATTAAGGTGATTGGACTAGAAGAGAAAATCGAAGGAAACCACCCCTCTGCCTTCATGGAAAAGTTCCTGACCGAAGTCTTCGGAGAGGACAGCTTTAATCGATCGCCTGTGGTGGACCGCGCTCACAGGACCCTGAGACCGCCGCTTACAACAGGTCCTCCACGGGCTATGGTGGTTCATATGCATTATTTCCAGGCTAATGGGCAGATCCTGTGGATGTTATGGGAGAGAAGACAGCCAACTTATCGAGGAAAAAAGATGAGTTTCTATCCCGATCTCAGTGCTGATTTATTACACAAGAGAGCTGCATTCCTCGTGGTGAAGAAACAACTTCGGGAGGCAGGAGTGAAATATTACCTTCTACATCCAGCAAAACTGCGGCTCGTTTTCAATGGGACAAAGCACGTATTTGAAACACTGACGGAGGCGGCTGCTTTTGTTGAGACCAAGAATCTACCGGAGGTGGAAAAAAACAGTCCGGGAAAGGATTGAAGATGATGGTATGTCGTATTAAACCGTTGGTGATATTTTTGCTAAGTAGGATCAGTTATCCGCCTAATATTTCCTTTATACTTTATAATTAAAGGTATCACATCACAATATCTATTTGTTGTTTTTCTTTTCTAATTGTTGGTTATTGTTTGCCTGATGCCATATGTCAGGATAGGACGTCGTAAGATTGCCAACATTTAAGCTAAGAGTAAACAATGACATAGGAAACAAGCATGACACAAACTAACCACACTTAGGAAAAAGAAAAAAAAATGTGTTTTATGAATCCTTTGTTAAGCGAGGAGAGCTAAGGTGCACATGTTGTAAACTGGTGATGGACCTTTTTTGCACATATGCTGTCTGGGGCTCTGACGCACTCGGTTGGGGTAAGTGGGGGTAGGGGGGCGGTGGGGGGCATCCTCTCGATCTCTCGTTTTCGTTTTTTTTTGTCTCTCTATATATTGTTTGTATCTCATTTCTTTCAAGTTCTCCATTTGTCATTTTATTGCTGTTAATTACACTCGTTCTTTTTACTGTAACACTTTCCTTATACTTAATAGTATTCTGTACCCTGATGTAATGCTCTGTATTTTACAGTGCGACCTGGGAAATTATGAGCATGGTTAGGAATAGTGGTAGAATGGTCAATTTTATTTCTTGGAATGTGAAATCTCTAAATCAGTCTGTGAAGAGGAATAAAGTGCTGGCACATCTGGATCAACTGGGGGCAGGAGTAGCCTTCCTTCAAGAGACACACTTACGTAGGGCAGATGTTTTAAGAATCCAGAGGCATGGCAATGTTCTTCCTGATCTGGTATTGCCTGACCAAACCGACTTTATTAGAAACAGGCATTCCTACTTTAATATTCGTAGGCTCTTTGATATTATCTGCACTTACACTCGGTTGAATATTCCTGAGCTTGTGATATCCTTACATGCCAAGAAGGCTTTTGATCGGGTGAAGTGGTAACATTTGTTTAGGACTATGAGAAATTTTGGATTTGGTAATGACTATATCATGGGTTAAACTATTATACGCATTCCCCTTAGTTTCTGTCCATACGAATGACTTGCATTCAAGATATTTCCCATTACATAGATCCACCAGATAGGGTTGCCCTATGAGTCCCCTGCTCTTCACGCTCGCCATCGAACCACTTGTTACGTCTTTATGTCAGTGCCAGGCCTTAGAAGGGATAAACTGAGGAGCTACCACGCATACATTATCTCTTTATGCCGATGACCTCCTTTTATATATTGCCAGCCCATCATCTTCACTACCACATGCCCTGTCTATTTTGGAACAATTTGGAAGGTTCTCAGGCTACAAGTTGAACTTAGAAAAAAGTGAACTTTATCCTGTAAACTCGGTGGCCCTCAATATCCCAGCTACAGCATTTCCAATCAAGAGAGTGACATCCCACTTTAAATATCTCGGGGTGGTGGTACCTTGCTCCTTTCACGTGCTATTTACATTAAATTTCACACCTCTGATCGAGCAGTGCAAGCAGGACATACACCGCTGGCGTTCCTTACCTCTATCACTAGCTGGCCGGATTAACGTAACTAAGATGAATATTTTTCCTAGATTTCTCTCTTTGTTCCAAAGTATTCCGGTTTTTATTCCTAAAAAACAGTTTTTATCACTGGACCAATCCTCACTGGATTTATATGGGATAGCAAAACCCCACGTATTTGTAAGTCATTTCTACAAAGGCCGAAAAGGTCAGGAGGTATGGCCATGCCTCATTTTCTTCACTATTATTGGGCTAGCAATATCAAAAACATTATAATGTGGGTCAGGGATGATGCAGAAGCTCCAGTCTGGGTAAAATTGGAATCTTTTAAATTGAAACTCCCGTCTTTAATCTCGGCCCCTTTACCAGTTAGCGCTGGCTCCTTTGAAAATCCAGTAGTTACCCATACATTAAAAGTCTGGGTACAGTTTCGCAAACATTTTGGGTTGCATAACGCTTGACTTCGGGCTCCTATTTTTGCAAATCATCTTTTCACCCCCTCTATGTCAGACCTGGCTTTTCGGGCCTGGCATGGGAACGGCATTAGAGTTGTTAAAGATTTATATATAAATGGAGTATTTGCATCATTTGAACAATTGTCAGAATTGTATGCCCTGCCACACCCCATTTTTTCCCCCAATACCTTCAGGTTAGGCACTTTGTACAAAACATCTATCACCCTTTCCCAGAGCAACCTCCAAGCACCGCCTTAGATGCTCTTGTAGGATCTAATACTAGTCTGAAAGGGTCCATCTCCTGGATATATGATCAATCTCTAAACAACCTAAGGAAAATTTGGGAACAAGACTTAGGCCTGTCTTTTGCAGAGGACCAGTGGACTTCAATTCTCAACCTAGTACAATCCTCAGCTCCTTGTGCTAGACACAGTCTAATACAATTCAAGACAGTTCACCATCTTAATCTCACTAAAGAGAAACTGGCAAGGATATACCCAAACACTGATCCCACCTGTGATTGATGTAAGACTACCACTGCAAACTGGTTGCACATGTTTTGGTCATGTTCAAGCCTTCAGACTTTTTGGGTAAAGGTATTTGAATCCCTTAGTGACATGTATAATATGACAATTGTCCCTCAGCCCATTATTGCCCTGTTTGGATTGAGGCCAGAGGATGCAGTGTGGTCGACTGAAATATGCAATGTGGTTGCCTTTACTACTCTGTAAGCTCAACGTCTCATCCTCCTCAATTGGAAGAGAGCGGTGCCACCATCCCATACCAGATGGTTTGAAGAGATTATGTTTTACCTGAAGCTTGAAAAAATCAAATTTACATTGAAGGGGAATGCAAATAAATTTAAAAGAGTCTGGAGGCCTTTTCCTACCTACTATGATAACCTAAGTCAAATAACAGACTGGGATAGTTCATAACCTAATAATTTCTTGGTTGGAGCAGAACTGTAGCGGTATAATTATTAATAAGTTTAAAAAGATAAAAATGAGTGTATTTTTTATTAATTTTTATTAATTTTATTTATTTATTTTCCCACTTGTCTGTGTTTATATGAATGAGGTCATTGTATATCTGTCACATATTTATCTGTACTTGATGTCATTTCGGAGGATGTTGGGGGGGGGGGGCATGTAAGGGAGCAGGGGAGGGATGGGAATTATACTGGATTTATTTCATGATTGATTCTGTGATTTGTTAAATGCAAAATCCAATAAATATAAGTTAAAAAAATGCCACTTAATCGACACTGTCACTTTCTGCTCGTATGGATGTACTCTCAGTGGAGCAGACTCCGTCAGACTGTCAGGCATGCTCTCTGCCACAGACGATTTTTTCCGGCTTCTTGCTGAGTTCCCAGTCCTCATGCAGCCCACCTTTTCATCTTCCACGGCCAAGCATGGAATGGAGCACCACATCACCACCACTGGCCCTCCAGTCTGTGCTTGGTCTCCGCGCCTTTACCCAACCAATCTCACCACCGCCAGGGAGGAGTTCAAGAATATGGAGCATCTCGGCATCATTCGCCGCTCCAACAGCCCATGGGCTTCACCCCTCCATATCGTCCTGAAGCCTGGTGGTGGGTGGCGCCCGTGCGGTGATTACCACCGACGTAATAATACAATGACACTGGACTGCTACCCAGTCCCACACATCCAGGATTTTTCTGCCCACCTGGCTGGAAAAGTCATCTTTTCCAAAGTGGACCTCCTCCGTGGATACCATCAGTTGCTAGTCCACCCACTGGATGTCTCTAAAACGGCGGTGATCACTCAATTTGGACTGTTCAAGTTCCTGCGCATGCAGTATGGACCTGCCTTTTTTTTTTGTCTATCTAGACAACATCCTTGTTGCCAGCACGGGCTGATCGTCAATCCAGCCAAGTGCCAGTTCGGGCTGACCACCATCGACTTTCTTGGACACTGAGTCACCAAAAACGGGGCGATACCCCTCCTGTTAATGGTGGACACCGTCATGAACTTCTTGCGACTGCTCACAGTCAAGTCCCTACAGGAGTTCCTCGGCATGGTAAACTTTAACTACTGCTTTATCCCCTGAGCTGCTCAACTCATGCCACCACTGTATTGAGATCCTGAAAGGCAAGGCCACCAAACACACAGTGGACTGGTCCGCGGAGAGGGACAAGGCATTTGTGGATGCTAACGCTAAGACCGCTCTGGCTGATGCAAAAATGCTGGTGCGGCCATCACCCAAGGCTCCGACAGGCATTACTGTTGTGTCTGTCTCTCTTAATACATTCAATTAGACGGACAGACATAGCGAATTAAATCATACTCATGACACAGACGTATTCAACTCTTACCAGAAGAAGTCCCGGCATACCATGCATCTTCTCATGATGTCATCACTATGGGTACTGACAGGTGTCAAACAACTAACCAAAACATGACATCCCCTTTTCCTTGTAAACAAACTTGCAATTTACAAAACAGCTGTCAACAGTGGCGTTGCAAATTTTTTTTCTGCTCACAGACATCTTAGAACTCTGTGTCTTTCCAACCAACTAGTGCTTAAACATGTTTTAACATCAACTATTTGTCTACCCATCAACATCACCCATACTGTTTATGCACATATCAGGTTGTGACATAATGCATATATTAGGTTGTGAAATAATCAGACATTCTATCAGGTGGTATTTTAACCCTTTGAGGTCTGGTTGTCTTAGTCATGTCTGGTGTGTTAGTGTCAGTGAGTACTGGCTGTGTCACAGCGGTGCGTGTGTCAAAGTCCACTGTACTGTCCTCTCTTCCCTTTGTCTTCTGCTCACAGAGTGACTCTGTTGGTCCACTGGTTTGGTATCTTTTAACAAATGTTGTGTTTCTAGAGTAGCATGCTCCCTCTGGAGATTCTACAACTACTTGATTCCCTGTCTTATTTATGACTTTGTGGGGTGTTGCATTGAAAGGGGTAGTGAACTTGTCCACTTTTTCCTGACATACTAGAACTGTATCGCCTATGTCCACTTTTGAATACTGTGCTCTTTGCCGTTCATCTGCGTTCAGTTTGGACTTGCCCTTTTGATCTGCGTCTCCGTAACGTACTTCCATATCTGCGTGTGACTCCGTGATCTCTGGAAGCTTTCCTCTCATTTTGCGTTTAAAGAGCAACTCGGCTGGGGTCGGGCGTGTCTTCCGGACTCAACATCCCATCCTCTAGCAGCTTGTGGAAATTGTGCCCTGTTGTAGACCGTGACGGACCTCTGAGAATAGGAGGTCGCATAGGACAGTCAAGTCTGAGCACAAACGAGACTCATCCCATCATCATCCCTGGCCGGCATCATCTGGCAGCCATGCTGGTGCGTCATCATCACAAAGCCGTGAAACATCAGGGAAGACACCTAACTGAAGGCGCTGTTTGAGCCACTGGATTCTGGCAGGTAGGGGCAAAACGCTGTATCAGCAGCCTGCTTTTCAAGTGTGTCATCTGTAGGAAGTTACGGGGAAAGACAGAATATCAGCAAATGGCGGATTTACCAGCCGAACGACTGCAAGTGGCACTTCCCTTCACCTACGTAGGTGTTGACATCTTTGGGTGGGATATCGTCTGGATATCCCACGGCCCAGCAGTGAAAATAAAGCACCCAGAGCGCAGCACAGACCACAGAGGCCCGCGCCCACACCGTTCACACAACGTGTGAGAGAGAGCAGATGATGGCGATGATTGCTCTGAATCAGAGAAGGCATTCACGTTAGCCTGCATTAAAACAGACACGGCAATACACAGAGTGAAGCCTTTTGAATTGAATATTGAGGTGAATAAGAAAACTGTGCACTTTGAAATTGATACGTGCTGCAGTGTGAGTATAATGAATGAGAGCAAGTTCGAGGACACGTGGGAAGCAAAACAACACCCACAAATAAAACAAACCAAACTCAGACTGAAGTCATACACTGGGGAGAAAATTAGTGTTGTTGGTGTGGCAGAAGTGGAAGTGAACTATGCACGGCAAGTGAAGACGTTACCCCTGGTGGTGGTGAAAGGTGCAGGACCTAGTTTACTAGGAAGAGGGTGGCTGGAGGCCATAAAGCTGAAGTGGGATGACATTAAGCACATGAGAACAGAGGCGCTGACATTACAGGAGGTGCTCATTAAAAATGAGGACGTTTTCAAAAAAGAATTAGGCATGCCGAAAGGCATGAAAGCAGTGATTCGCATGTCTGCTGAAGCCCGCCCCAAATTCTATCGTCCGCACTCTGTCCCATATGCCATGAGGTGGAAGAAGAGCTAGACAGACTGTTGAAGGAGGGCATAATATCACCAGTCAAGTACGCTGAGTGGGTGGCACCCGTCGTCCCTATTCTCAAGCAGAATGGTTCGGTCAGGATATGCGGCAACTGCAAATTAACAGTAAACAACGCCTCCTCACTAGAGCAATACCCGATTCCCCAGGTCAACGACCTTTTCAACACATTAGAGGGAGGAAAACAGTTCTCCAAACTTGACTTAAGCCACACCTACCAACAAATTGGGTTGGATGAGGAATCCAAAAGGTACCTAACAGTGAATACACACAGAGGCCTTTTCACCTACAATAGATTACCATGCGGAGTTTCGTCAGCACTTGCAATCTTCCAAAGAACGATGGTGAGCCTGCTGCAGGGCCTGCCCCGGGTAGCTGTGTATTTCGATGATATTCTACTGACCAGGAGAGATGAAGCAGAACACCTGAGAACGCTGGATGAAGTGCTCCGACGACTGAAAGAAGCTAGCCTGTGACTCCACAGAAGTAAGTGTGTGTTCCTACAGAATGAAGTCGAGTACCTAGGTCACAAGGTAGATGCTGGAGGCTTACATCCGGTGGAGAGCAAGGTGAGAGCCATAGTGGAAGCCCCATCCCCAAACACAGTGACTGAGCTGAAAGCTTATTTGGGGTTGTTAAATTATTACAACAAATTCCTGCCTAACCTTGCCACATACCTAGCCCCATTACTCCAGCTGCTGAGAAAAGATGTGCCATGGGCCTGGAACAGAGAACAAGAAGAAGTGGTTCAGAGGTCAAAGCTGTTGCTCCAATCAGCCATAGTTCTAGCTGACAAGAATTACTGCTGTTGTGTGATGCCTCATCGTACAGAGTTGGAGCCGTGCTGTCACACGTGATGGAAGACGGAACTGAGAAGCCATTGGGGTTCATGTCACGCACGCTGACACTTGCGGAGAAACGTTACTCGCAGCTCAACAAAGAAGGGTTGGCGATAATGTTTGGGATTAAGTGGTTTCATAAGTACATCTATGGACGGACATTCACAATCTGCACTGACCACAAGCCATTGATCTTGCTATTTCATGGGAAGAAACCAGTGCCACAGGTGGGGTCACCCAGAGTGCAGAGGTGGGCAGTGTTGCTGACAGCATATGAGTACAAGATGGTTTATAAGCCAGGTAAAGATTAGCAAACATAGACACGTTGAGCAGACTGCCGCTGCTCCAGACAGAGGAGGAGAATGACACAGACCAAGTGCTCATGCTAGAGGTGATGGACGAACCACCAATCACAACAGCACAGGTGAAGCAGTGCATGGCCAAGGACGAAACACTCTTCCAAGTACATGAATGGTACCTGAAAGGATGGCCAAGAGAAATGGACCCATCATACAGACCATACAGTCAGAGAAGGCTGGAATTGAGTGTGTACTGTGGGGTGTGAGAGTGGTCATCCCCGGGAGAGGAAGGAAGTCCATACTGAAACAGCTACACCACACGCACCCAGGCATATAAAGAATGAAGGGCCTAGCACACTCATACATATGGTGGCTGGGTATGGATATGGAGATTGAACAGGAAGTGCAGTCCTGTCAGTCATGTCAAGAAAACAGGAAGTCTCCAACCCGTGCACCACTATACCCGTGGGACTGACCTGATACACCGTGGAGCCAACTTCACATCGATTATGCAGGCCCCTTCCTAGGGAAGATGTTCCTTGTCATCGTAGACTCATACTCTAAATGGATAGATGTGTATCCTATCAGCACAGCAACAAGTCAAGCAACAATCGAAAAGCTCAGACAGTGCTTCAGCACACATGCCTTGTCCCAGATGCTCATATCCGATAATGGAGCATGTTTCAAAAGTGCGGAGTTCAAGGCATTCCTGCAACAGAATGGCATACAGCATGTAACATCTGCCCCATTCCACCCAGCATTGAATGGCCTGGCAAAAAGAGCAGTGCAAACATTCAAAGAAGGACTGAAAAAGATGAAAGGAGACACCGTGGAGACACAACTAGCCAGATTCCTGTTTAACTACAGAATCACACCACAAACAACAATGGGCTTGTCATCAGCTGAAATGCTCGTGGCCAGGAGATGACATTCCACACTGGATTTGCTGTTGCCAGATGTGAAGAACAAGATCTATCAGAATCAATTCAAGCAGAAAGAACGACATGACGCACACAGCAAGTGGCGGAGTTTTCTCCTGGGGATGACGTGTATGTCCGAAACTACAGCCATGGACCAAAGTGGATACCCCCCAGTCATTGAGGGAAGCACGGGACCCGTCTCATATACAGTACATACAGAAAATGGGCATGCAATGAGACAACACGTCGACCAAATCAGGAAGCATCATACAATGATGATCAATGACACAACCGCGTTTGAGTGGACTACAGAGGCAACCAGCTTACAAGTTCCAGGACATGCATCTGAGGCCTTGCGTGAGGACTCTGCTGCCACCACTCCAGTCAGTGAGAGAGTGACCACTCCTGAAGGAGTTCCTGAGCAATCTCCCGTTGACATACTGCCGGTCGTGAGAGCAGAGCCTCCATCTGAACTATGCCACTCCGGGAGGGCAAGGAAGGCTCCTGTTCATCTGAAAGACTTTGTGAGTTAGTAGTGAGATAAAAACAGAGCAAGAATGTGCTCTGATCTCACTGGAAGGCTGGCAGTCTAGACATGAATGTAAACAAAAAAGAAAGAAAGACGTGAATGTTTAATGTTGAAGTATAATATTGTGGAATGTTCGAATTTTGTTTTTGTGACAGCTAAGTGCCTAATAGAGTTAAAAGGAATGGAAGTTATACCATTGCAGTATTCTTGAAGAATTGAAGGTTAAAATGGGGTGTCAAAGGTCAGCTGGTTAAGTTAAGCTTAAGGGGGGGGGTACTTACCTGCAGTACCACCCCACGCCACACGGGGCGTACGGCCCTAAGTGAGGAACTATATACTTACCTGTTTCCGGTTCTCTTTTTCTCTCTTCTGTGAAGACCTGGCACAAGAGACGTCACGTTAATGGTAGCTTTGACATGTGAACTAATAAGTTAAGAATAAACAGTAATGCTGCATCCCAAAAATGTGTAATCATTCTAACTAAAGACAAGTTACAACAAGAATGTTCTGGGGAGCTGGCGCCTAACACTATCGCTGTTGCCATACAAGCTGTTGTGATACAGAAGAAGTCCCCTGCAACATTGTCATTCATAGCTGTATCCATGTCAGCCTCAGCTGAAAGTGAACCAGCCACTGCGTCAATCAGCCCCATACCAAAAGAACAGCTAAAAGAAGCACAAAAATCTGATCCAGTCATCTGCCCTGTGTTAGAATGTAAACTGTCAGGTTCCAAGACACCACTTAGGGAGCTGAGAGCATTCAGTCCAAAGACAAAGTGCCTGTTCAGTGAGTGGGACAAGTTGACAATAGACGATGATGTCATTCTGTACAGAACTACCACTGCCTGTAAGCAACTAGTCTTGCCAGACCGATACAAAGGAAAGGTGTTGGAAGAGCTACATAATAACATGGGACACCAAGGCACTGATAGCACAGTATCTCTAATACATGACCGCTTCTTCTGACCATATACGTATGCAACCAGACATAAAGCACTACATCAGTAAAGTTTGCACTTGTCTAAAACAGAAAAAGGCCTGCCATGACACAAGAGCCCCCTTGACAAATATTGTGACAATGCAACCATTTGAATTGGTATGCATTGATTTTCTCCATCTTTTTTTAAAAATTTATTTTATTTTCAGTTTTTCGGTTTTATATTCAACACACACAAGATAAAGCAAAACAAAACAAAAATAACAGACAAAAAACAAAAACAACAAAATGGGGGAAAAAAACTGCCAGACATATGTATATAATATAACTTGGTTCACAAGTTTTCAAAAAATTACACAGGTATTACAAGAGTACAGACCAAAGGTAAAGAGTACCAGGTTGCATTACTACAGACTGAATTAAATTATTTTTCTTTTAGATAGTCGATGAATGGCACCCATATGCTCAGGAATCTATTGGGTGCTTTAGATTTATGGAAGCGTATTCTCTCCATCTGTTTTATTGATCAATTCAGTGAGCCATTTCTGAAAGCAGGGGGGTGTAGGTGATTTCCAATCTGTTAGGATCATTTTCTTGGCAGCTACCATGCCAACCATCAAATACTGTGACAAATATTGTGACAACGCAACCATTTGAATTGGTATGCATTGATTTTCTCCATCTTGACCGATGCAAAGGCGGATATGAGTACATCCTTGTTGTTGTTGATCATTTCACGCGTTTTGTTCAAGCATACGCCACCACAACAAAGTCTGGAAAAACTGCTGCAAACCTCATCTTCAATGACTTTCCCCTGAAGTTTGGCTTCTCCTCTCGCTTCCACCATGACCAAGGGGGAGCATTTGAGAATCAGTTGTTCAGTCAGTTACAGAAGCTCAGTGGCGTGGCTGGGTCCAGAACAATGCCTATCGCCTGATGTGGAACGTATGAATAGAACATAGCTGCAAATGCTCAAGACACTGACTGAGACCCAGAAATCAAACTAGAAGGAGTCCCTGAAGAAACTGGTATATGCCTACAACTGTACACGTTGCGAAGTGACAGGCTACTCACCGTTCTATCTCCTGTACGGCAGATCATCCAGACTTTATGATTTTTGGGCTACACATGGAGTCAGGTTCCAATGACAAGCGAGATTATGTGGAGAAATGGAAACAAGGTATAGAGGAAGCATATGCCATTGCCAACCAAAGTGCTCATAAGGCTGCTGAAATGAGTAAAAGGTACTATGACACAAAAGTAAGGATTTCAGTGCTACAGCCCGGTGAGCATGTCTTGATTAAAAACTTGACACCCAGAGGACCAGGTAAACTCCGGAACTATTGGGAAGACACAGTTTACACAGTAGTGAGACAAATGGGGTTTGAACTGCCAATTTATGAAGTGAGACCTGAAAAGGGTAAGGGACACTCCAGAGTTCTCCACAGAAACTTACTATATACTTGCATATATATACTTGCCCTGTAATCATGTACCTTTTGAGACACAACCAAAGTTGGCTAAAAACGACAAAAGGAAATGGAGAGAGACACCAGCCTGCATCTGAAACTCAGGAGCCTGATGAGGACAGTGGGGATGAGTATGAACTTCATTATGAGCCACTCCGGGCCCCCACAGTGTCAGCAGTAAGAAATGAGACATCTGGTGAATCAGATATGGAGCTTGAACACAGACACCCACCAGCAGAGAAGAGATTTGAAATGCCAGCTCCGGTTGTACCACCAGCACAGCCTCTTGAAGGAGATCAGCTGGAGGAGTTCAATGTGCCTGCTGAAAACGTACAAGGGGATGAAGTAGACTCACCTGCCGGGAATTTGCCTGATGAGCACTCACCACATGCCTCTCCCTCAAATACTGCTGCTTAACCTGAGAATCCGCCCTACCAGTGACCACAGAGAGACACACGCCGAGACATATGACCTACAATCAGCTTGGCATCTTTTCCTGCTACAGTGTCCAACCAGCACCTCAGATGTTATCTGTTTACCCTGTGCCAAGACTGGTCCCATGGCTGCTCCCCTTACAGCCATAGTGCTTCCAGCCCCGCTTCATGTATGGACTCCAGCAAATGTGAGCCGACAGACTTGACATGATTGACTAAATCCTTGGACAATTCAGTGACTGTTAATACAGACCATTGCCATGGACAAATTTATGGACTGTTGACATTGACTAGTGCCCTGCATAATTCAGACTCCTACTGTTGCCACTGACAATTCACGGACTGCTTGACAATTTATGGACTGTTCCTGTAGACTGTCATGGACAATCTGCAGACTGTTTATACAGGCCATTGCCATGAAAGACTAATGGACTGTCAAAAGACTGCTCATAGACTGTTTATGCAGTGGCTAGTCACTAGACGTGGACTGTGACCCTTGACCTTTGTTTTGAATCCCAACTCACAGAAGAAAATCGCCAGAGTCAAGTTCACGAGATTGTGAAAAAAAAACAATGTCGGGACAACATTTATTTTGTAGGGGAGTGTGTGACAAGTTAATGGAGTAATACACTAATGGTCTGCTACAAGTTTAAAAAGACAGTGGATTCATGGTTTGTAATTTGGCAAGGTTAAAAAGATCATCCAGCCATGGGAAAGTTTTATAAGCTGTGCTTAAAATGACTTAAAACCCAGTAAAAACTTAAGTTAAAAGTTAAGACGCTTAAAAAGCCTTTAATTCATTCATTGTTTATTCTATTCTTCATTGTTAAAAGACAAACGATAATCATACCATCAGTGATCTGCAAAGTAACCTTTATCAGCTAACCTGAGATCGATTACTCATGCCTGTCTTTGTGTACTAGGGGGAGCGCTCGCGCCATTTTCGCCACTCCTGGTTAATCATTCAGTGGAGAAATATGACGCCGAGTCACTGTCTTTCTCTTCCTCCTCTTCAGGTATGTTTTGCTGTTAATAAGGTTATAACAATAGTTGCAGATCTTTTTGTGTGTATGTGGTCATCAAAGGGGAGTAACGAGTGTTTTTATGGCGTTTCCATCGAGTTTTTGCCTTTTGTAAATGAAGAGAGAAAGCTACCGTTTCTGTGCTTTTTTATTTAACACAGTAAGGTTAGATACGTTGGGCACTCATTTCAGCGCACATGTTGCTAGTTCACTGTTTGGTTTTGTGTTGTTACCAGCATTTATAAAGAGATAGTAAAGAGAGTAACCTGTAAAAAAAAAAGAGTAAAATCTTTATTTAGATGGTCCTCGCGACCCTGAGAGCAGGATAAGTGGTTCAGATAATGGATGGATGGCTATTTCTTTCAAATTAAACAAAATGTAAATATATGTTTATTTGGATTAGGAATGGAATATGTTTCCAAAATACGGAAAATATGGAAAAATGTATTGTTTACTACTTTACAACTCGTGATAAAGCATTCAGTGGAGAAGCACTACGCTGAGTCACTGTCTTTCTTTTCCACCTCAAATGTGTGTGTGGGGGGGGCGGTGTCCACAACAGATGAAAGGTTGTAAAATTTGAACAAAATCAAGTTTTAACCTGTTTTTCTTTGCAGTGTGTGTTTTACCACCCTAACATTTAATTTATGGACCAAAAAAAAAATTAACCAACATTATTTTTTTCCTGGGTGTTGTAGTGTTGTTATTCTATGTTAAGTATACTGAGAGAGGCATGAAACCAGAGTCAAGTTCCATGTATATACAAACCTACATGGACATGATTCTGGTTCTGTACTAAATCTTTTTAATCACAAAACAAAACATCTGCACGCGCATCATTGTCCTCCAACATAAAACAGTCATTGTGAGTTATTACGCATGGAAAACGACATGGTGACAGGGATTTCAATCTTTCAATTAACCCCATTCAACTTCAAAGAACGAACTGATTGCCTTGGCTAATTGATCCGCAATCATAACTATTTAAGGTCTCCTGGTGTGTTCATAGAATGTGCAGGAAAGAGAGAAAGATGCTGGTGAGAATGAACACGTGTTAATCGGTAGCCTGTCAAATAATCATGTTTGCGTGTTATCTCGTATAACGTTGGTGTTAATGTCTGTTGTATGCGCACTTGGCAACTGCACCTTGTAATATTTGCTAGTAATATTTGATTTGCTAATGTCCCTTACGGCTTTCCGTAGCACCACAACAAAGTCACGTGATGTACGTAACAACGGCAGTCTGAATCTGGTCGGTGAATAAACACCCAGCACGAGAGAAGTCGTCCTTGCTTTATTAATGTTATAAGTTAACTTAGCCAGAGGGCACAGATCATTACATGGTGTCGGAGTAGCGGAGTTTAAATACCCAATATGGTTTCGTACGGCGTTCCAGCTCCACGGATGGACTGGGAATCGGCGAACTTACCTGAAGCATGGAGACGATTTCGACAAACAACGGAGCTAATGTTCAAGGGCCCCCTGCGCGGGAAGAATGAAGAGGAGAAATGCAGCTACCTCTTGCTCTGGATAGGGGAAAAAGGGCGCGATGTGCACAACACTTGGACACTCAGCGGAGAACAAGCCAAGAAGCTAGAAACGTACTACGATAAGTACACTGAGTACATCACCCCCAAAGCAAACCCGATTTATGCCAGATATAAATTTCATGAAAAGATGCAGGCAGAGAGTGAATCCTTCGAACAATTTGTAACTGAGCTAAAGCTTCTAGTCAAAGACTGTGGCTACCCAAATGCCGACGAGATGGTCAGGGACCGCATCGTGTTTGCCACCAACTCACCCAGAGTGAGAGAAAAGCAACTTAGCCAGGGAGCTGAGCTAACGCTAGAAAAAGCCATAGATGTAGCCCGCTCACACGAGCTAGCAAAGCAACAGCTAAAGTCTATGGGCCAGGGCAGCACGCATGAAACGGTGCACGCAATAGGCAGAAAGACTTACAAACCGAACGCACCCAAAGCAGCTAACGCTAACTTCAGACAAAGGGAGAGTAACGTTAGCACCGCCGCTAGGGCGTGTAGCTATTGTGGAGGGCTACACGGCGCTAAAGCCACTTGCCCAGCTAAGGGTAAACAATGCATTAAATGCAAGAAGCTCAATCATTTTGCTAAAGTATGCAAGTCTAGCTCCCAGGGACAGACAAAGTACTACCGTGGCACAGTACATGCCGTCGGAGAGAACCCAGAAGAGTACACCACTGAGAGCAGGAAGAACTGTACTTCAACAACATTACAGTGGAGAGCACCGCTGTGGGAGAACAGACAGAGCTGTACATAGACTGCATCTCAATAGAGAATAACGGGAAAAGCAACGAGCAGGCCTACGTAGAGGTTGGAATAGGCACACCTCCACAGAAGGTAAAGTTCAAACTAGACACTGGGGCACAGGCCAATACTATTCCCACCAACCTGTTCCAGGTGCTGTTCAAAAATCTGACACTGAAACCAGCAATACACAGACTCACTGAATATGGAGGAGGCGCGCCGAGCGTGAAAGGCACATGCAAACTCAGATGTAAGTACAGAGACAATGCAATGATGCTGGACTTTTACGTCATTGACACAAACGCCCCACCAGTCATGGCAATGAAAACATGCCGTGACCTAAACTTGGTAAAAATAGTGATGGCTGTGAGCGAGGAAAACAATGTCACATCACAGAGCATAATGAATGAGTATACAGATGTTTTCCAGGGAATAGGAGAGTTCCCAAGCGAGTGCACCTTCCGCGTCACACCAGATGCAACACCGGTCGTCTGCCCGCCAAGCAGAATCCCCATCGCCCTACGCAGCAAACTGAGGGATGAGCTTGACAGCATGGAGAAAGGCGGCATAATCTGTAAGGTAACAGAACCCACAGAATGGGTGAACGCGCTCGTCGTTGTTGAGAAGCCAAAGACAGGCAAACTTAGTGTGTTTAGACCCCAGAGCTCTTAACAAAGTGATACAACGACCTCACTACCCCCTCCCCACGCTGGAGGACGCCACCACAAAGCTCGCTGGAGCTGAGTACTTTAGCGTGTTAGACGCGCGGTCAGGCTATTGGGCCATCAAACTGAGCACTGAATCCTCAATGTTGACGACATTTAACACAGTGTTTGGCAGGTATTGTTTCCTCAGACTGCCCTTCGGAATCGTGTCCGCTCAAGACGAGTTCCAGAGACACATGGATGAAACATATGAAGGACTGGACGGTGTGACGGCCATAGTGGACGACATACTAGTGTTCGGCAAGACTAAAGAGGAACATCACCAGCATCTCAGAGCGATGCTGAAGCGCACAAGGGAGCGAGGGGTGAGGCTCAACCCCGACAAGTGTCACATATGCGTGTCCGAGGTAAGCTACTTCGGCCACACGCTCTCACACGAAGGCATCAAACCAGACCCACACAAGGTGAAGGCAGTCAAGGACATGCAACCCCCACAGAACAAAGCAGAGCTGGAGACAGTCCTCGGGATGATCAACTACCTCGCCAGATTCGCTCCACACCTCTCACAGATAAACTCACCCCTCAGACAGCTTCTGAAACAGGACAGTGAGTGTGTGTGTGGGATGCAGTCCACGACAAGGCGTTCCAGGAGATGAAGAATCTCATTACACAGCACCCAGGTCCAGTACTCTCATATTTCGACCCGCAGAAAGAGCTGCGACTCCAAGTGGATGCATCCAAAAGTGGCCTTGGGGCTCTCATGCTCCAAGATGGCAAACCAATTGCCTATGCGTCCAAGTCACTTAACAGCACTGAAGAAAACTACGCACAGATAGAGAAGGAGCTCTACGCTGTGGTCTTCGGCTGCAAGAGGTTCCACGAGTACATGTACGGACGAAAAGTGATTGTGGAGTCAGACCACAAGCCTCTGGAGGCAACACTAAAAAAGCCACTGGCAGCAGCACCACCCCGGCTGCAACGGATGATCCTGGCGCTCCAAAAATACGACATCCAAATCATCCACCGCCCTGGTAAGGACATACCGGTGGCCGACACACTGTCACGCAAGTCAATAGAACACCACGACAGTGACCTACAGGAAGGGATGGAGGCCCAAGTGCACACAGTCCTCAGCAACATCCCTGTGAGTGACACAAGACTCACAGAAATCAAGCAGGAAACAGCGCAAGATCCACAGCTCACCGCACTCAGGCAAGCCACACTCACTGGCTGGCCAGACACAAAGAAAAAGTGCCCGCCTAGCATCCAGGAATACTGGAACCACAGAGCAGAAATCTCAGAAATGGACGGTATCCTGTTCAAAGGTGAGAGAATCATTGTCCCCCAAAAGCTTCGCAAGGACATGATACAGCGCATCCATGCCGGCCACCTCGGCGTGGAAAAAAGCAAATGCCGAGCAAGAGACTTACTGTTCTGGCCTGGCATGGGGAAACAGATCGAGGATGTGGTAGCAGACTGCAGCATATGCCAAAAACGGCGCAGCGCAAATGCAAAGGAACCAATGATGCCACATGCCATACCCGAGCGGCCGTGGCAAGTGATAGGCACAGACCTATTCACATGGAACTCACAGGACTTCATAGTCACTGTGGACTACTACTCCAGATTCTTCGAGCTAGAGAGACTCTACAGCTGCACCTCATCTGCTGTCATCATGAAGCTGAAAGCAGCAATGGCTCGACACGGAATCCCCGAGACTATCATCAGTGACAACGGTCAGTGCTACAGCTCTGGTGAGTTCCGCAACTTCTCACAGACATGGGGTTTCTCACACACCACCACAAGCCCCCACTACCCACAGAGCAACGGCCTCTCTGAGAAGACTGTCCAGACGGCCAAACGCATCCTGGACAAAGCCAAAGCTGAGAACAAAGACCCCTACATGAGCTTACTGGAGTATCGCAACACACTGGTGGACAACCTGAAATCACCGGCACAGCTGCTGGTGAGTCGGAGGCTGCGGTCCATTCTCCCATCAACAGCAAAACACCTGCAGCCACAGATCGCCAGTCAGGAGGATGTTCACAAAAGGAGAGAGGTATGTCAACAGCGCCAGCAGGCATACTACAACCGAACAGCCAAACCTCTGCCCCACCTGCCCGCAGGCACACCAATCCGCTTCCGGCAGGAGGATGGATCCTGGAGACCTGCAACTGTGGAAAGACCAGCGAACACAGACAGGAGCTACCACATCCAAACCAAAGAAGGTCAGATCTACCGACGCAACCGTCAACACCTGCGACAAAGCAGAGTGAACACTCACACTACACACACACACACACTTCACAGCAGACTGTTACCAGCGCTAACAACAACAAACAAGCCCATCAGCAAAAGCATGCTGAACCTCCAGACACAAACAATCAGCGACAACCAGACACACAGCCTGGTTACACCACGAGGTCAGGTCGCACGATCAAACCAAGACAAGTCCTTGACTTATGAATGTTAAAAAAAAAGAGAGAATTGTACACCTACCTGTACTATACCTGCAATGTTCTTGCACTACTGGTGATGAAAAAAGAAATGTTTGCACTTACCTCTTCCTGAAATGTTCATGCATTACTTGTGATGAAAAGAAATGTTTACAGCGTTCACTTACCTTGTGTACCTACCTGCTATGTTTTGAAAAGAAATGTTTACAGCGTTCACTTACCTTGTGTACCGACCTGCTACGTTTGCAGTTACCAGTAATGAAATGGAAAAAGAAAAAAAAAGATGAAATGTTATTACGGTGTCACATTTAGACAGTGAAGTAAATGTTTTGCACTACTTTGTTGCAGTCCAGTTATATAAGAGTTCTACTTTCATATTCTTTCTTATTAAGATTGTTATTTGCTTATAAACGTGCTCAACGTGGTCTGTATCCCTGCAGAGAAAGCAGCACTTTTCAGAAAAAGGGAGATGTAATATTTGCTAGTAATATTTGATTTGCTAATGTCCCTTACGGCTTTCCGTAGCGCCGCAACAAAGTCACGTGATGTACGTAACAACGGCAGTCTGAATCCGGTCGGTGAATAAACACCCAGCAGGAGAGAAGTCGTCCTTGCTTTATTAATGTTATAAGTTAACATAGCCAGAGGGCACAGATCATTACACACCTCACGAACATTTTCTCCTGGGAGAAGTTTTTCTGCCTTGTCCGGTCTGGACTTCCGCCGTCCATTACGAAACTGGCAGGTCGCCATGACAAAGCGCGCTGCTTTTAAAGGAAACGAGAGGAGCTGATTTGATTGGCCGTCACTGAAGACAGCCCCCACCACTCCTAATGATATCGCCAGCGCAGCGTGTCCCAAAATTAACAGTATTGGCCACGTTAGATCAATTTGCGCCTAGCGCCAGCGCCTTCAACAACACTATTACGCATAACTTTGAAACTACATCCCTTTGTCTCTTGTATCAAGCTTCAAATGAGCAGCTCTACAGTACCTACTGAACAAAAGTCTCCAACTACCAGTCCATGTCCACAGTACCCAGTTTGCAGCGGGCTAACAAACACCATATACTCAGCAAATGTCAGAATATGTCCGTCATGGTACTGACTTCTGCAATCAAAGCTGTAAAGAATGTACCCAAGAGTAAACGGGACACAAACCTGTGGAGAGCCAGTGAACGAGAAAAGTTTCCTAGATAAGAACCCAATTAACCCTTAGTTGCTGTTAGGCTCAAGGTTAAAATGACTTTTTTTTTTTAGCGGTCAAAGCAGCGACAGCTGCGGAACCCTATTGTTTTTATAAGGATTATTATTATTGTTGTTTCCGCAAAACGCTACAATAAGCACATTTACGTTTTGGGTCATATCTCGGGCTCTGTATGGAATTTTTGAGAAATCCCCCCCCCCAATTCCTTGGAAGCTTCCGAATCTAACGCACCCATTCCCGCCAATTTCCGCCTACCAGATTTCCCGCCATTTTCAAAAAAACGAAAGTGAAATTAAAAATGAACTAGTCTGAGGCTGTTCATCCGATTCGTATGAAATTTGGTATGCGTCATCTTCAGACAATGCTGATAAAAAGATGTCGAAAGAATTTTGATATGTCATTCCATTTCGAAGTAACATGTCAATCAATATTTAAGGTGTGGCCCATAGTGATTGTATTGCCTATATCTATTGATATGATTGTCCAAACTTAATGAAACATTTCACGCACAATCATCACAACATTCTTTGGAAGCACGCTAAATTTTGGGAAATTTCGTCCGCAGGGGGCACGACAACTGACACATGTCAATATTTCAGAAACCGCTTGAGCTAACAATCTGCAATTTGGTATACTTATACTTGGACCCATTTGGCTACATTGCCTAAAGTGCCGATTGGCTGAATTACCGAAATGGCCGCCAAACAGCCAATCAAAATTCAGTAGCTAATATTTGCTAGTGTCAATTGTAGATCTTCATGAAACTTGACAGGCTTATTCTTAGTGGCACATAGAAGCCATGTACCCAATATGTAACAAATCAGACACATGGACGCACTACAATAAACACATTTACGTTTTGGGTCATTTATCAGGCTTCGTATGGAATTTTTGAGAAATTCTTTTCTCCTCTGATTCCCACAAATTCCCGCCAATTCCCGCCTGCAAAATTAAAATGAACTGGTCTGATGCTGTTCATCCAATTCTCATGAAATTTGGTCTGCATCATCTCCACACAATGCTGATAGAAAGTTGTTAAAAGAATTTTGGTATGCCTTTCCATTTTGAAGTTACATGTCAATCGAAATTTAAGGTGTTGTCCACAGTGATTCTGTTGCCTATATCTAGTGATGTGATTGTCCAAACTTAACGAAACTTATTAAGCACAACCAACATAACATTCTTTAGAAGCACACCAAATATTGTGAAATTTCATGTATAGGGGGCGCTACAGCTGACACATGTAAGTATCTCAAAAACCGGTTGGTAGGCAGCTGCAGTAATGCTTGGACCCCGTTAATCACCGCTTGCGTAAATATATATATATATACACTACCATTCAAAAGTTTGGGATCACCCAAACAATTTCGTGTTTTCCATGAAAAGTCACACTTATTCACCACCATATGTTGTGAAATGAATAGAAAATAGAGTCAAGACATTGACAAGGTTAGAAATAATGATTTGTATTTGAAATAAGATTTTTTTTACATCAAACTTTGCTTTCGTCAAAGAATCCTCCATTTGCAGCAATTACAGCATTGCAGACCTTTGGCATTCTAGCTGTTAATTTGTTGAGGTAATCTGGGGAAATTGCACCCCACGCTTCCAGAAGCAGCTCCCACAAGTTGGATTGGTTGGATGGGCACTTCTTTGAGCAGATTGAGTTTCTGGAGCATCACATTTGTGGGGTCAATTAAACGCTCAAAATGGCCAGAAAAAGAGAACTTTCATCTGAAACTCGACAGTCTATTCTTGTTCTTAGAAATGAAGGCTATTCCATGCGAGAAATTGCTAAGAAATTGAAGATTTCCTACACCGGTGTGTACTACTCCCTTCAGAGGACAGCACAAACAGGCTCTAACAGGTACTATTTAATGAAGATGCCAGTTGGGGACCTGTGAGGCGTCTGTTTCTCAAACTAGAGACTCTAATGTACTTATCTTCTTGCTCAGTTGTGCAACGCGGCCTCCCACTTCTTTTTCTACTCTGGTTAGAGCCTGTTTGTGCTGTCCTCTGAAGGGAGTAGTACACACCGGTGTAGGAAATCTTCAATTTCTTGGCAATTTCTCGCATGGAATAGCCTTCATTTCTAAGAACAAGAATAGACTGTCGAGTTTCAGATGAAAGTTCTCTTTTTCTGGCCATTTTGAGCGTTTAATTGACCCCACAAATGTGATGCTCCAGAAACTCAATCTGCTCAAAGAAGTGCCCATCCAACCAATCCAACTTGTGGGAGCTGCTTCTGGAAGCGTGGGGTGCAATTTCTCCAGATTACCTCAACAAATTAACAGCTAGAATGCCAAAGGTCTGCAATGCTGTAATTGCTGCAAATGGAGGATTCTTTGACGAAAGCAAAGTTTGATGTAAAAAAAATCTTATTTCAAATACAAATCATTATTTCTAACCTTGTCAATGTCTTGACTCTATTTTCTATTCATTTCACAACATATGGTGGTGAATAAGTGTGACTTTTCATGGAAAACACAAAATTGTTTGGGTGATCCCAAACTTTTGAACGGTAGTGTATATATATATAAAGTGTGGCTTAATAGTATCAAAATAAATCAGAAATCAACAAGTCAATGTCTAGCATGGGCTTTTGAGTGATCAAGATGTTTTAAAGGAGGTTCAGAAGAGTAACAGTGGCATCTTCCACTCCCTTATTGACCCTGTTAGCAATATGTAAAGGATCACGAGAACCCACCACCACGCACCAAAAGTCTTTCTTATTGAGTTTCTCAAATAAAGTTAAAACCACAGGGCAAAAGTCATTCAGTTCCTTAAGTGACTTGTTCTTGGCTGCTGTAACAATGATGGATTGTTTCCATATAGCAGGGATTTTCTTTTGCTCAACCGACATTTTAAAGATATAATTAAAATATGGTACATAGCTACTCTGGACAGGTGCTGAGGGGTTTGCCAGAAACATTATCAGGTCCCTGGACTCTTATTTGGCCTGCTTTAGCTGAGTATATTTTCAACCCTGAGTGTGTGGAATAGCGTATGGGAGTCATTCACTTTCTTGAACGCCTCATTGTGCTCAACAGAGCCATTAGGCAGATAGAAAGTATTAAATGCCTAGCTCCCTGGACTCTTGATGTGAAACTGGACGCAAGTACAAACTCAGGTGTACGCGTAGGGTGCTGGCACATGTGGGCGTGTCCAATATAAACCCTGTCGCAGTTGATAGAGAGGTTGGATTAGGATGAATGCATTATAAACAGGTGAAGTTGGGGTGGGCTTTGACGTGGCCAATCCAGTCAACTCCCCTCATTCTCTTAAAATGTGTTATGAAGATATGTATTGTCATTTTCCTGATGGATGAAGAAGGAAGACCATCAAAACATCTCTTCCAGAGAAATGTTACATGTAATGAAACTGATTTGCCTGTGAGAGGTGCAGCTTTTGTTTGCATTCCTCCTCAGTTAACTTGGGTGTACAAAATTCGGCAGCTTTAAATTCATTCCCTGTACCACCGCCTTCTTCCAATTATATACTCCACTCCTATTGATTGTGACAAAACAAAATATACTTAATTTGAAGCAGCATGCCAGAAAATCACTACAACAACCTGGCTTCCATAATATAAAAATTGCCAGCAGTGTTCTCAGTGAGAACACATTAGGCATAAACCCACAGAGATTGACAATGGGCACAAGTCTAGGCTAAAGACCATTTGTACTAGTTGATACAGCCTCTTGTACCAGACAGACATTCATTTTGCTAAGTTAGGTTCAGTTCAGTCAGTTCTAAAGGGCCTATTTTCTCTTTTTTTGTCGTGTCATCAGAATCATGTTTATTGGCCATGTAGGTTTGCACATACATGGAATTTGACTCAGGTATCGTGGCTCTCTGTGTATGTAACATAGAATAACGAAACGACAACGCAACAATCTTCAGATATATACACAAGGATTGACGTACAGGCGAAATAAGAGTTGATAAGTTGCAGTGGTGTAGAGAATAAATCAGAGATGCTGAAAATAGATGTCCGCAGGTTACTTACATAGATGCTTGAGGTGGATTGACATGAGAGTGTACCAGTATACGTACAGTGTACGGTACAGTATATACAAAATGGTTGGATTTATTGACAATGTTAAGTGTTTATTTGAATGACAGCCCATGGAAAGAAACTGTTTTTATATCTGGTTATTTTGGGGTACAGTGCTCTGTAGTGCCTGCCAGAGGGGAGGAGTTGGAACAGATTGTGACCAGGGTGTGATGGGTCTGCAGTGATGTCACCTGCCCGTTGCCTGAGTCTGGAGGTCTTTAAGTCCTGAATGGAGGGCAGGTTGGCACCAATGATTTTCTCTGCAGACCTAACTGTCCCTTGTATTCTCTCCCTGTCCTGTTTGGTGGCTGAACCAAACCAGAAAGTAATGGATATGCAGAGGACAGACCTGAGGCAGGTTGAATTTCTTGAGCTGGCGGGAAAAGTACATCCTCTGCTGGGGCTTTTTGATGATTGTGTCTATGTTGGATGCCCACCTTACGTCCTGGGAGATTGTGGAACCCAGAAATCTGTAGGTTTTCACCATAGACACCGTGCTGTTGAGTATGGTGGGGGGGCAGTGTTGGGGGGCTCCTCCTGAAGTCCATTGTCATCTCCACTGTTTTGAGTGTGTTCAGCTCCAAGTTGTTATAGCCGCACCAGAGGGCCAGCTGATCAACCTCCCGTCTATATGTAGACTCGTCACCAGCCCAGATAAGGCCAATGAGGGTTGTGCCATCCACAAACTTCAGGAATTTAACAGATGGGTCACCTGAGGTGCAGTCATTTGTGTCGAGGGAGAAGAGTAGAGGGGAGAGCACACACACCTTGGAGGCGCCAGTGCTTATTGTCCGGGCGCTGGATGTGATTTTCCCCAGCCTCACCAGCTGCCCCCTGTCTGTCAGGAAGTTTTTAATCCACTGGCAGATGGGGGCTGGTACAGTGAGCTGAGTGAGTTTGGAGAGCAGGATATCTGGGACGACGGTGTTGAATGCTGAGCTGAAGTCCACAAACAGGACCCTTTCGTATGACCCTGGAGAGTCGAGGTGTTGGAAGATGTAGTGCAATCCCATGTTGACTGCATCATCCACTGACCTGTTTGCTCGGTAGACAAACTGCAGGGGGTCAAGCAGGGGGCCTGTGATTTCCTTCAGGAGGGCCAACGCCAGTCTCTCGTAGGATTTCATGACCATAGACATTACGGAAATTGGCCTGTAGTCATTTAATCCTGTGATATAGGGTTTCTTGGGGACTGGGATGATAGTGGAGCTCTTGAAGGAGGATGGGACTTCACACAGCTCCAGTGATCTGTTGAAGATCAGTGTGAAAATGGGGGCCAGCTTGTCAGCACAGACTTTAAGGCAGGAGGGTGACATGCCATCTAGGCTCGGTGCTTTCCTGGTCTTATGTCTCTGGAAGAGCTCTTGCACATCCTCAACACAGATCCTGTGTGGGTGGGGGTTAAATGGGGAGGGGAGAGTGGCTGGCAGGAGCCGCAGTTGGTTGTGTACTGTGGCTGGAGAGGGTGAGGGGTGTGAAAGTTTGCTTTTCAAACCTGCAGTAAAACCCATTTAGGTTGTCAGCCAGTTTGATGGTTCCCTGCTGTGTGTGTGTGTGGGGGGGGGGTGGTCTCTGTAGTTGTAATGTCTTTCAAACCACTCCAGACTGATGATGGGTCGTTAGCAGAAAACCTGTTTTTCAACTATTTGGAGTAGCACCTTTTTGCCTCTCTGATTTCCATTGTGAGTCTATTTCTGGCTTTATTATACCGGATCCTATCTCCACTCTTGTAGGCTTCCTCTTTGGCCTAACGAAACTGCCAGAGTTTAGTTGAAGAGCAGGGCTTATTGTTGTTAAAGGTACAGAAGGTTTTGGTGGGCACGCACGTCCTCACAATAGAAGATGTCATAGTGTCATTAAGTTCGTCCAGGTCTGTAGACGCAGGCTCAAAAACACTCCAGTCAGTGCAGTCGAGGCAGGCCTGGATCTCCAGTTTTGACTCATTGGTCCATTTCCTCACAGTTTTAATCAAAGGCTTTGCAGTTTAGTTTCTGCCCGTAGGTTGGGATAAGATGAATCAGACAGTGATCAGAAAGACCTAGCCAGGGCTGCACAGAGGACAGAGCGATAGGCGTTCTTTAATATTGTGTAGCAATGATCCAGGGTGTTTTTGTCTCTGGTGGGACATTTAAAATGCTGTCTGTATTTTGGCAGTTCATGGCTGAGGTTTTCTCTGTTAAAATCCCCAAGGATAGGGAGGACTTCCGGGTCATGGCGGAGTAAGGACGTCTTTCCAAAGCTCCCCTCATCTTCTGTATAATTTATTCCATTAAAACACGCTTTTTTTTTTTTACTTAAACCTGCGCTGTTTCATAACTATCAGTGTTATGATCGTTACGATCATTGTTTGACCTGTAAAAATGTCTACCAAAAGCAGCAGGGTTAAAAACACCAGTGAGACCTCGCCACCTAAACCATGTGCGAGCGGGCTAACAGCTGACACGGCTAGCTTAGATCTGGCACAGATACTGAAGGAATTGAGAGAGGGTATCAAAGCTGACATGGCGGTAGTGAAGGAGGAAATATTAGCAGAGTTATGTTCCTCTGTATCATTCCTCCAAACCACTGTCTCTGCAAATGTAGAAAAAATTGCGGACATTGAAACCTCTCTAACAAACGTGGATGGGAGAGTCACAGAGCTTGAAAAGTCGCATACGGCTCTGAAGGCAGAGAACGCTAAACTACAAACCAAGCTGGATATTCTAGAAAACTTCTCGAGGAGGAACAACATTAGGGTGACTGGATTAGAGGAGAAAATCGAAGGAAACCACCCCTCTGCCTTTATGGAAAAGTTCCTGACCGAAGTTTTTGGGGAGGACAGCTTCACTCAACCGCCTGTGGTGGACCGCGCTCACCGGGCCCTGAGACCGCCGCTGTCGACAGGTCCTCTGTGAGATATGGTGGTTTGTATGCATTATTACCAGTCTAAGGAGCAGATCCTGCAGATGTCATGGGAGAGAGGACAGCCAACTTATCGAGGAAAAAAGATGAGTTTCTACCCCAATCTCAGTGCTGATTTATTACACAAGAGAGCTGCATTCCTCCCGGTGAAGTAACAACTTCAGGAGGCAGGAGTGAAATATTCCCTTCTACACCCAGCAAAACTGCGGTTCGTTTTCAATGGGACAAAGCACGTATTTGAAACACCGACGGAGGCCAAGATTCTACCCGAGGTGGGAAAAAAATTCCGGGAAAGGATTGAAGACGATGGTATGTCGTATTAAACTGGTTGGTGATATTATTGCTAAGTAGGATCGGTTATCCGCCTAATATTTCCTTTATACTTTATACGTAACAGCATAAGATCAGAATATCTGTTTTTTGTTTTTCTTTTATTTGACTTATTGTTTGCCTGATGGCGTATGTCAGGCTAGGGTGTTGTAAAATGGCGAAAATTTAAGCTAAGAGTAAACAATGACATAGGAAACAAGCATGGCACAGACCAACCACACATAGTGAAAAGAAAAAAAAGACATGTTTTATGAATCCTTTGTTAAGCGAGGAGAGCTAAGGTGCACATGTTGTAAATTGGCGATGCACCTTTTTTTGCACACATGCTTTCTGGGGTTTTGACGCACTCGGGGTAAGTGCAGGGGTGGGGGTAGGGGGCGGTGGGGGGCATTATCTCGATCTCTCGTTTTGGTTTTTTTTTGTCTCTCTCTGTATTGCTTGTTCCATTTCTTCCAAGTCCCCCTTTTGTCATTTTATCGCTGTTAATTACACTCATTCTTTTTACTGTAACACTTTCATACATCCATTTTCCGAACCGCTTATCCTGCTCTCAGGGTCGCGGGGATGCTGGAGCGTATCCCAGCAGTCATTTGGCAGCAGGCGGGGAGACACCCTGGACAAGCCGCCAAACTATCACACTTTCCTTGTACTTAATATTCTGTACCCGGTATAATGCTCTGTATTTTACAGTGCAAACTAGGAAATTATGAGCATGGTTAGGAATAGCGTTAGAAAGGTCAATTTTATTTCTTGGAATGTGAAATCTCTAAATCCGTCTGTGAAGAGGAATAAAGTGCTGGCACATCTGGATCAACTCCGGGGGCAGGAGTAGCCTTCCTCCAAGAGACACACTTACATAGGGCAGATGTTTTAAGAACCAGAGGAGCTGGGTAGGGAAAGTATTTCATTCCAAGTTTGTTTCTAAGGCCAGAGGCACAGCTGTCACAGGACAGCTTTTCAGTAAGCAGGTTGTCCTTACCAGTGTATATGCTCCCAACTATGATGACTGTGCTTTTATTAATTCCTTTTTTTCTTCTATTCCTGACATTAATAATCGTCACCTAGTTATTGGGGTGACTTCAACTGTGTCTTCTGCCCCAAACTCGATAGATCTTCATCAAAACCTGCACCCCTAACTAAAATGGCTACAGCTGTTAATAATGTCATTACACAATAAGGAATGGTAGAGCCGTGACGATTACATTCCTTTACAGGTCAGGCTTTTTCCTTCTTTTCGCCTGTTCACCATACTTTCTCTAGAATTGACTAATTTATTTTAGATGCAACATTTCTGCCTTCCTCTAGTCCTCCCACCTATCATAGCATAGTGGTTTCTGATCACATCCCTTTGTCCTTTGAATTAGATTTCCCTGGTGTACCCACCCCATACAGAATATGTCACCTGAACCTTCTCCTTCTTTCTGATGGTACTTTTGTGAAATACATCCTAACGCAAATATCTCTTTTTATAGAGACCAATACATCTCTGGAAATATCCCATAGCACGAGATGGGAGGTGCTAAAAGCATATTTACATGGACAGGTTATTGGCTATGCATCAAATACCAAAAAAAAAAGTTGGCCAAATTAAAAGGGCTCACAGCTGAAATTTCGCAATAAGACCGCCAATATGCCTTGACTCCTTCCCCAGAATTATACCAAAAGCGAATTCGTCTGCAGACAGAATTTGATTTGGCCTCTACCTCAACAACGGAACAACTGCTATTAAAATCTAAGCATACTCTTTATGAATTCGGTGACAAAGCAGGCAGGTTTCTTGCTCACCAAGCCCGCCAAATGGCAGCTTCGCACCAAATATCCCAAATTAAGATCGCCATGGGCTCTGTGACCACAGACCACAAGGGGATTAATGATGCCTTTGTGGCGTTCTATGCTAATTTATACTCATCTGAATATGGCAATGATGTTTCTAAATCAGTCTTTTTTTGAGAATTTAATCTTAACGACTCTCAGAAAGGTGATCTTGATACCTCCTCCAATGTCAAGGGGCTATCAAAAGCCACCAAAAGTATGCAATCTGGTAAAGTCCCAGGACCAGATGGATTCCCAGTGGAATTTTTTCAAGAAATTCGCAAAGGAGTTATCTCCATTATTGTCTATGTTTACTGAATCCTTTTTTAAATGGGAAACTCCCCGAAATCCTGTATCAGGCCTCTATTTGTCTGCTGCATAAAAAGGGCAAGGACCCTCTGCTGTGTGAATCCTGTAGACAAACTTTTCTTCTATATGTGGATTATAAAGTCCTTGCTAAATCCTTTGCTAGGCGGCTCGATAATATTCTTCTTGATCTGGTACTGCATGACCAAACCGACTTTATTAGAAACAGGCATTCCTACTTTAATATTCGTAGGCTCTTTGATATTATCTGCACTTACACTCGGTTGAATATTCCTGAGCTTGTGATATCCTTAGATGCCAAGAAGGCTTTTGATCGAGTGGAGTGGGAACATTTATTTAGGACTATGAGAAATTTTGGATTTGGTAATGACTATATATCATGGGTTAAACTATTATGCGCATCCCCCTTAGCTTCTGTCCATACGAATGACTTACATTCAATATATTTCCCATTACATAGATCCACCAGACAGGGTTGCCCTATGAGTTCCCTGCTCTTCGCGCTCACCATCGAACCACTTGCTGCGTCTTTACGTCAGTGCCAGTCCTTAGAAGGGATAAACCAAGGAGATACCACGCATACATTATCTCTTTATGCCGATGACCTCCTTTTATATATTGCCAACCTATCATCTTCACTACCACATGCCCTATCTATTTTGGAACTATTTGGAAGGTTCTCAGGCTACAAGTTGAACTTAGAAAAAAGTGAACTTTATCCTGTAAACCCACTGGCCCTCAATATCCTAGCTACAGTATTTCCACTCAAGAGAGTGACATCCCACTTTCCATATCTCGGGCTGGTGGTACCTTGCTCCTGTCACATGCTATTTACATTAAATTTCACACCTCTGGTCGAGCAGTGGCAAGCAGGACATGCACTGCTGGTGCTCCTTACCTCGGTCATTAGCTGGCTGGATTAACTTAATTAAGATTATTATTTTTCCTAGATTTCTCTATTTGTTCCAAAGTATTCTGATTTTTATTCCTAAAAAAAACATTTTTTATCACTGGACCAAATCCTCACTGGATTTATATGGGGTAGCAAAACCCCATGTATTCGTAAGTCATTTATACAAAGGCCGAAAAGGTTAGGCGGTATGGCCATGCCTCACTATCTTCACTGTTATTGGGCTAGCAATATCAAAAACATTATAATGTGGGTCAGGGATGATGCAGAAGCTCCAGTCTGGGTAAAATTGGAGTCTTTTAAATTGTAACTCCCATCCTTAATCTCGGCCCCTTTACCAGTTAGCGCTTGCTCTTTCGAAAATCCAGTAGTTACCCATACATTAAAAATCTGGGTACAGTTTCGCAAACATTTTGGGTTGCATAACGCTTGACTTCGGGCTCCTATTTTTGCAAATCATCTTTTTACCCTCTCTATGTCAGACCTGGCTTTTCGGGTCTGGCATGGGAACGGCATTAGAGTTGTTAAAGATTTATATATAAATGGAGTATTTGCATCATTTGAATAATTGTCAGAAAAGTATGCCCTGCCACACTCCCATTTTTTTCTTCAATACCTTCAGGTTTGGCACTTTGTACAACAAGGCTATCACCCTTCCAGAGCAACCTCCAAGCACCCCCTTAGATGATCTTTTAGGATTTAATACTAGTCTCAGAGGGGACACCTCCTGGATATATGATGTAATTGACACTTTTAACCAACAGTCTCTAAACAGCCTAAGGACAATTTATGAACAAGACCTAGGCCTATCTTTTGCAGAGGGTCGACCAGTTGACTTCAATTCTCGAACGAGTACAATCCTCATCTCCTTGTGCTAGATAGACATGGTCTAATACAATTCAAGATAGTTCATCGTCTTCATCTCACTAAGGAGAAACTGGCAAGGATATACCCAAAATTGATCCCACTCGTGATCGATGTAAGACTACCACTGCAAACTGGTTGCACATGTTTTGGTCATGCTCAAGCCTTCAGACTTTTTGGGAAAATGTCTTTGAATCTCTTAGTGACATGTATAATATGGCAATTGTCCCTCAGCCAATTATTGCCCTGTTTGGATTGAGGCCAGAGGATGCAGTGTAGTCGACTGAAAAGTGCAATGTGGTTGCCTTTACTACTCTGTTACTACTCTTTTAGAGCGGTGCCACCATCCCATACAAGATGGCTTAAAGAGATTATTTTTTTACCTGAAGCTTGAAAAAATAAAATTTACATTGAAGGAGAATGCAAATAAATTTGAAAGAGCCTGGAGGCCTTTTCTTACCTACTATGATGATAACCTAACCCAAATAACAGGCCGAGATAATTCATAACCTAATCATTTCTTGGCGGGAGCAGAACTGTAGCAGTCTAATTAAGAATTAGTTTAAAAAGATAAAAATTTGTGTATTTTTCCCTTTTAATTATTAAATTTTATTTTATTTTTTTTCTTTTTCCCCTTGTCTGTGTTTATGTGAATGAGGTCATTGTATATCTTTACTTGTACATGATGTCATTTCGGAAGATGTCGGGGGGGGGGGGGGGTTGGACGCATGTTAGAGAGCAGGTGAGGGATGGGAATTATACTGGTTTTATTTCATTTTGATTCTGTGATTTGTAAAATGCAAAATCCAATAAATATAAGTTTAAAAAAAATCCCCAAGTATAATGACTAGCGAGTCTGGATATTTGCACTCCACATTTGTAATTTGATCAGCTAGGTGTTTTAACACCTCTTTAACACAGGCCTGGGGTGGGATATAGACACCGACCAGAATAAATGATGAAAATTCCCGCAGTGAATAGATGGTTTACAGTCAGTGAAAAAGGGCTCTAAGTGAGAGCTACATGATTTCTTCAACACTGTCACCTCTGTACACCAACCTTCGTTTATGTAGAACGGTATCCGAACGCTATGAGTGTGCCTATACTTATTAAAGTGAGAAAATAATAACACGGAGTTTCAGAAGACTGAACAAGGACAGCATGTTTTATTGCTCTCACATTACACATTTCGCATGTTTTGGTCATGCTCAAGCCTTCAGACTTTTTGGGAAAATGTCTTTGAATCTCTTAGTGACATGTATAATATGGCAATTGTCCCTCAGCCAATTATTGCCCTGTTTGGATTGAACGCTATGAGTGCGCCTATACTTATTAAAGTGAGAAAATAATAACACGGAGTTTCAGAAGACTGAACAAGGAAAGCATGTTTTATTGCTCTCACATTACACATTTCGCATGTTTTGGTCATGCTCAAGCCTTCAGACTTTTTGGGAAAATGTCTTTGAATCTCTTAGTGACATGTATAATATGGCAATTGTCCCTCAGCCAATTATTTCGCATTGTCCACTCCCCTGCATAACAGATACACCACTTCCGTTTATACCCTTCACAATAAGAGCCCCTGACTTAGAGGTTACTCAATAAAATAGCTTACATACATCCCGTCCTTCAAAAAAAAGTCCTTGTTTCTAAATACCAGCATAAAAAGTATAAGTGCCCCAAACAAACACGGTGGCCACATTAGCAACATGCCAAAACAACACAAAAACGCAAACGGTAAACAAGGTTATGCATGTCCCCCTCACATAACTGCACAGTCAAATAAAGTATGCCCGAGCAAACCCACTAGTACACCAGATAAAGCTGACACACCATTGCATGTGGACATACCCTATAGGCACTTAAAAGTGAGAGAATGTTGGCTTTTTTTTCATTGCATGAGAATATATTAACCTGCATCATCAAATTAACTATACCAACTCACCAACACATCAGTCACGATAAGTTGACAAAATCCTTGAAATGAACTGGCCATCTCACAGTTCTGCCATAGCAACACAGTCTGTAGCATCTCGCTGAGGTCCGTAACATGATCAGTCCCTGTGCCACTCGGGGCCAGAGGCTCCTCAGTTACACAGTCCCCGTCTGGTGACCCCCTCATTCAGCAGTGAGGGAGTATGAGAAGTAGGGAGGCTCGGAGGACCTGCAGGCATCAGTCCAACAGTTTAGGGTTTCAAGCTGTCATAATAGACAATTTGCTCCTGTACGCTGGAGCTCAAAAGACTGCCAATATGATAGGTGAGTCCAGGTTCCCCCTGAGAATCCAGCACAGCCAGGACCCTGTAGGGTCCCTTCCAGTGTGGGGCAAGTTTCATACGGTCCTCAGTAGGAAAATGCAGCCATACAAGATCCCCCTCTGCATATGGTCGGTGATGGACTGCTCCATTTGAGTACAGCTTTTGTTTCTCATGGGCGTTGGCACTATGTTGCCTGGCGCTGTTAAAAGCAGTCTCTAGCCTACCTGCCAGAGAGGTCACAAAGTCAGCATGATAAAAAGGTAAGTCCGAGCGCATCAACTAAGATGGCACCAAAACATCCACCGGGACTCGAGCTTCCCGTCCATGCGTCAAGTAGCAAGGAGTGTAGCCAGTGCAGGCATGAAGAGATGTGTTATAGGCGAAGGCCGCCTGTTTTAGATGCTCATCCCATTCACCTCCGCAAGCAAGCAGCAGTCCATTTACAATAAGAGAGATGAGGATACTCTGTCCATAACTTCCGGAGCCACCGGGAGCTACCTCTCATCTGCTTCCGAGGAGGTCAGGTGGCCCCCCTCTCAATCCAATCCCTCACCGTCCTATTACATAAATCTGCCTGTTGCATTTCTCTCATACTGCTCCCATCCTGTGAACGTGCATGCATGAAAAATAACTCATTCGACTCACTGTCCATTTGCACACACTGCCCTTCTGTGGTGAGATCAGAGGCTTGTGAGTTGGCAGCGGGTGGCTGAGATAATATAGTGTCTGTGGAACACCTGACTCCCTGTCCAAGCCTATGGCATTCACTTCGGTGGTTGCTCCTCGTGAGGAGTCTGTGACTGCACTGGGCTGAGGGGCCTGAGGTCGCCGTGAGAGTGTGTCAACATTAGTATGTTGTTGTCCATCTTTGTGCTGTATGACCAAGTTGAAACGGTCCAGATTCAGTATCCATCAAGCTCTTTTTCTTGTAGGATCCTTGTCAATGGAGATGCTTTGGAGGCCCAATAGGGGTTTATGAGCCATTATAATGGTGAAAACAGCTGCTCCAGTGTATTGTCTGAATTGACGTACAGCCCACATTATGGCCGACAGTTCTTGGTCAAATGTGGACCGGCACCTTTCAGCGGGAGTGAGCGACTGACTGGCATACACCACCACTCTCTCTAGTCCATCTCTGTCCTGAGCCAACACAGCCCCCACTGCTTCTAAGGAGGCATCCGTGTACACTTTAAAGGGGACATTGAATTCAGGCATAGTGACAACTGGAGTAGATGAGGGCATCCCCTTCAGATACTCAAAGGCTTCATTACATTCAGTTGTCCATTTGAAAGGTGTGTCTTTGCATGTTAGGTCATGCAGAGGAGCTGCATGCTGGGCAGTCTTTAACGAGGTGTCTATAGTAAGCACATAAGCCCACAAATGTCAGTGTTTCGAGGGTCAGGCTATAACCCGTAGTGAGAAACAACATGCCCCAGAAACACTACATGGTCGCGAGCCAAATCACACTTTTTGGGGTTCAGCCTGAGGCCTGCTGCCTGGATGCAGGAGAAAACTTCACATAGACTAGAGAGATGGTCCTTAAATGTGGGGCTGTATATCAGAACATCATCCAGGTATACCATGTACACCTGCCATAGGAGCCCTCTGAGCACTAGTTCCATCATGCGTTGAAATGGTGCAGGTGAGTTAGTGAGGCCCATAGGCATCTACCGCCACTGGTAGAGGCCCCTGCCCGTTGTTAAGGCCGTTTTCTCCCTGTCATCCTCAGCAACCTCCACCTGCCAGTGGCTATTAGAGAAATCTAAGGGGATAAACCACAGTGAGCCCGCTAATGCATCCAAGGTATCATGCACCCTGGGAAGGGGATGAGAGTCTTTCTCCGTTATGCTGTTTAAGCAACAATAGTCGATACAGAATCTCCACTCTCCGTTTTTCTTCTTCACTAGGATGAGAGGCGACACCCAGGGGCTGCAGTTCTCCTCAATTACCCCATCAACTAACAGGGCTGCCACCTGCCTGCCTATTTCTTCCCTCTTTTCTGGTGATGTCTTGTAAGCGCGCTGCCGCGGGGGGGGGGGGGGGATTACCTGTGTTTATGTGATGTCTGATAAGTGTGCATTTGCCACTCATCCCTTTTGACATGCTGAATATCTCCCTGTATTCTTCCAGCAATGAACTGAATTGCACCTTTTGGTGCTGATTAGCTGGGGACTTTTCCAGCGAAACATAAGGCACCTCAGTAGCTGAAATGGTGGAGACTGTTTAAACTGGAGCTGTGGGAGTGACACAAACGTTGACTCATCCACAGAGAAAAACTCCCCCAAGTGCATCCCCTATCTCAGTGTAACGTCTTGATCAGTGGGGTTTAACACACGGGCTGTAGTAATCCCATTTTTCACTGATGTCAGCATGTGAGCCACAACACAGCCACTTTTACTCTGGGGGTTGGGTGCTAAGTAGCCCACAAAGTCAGGGAGCTGGTCCATGGGAAAGGTTTGGGAGACACGTACAGGCACCAGCATCTCGTTTGGGGACACTGTCAGTGCCGTGACCATGGAAACGTTACAGCACTCCGGAACCAAGTCTTTGCCACTCAACAGTGGAATCAGTGTCCCACAACTGCAGTCTGCCACGGGCAAAATCCAAGAGGTTATGGTTAGCAACCAGAAAGTCCAGGCCCAGCAGTACTGCTTGTGTAGACCCCCTGACCATATATATATATAATATATATATATATATATATATATATATATATATATAGAGAGAGAGAGAGAGAGAGAGAGAGAGAGAGAGAGAGAGAGAGAGAGAGAGAGAGAGAGAGAGAGAGAGAGAACATGCTGCCAGGGTTTGTTACCTAGATGGAGAGTGGCAGTGATGGTGCCCAGGATGTCAAACATCTGTCCATTCACAGCACGTGCAGCTATCAAATTAGCATTCAGGGGCTGCTTATGCAGTGCTCAAACAGATATGCGGAAATCACTGCTAAATGACTCTGTTGATCCTGAATCCACTAATATGTTGATTTCAGTTCGCATCCTCTAACATATGACATGCACTGTTGCTGTGTTGTGTCCGGTGTCAGTGCTTTACTGGTTGAGGGGATAAATACATCTTCCTCCGGGGGGCCGTAGGTGCGGTAGCTGGTGTTTGGGCCGCAACATCAGCTACATCTCTTTTCTCGACTTGTTGGCTGGGTCATCGCTTCTGGGTGAGGGAAAATGCATCCCTGGTGTCTTATTGTTTCATTGTTAAAGGGGCCCCTGGTGGATTTAGGGCTCCGCCAATTTGGTGAGCGAGCTCTGTTATCATAGCATTCCCAGTAATCCTGTTTTTCCCAGGAACTCATCTCTGCTCCACGTTCATGCCAGCTGCAGTCAGGGGAACGGCCTCTCTGTTCACCTTGTGAGCGGCATGGCTGACAGCCCTGTCTCCCGCAGTCACATTGACATTGATCCCCACACACCGGTTAGACGCTTTCTATTCATCCCTCCAGCCACTGGATTTCAGTCTGTTATTTTCTTTAGCCATTTGTCTCATCTCTAGCCTCATTTCTCTCATGTCCTCGGTAAGTCTGTCCATGGCTCTGTACAAACCACCTCCATTGGATATGGAATGCATCAATGCTGTTGCACCACTACCAGTAGGGGCTTGGCGTACATGTGTGTTGGCAAAGTCCATTTTTAGAGTCTCTCTGGCCCTCTCACATCGACCGGCAATAGTCAGGGCCTGTTCTTGATCAGTAGCCTCCTGCTCATGACATTTAACTCTCAGAGCTGGGTCAAGCCCAGCTAGATATCTGCAAAATGTCTCCTCTCTCTGAGCTATATGATAATAATAATAATAATAATAATAATGCATTTTATTTGTGAGCGCCTTTCAAAATACTCAAGGACACCTTACAGAACACAGTAGAAAAAACCAAAAAAAAAAAACAAGCAGCACTGTATCAGACAGCGTAAAATCAAAACAAAGCAGGGTAGACAATTAAAAGTTAACACAACAGATAAGTACATATGCACAAAACTCAATGAAGCGTGGATCAGACTGAATATGCCAGTTTGAAAAGGTACGTTTTGAGATGGGATTTGAAGGTTGAAAGAGAGTCAATGTTGTGAATTTCTTGTGGGAGAGAGTTCCATAGGCGGGGGGGCAGAACGACTGAAGGCTCTAGTCCCCATGGTAGTCAAGCGGACCGATGGTGTAGTGAGTTGGACAGCAGAAGAGGATCTGAGAGTGCAGGAGGGTGTGCGGATATGAAGGAGTTCGGAAAGATATGAAGGAGCTAAGTTATTAAGGGCCTTAAAGGTGAGGAGCAGGATCTTGAAGTCAATACGGTATATAAAAGGAAGTCAGTGGAGTTGCTGAAGAACAGGAGTGATATGATCCATGGAATGAGTTCTGGTAAGGATATGGGCAGCTTAATTCTGGACCAATTGAAGCTTATGAAGACACTTGAGGGGAAGACCAAAGAGGATAGAATTACAGTAGTCAATACGGGATGTAACCAGGGTGTGAGTGAGTATGGCTGTGCTTTTAGGTGTAAGTGACGGCTGAAAACGATTAATATTGCATAGGTGGAAGTATGCAAACCGAGTAACATTGTTGATGTGGGCTTCAAAAGATAATGTGCTGTCCAGGATGACACCCAGACTCTTAACCTGAGGTGATGGGGGAACTATAGAATTGTCAATAGTAAGAGAAAAACTATCAGTTTTGGCCAAAGTAGATTTAGTGCCAACTAAAAGGACCTCAGTTTTATCACTATTAAGTTTGAGGAAGTGGTATGAAAACCAGGATTTAATTTCTGGTAAGCAGTCAGAAAGGGAAGTGGGCGGAAGAGTGGCGGTAGGTTTTGTGGATAGATAAAGCTGGGTGTCATCCACGTAGCAGTGAAATTGAATGCCAAATTTCCTGAAAATGTGGCCAAGAGGTAGTAGGTAAATAATAAATAGGAGGGGTCCCAATACAGAGCCCTGGGGAACACCGGTAGTAACAGGAAAGGACTCATATCTCATTTTTTTCAAAAGTTGGACAAACTGAGTGCGGCCAGAGAGCTATGATCTAAATCAAATCAAATCAATTTTATTTGTATAGCCCAATATCACAAATTACAAATTTGCCTCAGTGGGCTTAACAGCAACACAACATCTTGTCCTTAGACCCTCTCATTGGATAAGGAAAAACTCCCTAAAAAAACCTTTAACAGGGAGAAAAAAATAGGAAGAAACCTCAGGGAGAGCAACAGAGGAGGGATCTCTCTCCCAAGTCGGACAGCGTGCAATGGATGTTGTGTTCACGCAATTTACGTAATACAACATTGAAAGAGGATAACAGACTTATAATTATCTAAACCAGTCAAGGGGGGTGCCAGTTATTCCAGTGGAAGCTAATCTTTCTAGGAGGATGTTGTGTGAGATGGTATCAAAGGCTGCACTTAGATCAAGGAGGACAAGTATGGTTAAGAGCCCAGAGTCAGCTGCCATCAAAAAATCATTAGTGATTTTCACCAGTGCAGTCTCCGTACTGTGCATTGAGCGAAAACCAGACTGGAATTGTTCAAACAGATTGTTGTTAGTCAAGTGAGCATGTACCTGAGTTGCAACTGTTCTTTCAAGTGTTTTAGAAAGAAATGGTAAAGTTGAGATTGAGCAAAAATTATTCAAATTCTTGGGGTCTGCACCAGGTTTCTTGAGTATTGGAGTTATTGCAGCTGTTTTGAGAGACGAGGGAACAAGACCAGAGGTAAGGGAGGAATGTATGATATAAGTTATTAAAGAGGATAGAGAAGGTAGACAGGCTTTTACTAAATGAGTAGGAAGGAGGTCTAACTGATAGGTAGATGATGTTGATTTGCGAATAAGACCAGATATTTCTGTAACAGTTGGGAGTTTAAAACTAGATAGTGAAGAACAGAGGGGAACATAGGAGGGTGAATAAGATGAACTGTATGCAGTATTGTTTGACGAGGTCAATTGCTGATGAATATTTTCAATTTTGGCATTAAAAAAGGTAATGAAAGCGTTACATTGAGCAACTGAATACAGGTAAGGTGCGAGAGTGTCTGGTGGCCATAAAATATTGTTTACCACGGAAGACAGGGTTCTAGTATTCCCTTCACCTGATCTAATTAAATTTGCATAATAAGACGATTTAGCTGTGGACAAAGCCTCCTCATAATGAAGTATGTGGTCATTATACATGTCTTTATGAACAACAAGGCCAGTTTTCGTGTAAAGGCGTTCCAGGTGACGACCTTTAGCTTTAAGCTGGCGTAGTGCAGGTGTAAACCAAGGGGCAGAGTGGGTAAAGGAAACATAGCCTGTGGATGCTCCTTGAACTAGCTTTCTTATTTCTGCTGCATGCACTTCTAAACTCTCACCTGGAGCATGAGAACGGGCAGAGAGGTTTACTTTGAAACAGTCCAGAAAATGTCATTGTCAAAACACCTCCTGTAAATTTTCCTTAACTGCAGAATAGTCGGCCTGCACTGCTGCTGGCAGGCTGTCCCACAGGAGAAAAGCAGCTTTGGTAAGCCGTGTTGGTAAAATCCTGACCAGTTCCTAATCATAGTCACTGCCAGTGCCTCCAATTAGTGCCCTCACAGCTACTTCGTACTGTCTGGCCCAGCAGTGAAAGCTTTGATTTTCCTCTCCGCAGAAGGGCGGCAGGAGTTAAATCTTTATGTGGCTGGAAAAGGGCTTCTCCCCATGCCGTGCCTGGTAATTCAGTGAGTCTTCACCAAACTTCCACATTTTGTCGTTTTCTCTTTTTTTTCCTATTCTGTTGTGTTTCAAAAGAAATTTGATGAGCACTGCTTGTTGAAGAAAAATGAAACCTTTGAACGATATGTGTTCCGCTCGTGTATGCAGCATCAAGGGGATTTGATAGCTACCTCACAGACCTCAAGATAAAAGCTCATTTGTGCAATTTCAATGAACTAAGACACTCTATGATTCGTGACCAAATAGTCTTTGGAATAAATGACAAAGGGATCCGAGAAAAGTTACTGAGAGAAATGGGGCTTACATTAGAGACAGCAGTAAAGATATGCCGGGCTAGTGAGGTAGCGAGGCGGCATGTAAAGACATTTGATGAAAATGCACATGGAGCAGCTAGTCATGGGGCGAGGCAGTGGAAAATAGCTATGAAAATGTCAAGATTCAAAATGCACGATGTTTTATAAATCAAGATGTACCATTCATTGGTGCATCACCAGAAGGTCTAACATCCAACAGTTGCTGTGGCCTCAGCCTTCTTGAAATTAAATGCCCATTTTGTAAGAGGATGAAACCCTGGATGACAGCAATGACAAAAAGTTCTATCTGAAAAGTAATGATGGTGGATCCTTAAACTCTATATAGGAATGATCAATACTTTTATCAAGTTCAAACACAGCTTGGAGTTTGCAAGCTTTAGTCATCACAGGAAGTTAAATCAGTTCATCTGGACACGTTTATTGACAGAAACGTTTCATCACTCATTTAAGTGACCTCTTCAGTCTCAACTGACTGCAGGTATCCCCATCCCTTATAAACAATAGTGACATAACGACCGAAAACAAGTACATCTGTCGCCACTTTACAATGATTGCAAACATTCCCAAATCCTCTGTGAATAGTACACATGGCCTTTGTAACTGTAGTTAGTGGTCACACCCATATTTGCATATGAAACTGATCGTTGGTTTCGGTTGGAGCCTTTTCACCATTTCCGTCAAATGCACTCTGCTCATAGGTTGATGAAAAGCATTCAGCTTTTTGACTCAACTGACTGTTTTCATCTCTCAAATTTTGAAGCTGAGACATGATGGCATCTAACTGACTTTCTTTGTTTGAGACATCACTTCTATCAAATTCAAAGGAAGCAGAATCTTGAGCAAGATCCCCTGACATGCCCAACTCAGAGCTAGCATCAAGCTTTCTTTTAGCATGGGATTGTCGACAATCAAATCTCTCAGATTCAGGGTGGATACTGTCCTTCAGACAGTCAGATTTTCCTTGTGTTCCCATCATGTTGACAGAAGGTACCCAGTCTGAGTCATCTTTTTTATACAGCTCAGTTCTTTATAGTGAGGGAAAGTTAGCAGGAATTTGACCAATCTGGGAAGTAAAGTGTTACCAATAAATTTCTTCACCAATGTGTTCCTTAAGGTGTGTAGTAACATGTATTAAAATGTTGAAATTCAACTCCCGAGGGTAACCTCCGAAAAAATTGCTCAAAGTCAGGGTACCGATAACAGATTTTCGAAAATTGAAAAAAGCTTAAATTGGACTTAACTTACGTTTGAGGGGTCAAACTAGGAATTTGTCATGATTCTAAGTTGATTGCAAGCATTTATTTTTCACCAAGACCCTGGTAGAAAAATATTCACATCCACTTTCCCACTCATCACCCCCCCCCCCATGCCGTAGAGGGCACCCGACATGTTGAAGCCATTTACAATACAATATTTCAGAAACTATGCCTCTATGACAGATTCGGTCTTTATTCTACTTTGTGTAGACTATGGGTCTTCAGTAGGCTAATATGGAAGACGATGTGAACCCACCTCTGCTCAATGCTTTTTCTGTGAAGGCCTGGAAACGCCAGGTGAGAGGCTTTTGCAAGGAACTTCTAAAGGCTACGCTACATTATTGAAACATGCAGAAGCCATGGAAAATGCTACAATTTTGGAGCGCATGAAGAAGGATGAAAATGAAGGAAGACTTAGATACCACATAAAGTGTAAAGATTATTTATACAACAAGTTTGTCAAGGTCACCAAGACGTCAGCTCAAGCATCAAAGGCAGAGGAAGAGACAGCAAAGCTGAAGCGAAGGCGCACTTGCTCTGAGTTCAGTGCATCAACTGCATGCACCTCTTCAAGTTCACGGTCCGTTCAGCTTCTGTACAAGAATGTATGCATTCTTTGCAACCAACCCGCTCATCTCTACGAACATAAACCAGCAGACGCTAGAAAGAAATATAGAGTGCCTGATAATGTGACTGCAGATAGACTAAAGGCAAGCTTGCTGAAGATAGCAAGGAGTCGTGGAGATGACAGAGGCACAGAAGTCCTTGGACGTCTGGAAGGGATCAATGACTTAGTAGCAGAAGAAACCTTGTATCATTTGCGCTTTGAAAAGGGTAGGCCTTACTCCAAGACTGCAGATGAAGGACCAAGGAAGAGAGGACAAAAGAAAATAGATGATGAGCGAGAGTTTGTTTTTATTGAATTATGCGAATGGCTAGACACAGAACTCAAGCATGGGGTGATGACGCTTGACCAAGTCCACGAAAAGATGCAGCAGTTTGATCAGTCACCCGATAAGAGCCTCTCTTATTCAAAGAAATGGCTAAGGATGAAACTTCAAGAGAAATATCATGGCACACTGTACTTCACATCACAGTCGAAAAGGTCAGATGTACTCTGCCTCAAAGATAACACAAGCAACATTCTGCGAGAGCATCATGCTAACCTTCAGCAAGGAGATGAGAAGACACAAATCATAAAGACAGCACTAAAGTTCTTATGCAACGACATCGCCATGATTAATCTAGATCCAAAGTCATACCCCACTGCATACAGTATGGCTGATATCCAGAGTCAGCTGCCACTTGTTCCTGAGAGCCTCCAGATGTTCTTGAGACCAATAGTGAAGACCGATGAAAGAGTAGCTGTTTGGGGGCAGAACTTTATCAAGCCTCGTCGGCCTCGATCAGGAGTATTGCCATACCAAATGGGGCTTGCCGTACAACTTGATCATAGATTTGGGTCAAAATGGATGATCGACAAGTTACACCGGCTAGGATACACTGAGTCTTACTCAGAGACACAAAACTACAAATACTGCTTCCTCAATGACAGGAATGGAGATGGCATCCCAGATACATCTGGCACACTTGATACCATTGTAGAAGAAACTGATGACCAGATCAATGATGAGGCTGCAATTGATGCTGCACTTGAGGATCCAACGGTTCTGACCGCCAGTGAAAGTGACAATCAGGTGGTCTCCATGGAGGTTGCGGAAGCAAACAATGCAGTCACTCAGTTCGTTGGGGACAATATAGATTTAAACATTGTCTCTGTCAGTGGAAACACCCTGTTTCATTCAATGGTTTGAAGAGAACAACCCATTGGACCACGATCGAGACAAGAATATGCTTGTATCTTTCTCTACAGGATTCACAAGCACGGGGGATGACTCAGTCAATGCGGAGAGAGCAGCTGAAGTAGGTAGAGAGATGCAGATAAAGCCGGATGGACAGTCAGCAACATCAACCATGGCGGTGAAGTCAAATGTACAAGCCCTGTCATCACTCAGAAAGATTCCCAAGATCAACGAGAAGAAGATTCATCTTGACTCACTCAAGTTGTTCAACCGACTGATCATTTTTGCTCAACGGGATATGACAGTTGAGACAAGCTTGGAGTATGAGCTAACTCCCCTCCCATTGTCCCTTTTCAGCAACAAAGATCACAAAATGAACAAGGCAAACAAGGCAGGGTTTTCCAAAACTAGCCTGAAGGAGTTGACTGATCCACTTGAACTCACTAACCAACCCTGTTCCACTTTGGTGGTTGATGGAGGATGGCTTCTCTACATGGTGAAGTGGGAACAAGGCCAGACTTGGCAGGAGATTGCCAACAGTTACCTAAGGTACGTGGAGCGTCTTGGCTATAACTCTCAAAGGATCATTGTGGTCTTTGATGGCTATAACAGATCACCAAAAGATCATGACCACATCCGACGTAGCAAGAAATCATGCTGTGATCTCCAGATTCAACCAGATATGATGCACTGGACACCAAGAGCAAAGTTCTTGGACAACATCCATAACAAGAGTGAACTCATTCACCTCCTCTCCTCAACGTTCAGAAAACTTAACATCACTGTGGAGCAGACTGACAATGATGCTGACACTTCGATTGTGAGAGAGGCATTGGTTGCTGCTAAAGATGGCTCTGTTGAGGTCAGTAGTTTGTGTAGATATTTAACTTTCATTTGCTTAACTACTTTAAAATAAGAGTTTTGATTTTTTAAAATATTTTCACATGCTCTCTTTACAGTTGCAAGCAGAAGAAGCAGACGTGCTGGTAATGCTGGTGCACCATAGCTCGAGCACCAACCACCCACTCTTCTTAACCACATCCAAGGGCTCTTATGATGTCAGGAAGATCCGGGAAGCTCTCTCAGAAAGAAAGAGACGCTACCTCTTTTGTCATGCGTTCACTGGGTGTGATACAGTTTCTGCTATTTCTGGCCATGGGAAAACAACTCTGTTTGACAGGTAATAATAGTAGGCCTATAATAATAAAAGTAATTGTATTTTAGTGAAATATTTGTATATTGAAATATCTTTAAAAAACCTTGAAATGCACTTTTTCAGGTTTTGTGCAGGGGACATTGATAAACATATGGACATCTTCATGGACATTCATGCTACCAAGGGTGCAATGGTTCAGGCTGGAACTGCGATCTTCTAATATATTTACAATGGACCAGGTACTACTCTGGGTGAAATTCGGTACACCATGTTCTCATGGAAGGCAGCGGCTGGGCTGATCAAACCAGAGACTTTACCCCCAACAGAGGATGCGGCTGCACAGCATTCTCTCCGTGCCTACCTACAGACCCGGGACTGGATTCTTCTACGGAGCATGTCTCTGGACCCCAGTGACTATGGATGGACATTCGGTGTTCATGGTTATGAGCCAGTTCCAACACTAGACCCAATGGCTCCTGAGGAGCTCCCCCAGTTCACAAGCTGTAATTGTAATGGAGATTGCGGCAACAGGCGATGCAGCTGCAAGAAGAATGGTATTCATGATGGTCTTGAAGAAGACTCAGACATTGACTTGTGAAGCATTTGACATGGATTTTCTCTGACTATTGCAACTATTGTAATAAATGCAAAAAAAAAATATATGCAAAAGTTGGCATGGCAGTTATTCCACTAAGGAGTAGATCTAGAGAAAATTAAATGCTAGCAATCAACTCAGAATCATGAAAAAAACAAACAAAAGTAAGTCTCTACAGCATTGATGTGATTTGTTATGATAAAAACTGATTTATCTAAATCTTTTTCAAAAAAATCACCCTCACCCGGACTCCCCCCCTCCCCCACTTCCTCTCTATTTTACTACAATATTTTCAAAACAAAAAATGAAAATGGAAAGGGCCTTAAGAACGGGATAAAAAAATAAAAAGAATAAAAAATAAAAAATCTTTTAATAATCATAAAAACATCACACGAGTGAGTTAGGGACTTACCCCAAGAGACTTTTTTTGTTCAGAAAATTATGTACAAAAATGTTTTGGTAGCCTTTTTTCCTAAACCAGGAGTTGATTTTTTTTTTAATACTGGTGTCAATACCCCAACTTTGATCAGGTTTTTTCAGGGTTTCCCCCTGGAGTTGAATTTCAACATTTTAATACATGTTATTACACACCTCTATGAACACATTCATGAAGAAATTTCTTGGTAATGCTTTACTTCCCAGATTTTCCTAACTTTCCCTCACTATTAACCTAAAAATACATTGAACGTGAATTTATTTTCTAGTTGCATCAAATATCTAAACACAAACTCATAACAGATATTTGTATTTTATGAATTTTCAAAAAGTTAAGATGAATGGGCTTTGGCCATTATCTTGTTTTACATCACTGAGAAAATGAGAATAACTAGATTGCACCGTCACAATGAATTAGTTGTAATGTAATTTTAATAAAAATGTTGGATGTTTGTCCTTACCTGTTATGAAGTAATTTATTATTGTCTTTGATGTACCACTGTATTGTTTTGTTGGTTATGTATTGTTTCAAGTTGATTGCAGCTGTATGTAGCATTATTGCCAAAGGAAAGTCCCCCCTCATGGACAATAAAGTATTATCTTGTCTTATGCAGCACGGTCGCCCAGTGGTTAGTGCTGTTGCCTCACAGCAAGAGGGTCCTGGGTTCGAGCCCCAGGCCATCCCAGGTCCTTTCTGTGTGGAGTTTGCATGTTCTCCCTGTGTCTGCGTTTGTTTCCTCCAGGTGCTCCGGTTTCCTCCTACCATCAAAAAGACATGCATGTTAGGGTTAATACTCCTGCCTGTGCCCCTGATCAAGGCAATAGAAAAAAGAACTTGAGTTGGTCCCCAGGTGCTGCAGCTGCCCACTGCTCCTATCCAATGGGATGGGTTAAATGCAGAGAACACATTCATTGTAATCTGTACAATGACAAAAATAAAGCGGCTTTTTTTTTTAAGTGAGCGGAACAAACATGAATGAGGTTTAGTTTTTTTGCTAGGTTTTTGCCCTCCATATTTTGGTTCAGTCGGGCAAGCCAGAGACGCCGTCCGACAACTTTTTGTATTCTTCTTGATTTAAAATGACTTTAGGCAGCCTGTGTTTTTCTTGATCATTCCTATTGTAGCAAACATGAACTTGACAATAACACCATTTTCCTCTATGATGTTGAAGCAAAAAAAAAGAAAAGAAAAAAAGACCACCACTCGAATGCAATGTGCAAACTTCCAATGCCTCCAACACGACCGAGTCAAATTTGTGACATCACCTGAAAGCCCTCAATTCAGGCTTAGATTTAAGGGCAAAAACTTGGCTTAGCAGACTGTATTTGTTGCTCATGCTTGGTCATGCACTTATGGGCGGATGCCTGGCTACGGGTTTGTCTTGATGCACTGGTTCTACATAGCACGGCCATCTCTCCAGAGCTGTGAATCTGTCTTTTGTTGGGTTATTTTCATGTTGTTTGTTTCTGTTCTCTCAGCAGGAAATGCAATATCACCAGGGCCTGGGGCTGAGGTCCTAATGAAGTTACTATCGTCTTTTTCTTTCTTTTTCCCCTGCCCACCCACATCTCTTGGTCTCTCCATCCATTTTGTCCTGACTCACTCGCACCTCCTCCGGCTCTACCTTCTTTACACAATTAAACTGGAAACACTCATTGATCCAAATATCTCTTCATTTTAATTTCCTTCTGTCACTGTTTTTTCAATCTCTTAAAGTACATCTGCATACCTCGCCAAATCAACTCTCATCTCCTCCAGGTTGCAGAGATTCTTTTTGGTGGTATTTCACATTTAAAGGAAAGGTATATACGTGCGCGCATACACGTTTGTCAGCAGTAATCCATCTTGGCAAGACATAGGCACTTGTCAGTTGTTTACATTCCTCCAGAGTTCAGTCACAGAGTACCATTCAAGTTAGAAGAGAAACAAAGAGAGAAAGAATGTACAAAATCCTTTATTAAGCACTACAATTGGCATACAGACAAAGTATATCAACTACAATATTGCAAGTGAAAAAAAAACACCCTAAGCCAACAATAAAGCCAGGACTTTCCCTCGTTACACCAATTAGAAAGAAGACCAGGTCTTCATCATCTCCCACTGAGCACAATACTCCCCTATTGCCCATTTAAGGCTGAAAGCCTCTAGATTGTCTAACACTTTGTAATAGACATGCCCCATCTACCCTGAGCCGAGCCTTCAGCAGTCCTGTAAGAACCTGCACAGGGTACACACAGCCCAATGCTCGGTTCTTATAGCTCAGCCAAATGGCTAATGTGGCAGTTGATATGAAGTTTAAGTGTGTGCGTACCTTCCTTCCTGGCTAGGTATTTGGGACCATATACAAACAACAAAGGAAAACCCTCCAAAGCCCAAAAACCAATCCATTAAACACACCCACCAACCCATGACACTGGACAAATAAATGCATTTGCCGGGTACCGGGTACCCATTAAAAAAAGTTTAATTTCCGTTCTTATCGGTTCCTAAAAGCGATATAAATCTTTATTATTGCAAAAAACAGCTACATTGTATGTCTGCAACGACCTGGCGGCTTTATATATATATATATATATATCTGCCACGACCTGTCTACCTTACACATCAACGCAACCGCGCGTGCGTGTCCGTATCCATTTGTTTTGATACGGGCTAGCGTTAGCATGTTTGACTAGCATCACAGCAGCAGTTTGAAAGATGGACACTGTAAACGGTCCAAAGTGTGGCTGTACTTTGCCAAAGAAAGCTACAATAAGGCTAAGTGCAGAAAATGTGGGAAGTCTGTTAGCTGCAAGGCAGGTTGCACCTCAAATCTGACCAAACACTTCAGGCAGCACGGCATCGATTTGAAAGAATGTAGTGTTTGACATCCTGCAGTCTCCGACCGTGAGTGTCAGACTCAGACAGCGCCAGCACGTTGCAAGTACCTCCAGTAGAACCAGGGAAGACAGCATAGATTTAAACCTGCTAGGTTTAAATCTAGTGCGGATGTGGAGTCAAGTAGTTTAATTAATACGAGTAGTCAAGGAATTTCTTATAGTGTAGATTATCAGACTGATAGCTTGGTCTATAACATTGAGGCCGTCTCCCTACCCTGCTGTATTGCTCCCAAGCTGTCCTCTCCTAAATGTGTGAATCACAATAATCCAATAATTATTCCTACCACTGGTAGTGGTGAAATGTGCAACAAAGTACCTAATAATCTACAGAACCAAACATCTAATGTTATCAAAAATGTGACCACATATTGTCCAAACAAGGGTTGGTTGTCAAAATTGTCAACAAGGTGTCTAATTCCAATTAATATTTCACCTATTGGTAGCTCTAATGTTCTGCCTACTACTGCTCACTTCCACAAGAGGCTTTAATTTGCTTTCATAAATATCAGATCACTGTCTACCAAAGCCTTAGTAAAAAATGATCTGATTCTTGAACATAGTTTTGATATGATTGGGTTATGTGAAACTTGGCTGAAACCAAATGTTTTCCTTCCCCGTAAATGAAGCTTCCCCACCTGACTATACGTATGCCCATGTAGCTCGCGCAAATAAACAAGGTGGGGGTGTCGCCTTAATATATAAATCTATTTTCAATCTGACTTCTAAACTTGAATCTAAATTCCAGTCTTTTGAGGCTCTTGTTCTTGGTCCATCTCCCTCAGCCATGAATAGACTGGTCAGTCCAAATTCTGATACTCTATTGGCCTCCTGGCTGTTACTCATTATTTCTTGAAGAATTTGGAGAATTTGTCTCAGGCCTTGTTACTCATTCCGATGAGATTCTAATTCTTGGTGATTTCAATATTCATCTGAATAAGGCTGCTGATTCTCTAGGTAAAGCCTTTCTTGCACTAGTTGATACTTTTGGGTTCACTCAGTTTGTTCAAGAGTTGACTCATTGCAGTGGTAACACCCTTGATTTGGTTTTATCTAAAGGGATAATTGTTTCTGATATGAATGTCTTGCCAACCACATCTGCTGTGTCAGATCATTTTCTCATCAAATTTGAAGCATTATTGGCCTGTCCAGTTATTGTCAGCACAGATGTAATTGCCACTCGCCACATTGGTCCCTCCACTGTAGCTGAATTTTGGCCAGCAGCTGCCTGAAATCTTGGCTCCTTTCACTGTGGTAACTGACTTTGTTGAAAATTTCACTAGTGACTTAAATGTAGCCCTCTAGTTTCTTCGATTCAGTTACACCTCTCACTACCACTACCGGACCTCAGTGCAGCCTTTGACACCACTGATCACTGTATACTGTTAGACAGATCAAACTGTAATTTTGGTGTCTCTAGCTTAGCTCTCTCTTGGCTTAGGTCCTACTTATCTGGAAGAACACATTGTGTCTGCTATAGTAACATTATGAAAGCATCTGCGGTGTTTGCCGCCGCTTGCTGTCTATGCGGACATGCAAATTGCTTATTGCCAACATCGCCACACTCAAAACATTTCAACTGTTTAACTCTAAAAGACATGGATAAAAGTGTCGGCTAAATAACTGTACTGTAATGTAATGTAATATAAATATAAACGGAGAAAAATAGAGGGCCAAGAAATTAGCCCTGAGGTACACCATATTTAACATCAAATTTATTTGTTTTTTTACTTTATTGCCAGTCATGTAAGTTAACAGGCAATTAACAATGCAGAACATAATCACCTTGAGATGGACTTCACTTGACATACATGAACGTATAGATGACATAACACCATACATGGATAGAACATACACATACATATACCTACATAAATTATACATCAAAACAATACAGTACAATACATGTTTCCTAGCTAAGGTATTTAATAACTGGTGTCCATCACCTTATAAAAATAGACAGTTTAAATTATAGCTGGGCAGTCATGTGTTCCATCATGTAGACATGTTTGACTTTTTGCAACCATTGAGTTATTGTGTGTGTGTGTGGGGGGGGGGGTAGGCTTCATCCAGTTTATCATAAAACTTTTTTTTTGCAACCATCAACAAAATGTGCAGTATATAGCACTGGTCTGTGGTAAACAAGTGCTTGTGTGATATTTCCAATAGAAACAATAGCAGGTCTAGGGGAATGTCTGTTTCCAGGATTTTCTCCATTTCTTCTTTGACATTTTTCCAGAACGTCTGTATTTTTGGGCAGTCCCTGAATATGTGAGTATGGTCTCCGATCATACCACAGTCTCTCCAGTATTTGTTGGTAGAATTGTTTTTAAAGACACAAGCTATCAGTGGGGTCCTAAAGAACCTCATTTTAACCTTCCAGTCAAATTCTTTCCATAACTGGCTCCCAATCCCCTTATGACAGCTTGAGCATATGTCTTCCCAGTCGCCATCATCCACTATTGTATTCAGCTCCAGTTCCCTTTGTCCTTTGATAGGTATAGTGGTATCTGATGTGTTTAACACTAGCTTTTTGTACATATGGGATATATATATTTTTTTCTTTTAATACAGGGTGGTCAAACAGCTGTATATAGTGGGTTTCTATATTTATTGGTTCTTTTTTAATATCATCTCGGTCTGTATTTTCTGTGATATAGTGTCTAATTTGTAAATATCTATATAGGTCACTTGAGGGTAGAGCAAACTTGTCTTGGAGTTGTGGAAAAGAGTTAAATGTATTCTCATCAAACAGTTGATTAATTTTCTTCAACCCACTTTCAGCCCATCTTTTATAAGCATTATCCCACATAGATGGGAGAAACTCTATATTTCCTGCAATGGGCATGGCCCTTGACAAAGCTGCAGCTCCCTTTAGTTGCTTTTGGATTGGAGTCCAGACCTTCAGTGTGTGTTTAATCCATACATTATTTATTTTGATCTTTTTCCAAGACTGTTGGCTAAGAAATGGAGGAGTAGATAATGATACTCCTGGTAATGAGTTTTGGGTTACACTTTATTTTAGGGGGTCAGAGGGTGTCGGAAATTACCTAGTAATTTCCTAGTAATAAGGTGGTAATTATCACGTAATTTCTTAGAAATAAGGTTGAAATTACCTTGTAATTTGGGTTAGGATTAGGGTAAGGGTAAGTTTTAAAATTACCTGTAAAAACTGCCACCTTATTACTAGGAAATTACAAGGTAATTTCAACCTTATTTCTAAGAAATTACGTGATAATTACCACCTTATTACTAGGAAATTACTAGGTACTTTTCGACCCGCTAAAATAAAGTGTTACCGAGTTTTGTTCAGTAGAAACCCATCCAGTCTCTAGATCCTCAACAATCCAGGCCACCACTGCTCTGAGCTGGGCTGCCCAATAGTAAAGTTTTAGGTTGGGTAAACCCCAGACCTCCTTTCTCTTTTGTTGACATCAATATTTTTAATCTGACTCTTGGTCTCCTGTTTTGCCAAATTAATTTTGATATTCGTTTTTCTAACAGCTGAAATGTGGATTATGGTACTAATATAGGGAGGGATTGAAATAAGAAAAGTAATCTTGGTGGAATATTCATTCTCACTGATTCTGTCCTGCCAAAAAATGACAGACGTAGTATGTCCCATCTGTTTATTTTATCAATTTCTTTAATCAATTTGTCTTAATTTGAGGGGAATAATTGTGCAATTTTAGGTGTGATAATTACGCCAAGATATCTGAATCCCTGTTTGGATCTTCTGAAAGAGACCAGGTCATCTAATTGGGAAGGCCAGTCCCCAGCTATCATAATGGCTTTGGATTTGTTCGTATTAACCTTATACCCTGACACTGCACTATACTCATTAAGACTAAGTAAGGGGGCGGGGACAGAGGTGACAGCGTTTTCTAAGAATAATAATATATCATCTGTGCATAGTGCTAATTTGTGTTGATCATATCCTTCATCAGATATTCCCTGTATGTGGGGATTAGTTCTTATTAGTTCAGCCAGTGGTTCAATGTTGAGTGCAAACAGGGATGGAGATAGAGCATCCCCCTGGCATGTCCCACGTCCCAGAGGAAAAAAATTAGAGCAGTGTCCATTTACCCTAACTCTAGATCTAGGGGTTTTCATAAAATATTTTAATCCACTTAACAAATGTATCATTAAAACCCATATAGTTAAGAGTATGTTCTAGGAAGGTCCAGTCAACCCTCTCAAATGCTTTTTCAGCATCTAAGCTGAGAAGCATTGACAGGGTGTTCCTCTTGGCTGCAGCTGATTGTAAGTTCAAGGCTCTTCTAACATTATCAGTTCCCTGTCGGTTATTAATAAAACCTGTCTGATCTGGCTTTACAAGTTTATTTATGTGTTTTTGTATTCTGTTTGCTATAATGAAGGCCAAAACTTTTAAATCCACACAGAGGAGGCTGATTGGCCTGTAGGATATGCATCGAGTCAGGTTTTTATTGTCCTTATGAATGACACTTATTACTGCGTCTGACCATGATCCAGGCAGATTCCCCTCTGTTAGGGCATAGTTATAGACTCTGCATAGAACTAGGGTTAACTCGTTTACAAATGTTTCGTAGTATTCTCCAGGAAAGCTGTCTACCCCTGAAGATTTATTATTTTTAAGTTTGAGAATATTCTCTTTGGTTTCTTCTTCTTTAATAAGAGACATCATCATATCACCCTCATCTGCTGTTAATCTAGTCAGACTGATTGAATTAAAAAAAGGATTCAATCTTTTCTCTTTTATGAGGCTCAGCTTCCTCTTTATACAACTTTGTGTAGTAAGCAGCGAATGCCTCTGCAATATCTTTTGGTTGGGTTAGCATCTGGTCCCTGTTTGGATTGGGCTTTGTTGGATTGGGCTTTACGTAGCTGTAAAGCCAGTAGGCGGCTTGCTCTGTTACCTATTTCGTAGTATTTCCTATTTATGAATCGTAATGCTCCCTCTGCTTTATAGGTCAACAGATCGTTCAATTTTTGTCTATTTTCTTTTAATAAGTCCAATATTTTCTGAATTTTTGATAGTTGATGCTCTTTCTCTAGTTTCGTGATTTCCTTCTCCAGCAATAATATTACCCATCATCACTACTTTGGCCCCTTCCCAGAGAATAGAGGGAGAGACAGTGTCATTATTAGAGGTAAGATATTCTGTGACGTCTTTACATATTTCTTCTTGAATTGCTTCGTCATTTGACAATGAGATGTTAAGTCTCCAGTATCTAAACTGTTTATTTGGTCCTATCTTTATCTTTAAGTTGACAGGGGAACGGTCTGATATGGTAATTGGTTCTATATTACAGTCACTAGTCCTATAGATGTCTGTTCCAGATATCAAAAACATATCCAGCCTAGAGTAACTGCCATGCACCTGTGACATGAAAGTGAAGTGTTTTTTCTCTGTGGTGTAAGTGGCACCTGATATCCACCATGCCCAGTTCACCCATCATTGCTAACAGAGTAGTAGATTTTCTGGACAAGGAGCCTACTTCTGCTGGGAGCCTATCCATAGTTTGTATCAAAATGCAATTGAAGTCTCCATCTATCAAAATAGTACCCTCTGATTTGTCTGCTAATAAAGATGCTATGTTTTTAAAGAAATCTGTACAGTCTTCATTTGGGGCATATAAATTGAGCATTGTTATTTTAGTACCTCCAATAGTCCTTATTACCATCACATATCTACCCTCTTTGTCATCAATTGTTTTTTCATTGTTGAAGTAGACTAATTTGTTGAATAGGATGGCGACTCCCCCTTTCCTCCCATTTTTAAAAGAAGCACTATACACTCTATCCAGCCATTCACTTTTTAGTTTTAAATGTTCCTTTTCTGACAAATGGGTCTCCTGGATCATTGCTATAAAGCAATGTAGTTTTTTAATTGACCAAATATTTTTTTTCTCTTAATTGGACTGCTTATACCCTTAACATAACTAATACAATTTAGACTATCCATGTATTGTTGGTTTACAGTTGTTAGTATACTCCCCTCTTAGTTTTATCCAAAGGCATATAAGGTCAAGTAAGGCAGAGGTGTAACAGCATGACAGTGGCCCAATGTAAATCTCAAGGTAGAATAAACAGAACAAATAATATAAAGCTATATAAGTAAAGTAAAACAAACAAAGTAAAGTGAACTTCCACATACCCAACTGGTTTTTCAGTATTAACATTTTGTTGTTCAGGTTACTTATAACATAAGCACAAACCTGTTCCGGTGGTAGCCTGGGCAGAGGAGAGTGACTGTTCCTCCATGGGAATCACACACAGTGTCGGTGCTGCTGTTGTCTGGTTCGTGGAGCGGTTGCTGCTCAAAATGCGGGTATTATACTCGCAGCTTGTATTTAAGTTCCATTCATTAAATTTAGACTTGGAGTTGTCGTCCCGATCCTAACGTTGGTTGTTTTGAGTTCCACAAATAAAACTGGGCAGGCGCTGAGATCACTCAGCTCCATTGAAGAAAGCCTTGCCATCCGTGCCCGATAGTACCGCTGGGTCTTTCCCTCATCTCCCTGCTGCATTGCTCCACCTGCAGCGGGATACCTTCCTCTCCATCTGTTCCCGTTCATCAACCCGGACCTGGACATTGAGCTGCTGAAGTGTCTGGAGAGCATCTGTTAGCATCGGGTAGGTCTTCTCACAAGCCTCCGTGAACATTTTTAGCTGTGCCAAATACATGCATTTGGCTTTGATGTTTTTCTGCTTAAGTTGTTGGATTACATCCCGTTCCTGTGCTCTCTTCTTTTGTAACTCTGGAGAGTAGTCGTGGTCAAAATATATCGGTTTTGCTTTGTAGAGTATCTGCTTTTGATTCCATGCTTGTCTTAGGATCGTGTCTTTCACTAAATAGTCCACAAACTTAACCATTATGGACCTCGGGGAAGCTGTGTGGTTTCTTGGTTTGGTTGTTGGAGAACGGTGGGCTCGCCCTATTTGTAGATTCACTTCAGACATTGGTTCAAGGACTGATTGAATCAGCTCCTTCACAAACACCTTCATATCCTTTCCTTCACTCTCTTCATGTACTTGGTAAATCCTCAGATTGTTTCGTCTAGACCTGTTCTGCAGGTCTTCACATCTGGCCGTCAGATCCATCTCCTGGTGAAGCAGGTATCGGATCGCTCTCTCATATCTCCGCCCATTGTCCTCTGTGGCACTAATACGACCCTCCGCCTCCGTGGTTCTTTTCTCAAGTTTTGTCATATCGCCTTTCAATTTTTGCATTGATGATTCCAGCTTTGTCAGCGTTAGCTTGGTCTGGTTGTGTCCTTCCAGGTTTTCTTTCCTTAGTTTCTCCAGCTCAGCTAATATTTTGGATTCTGAACCATGTGGGCTAGCATTAGCTGTATTGCTTACAGGAATTTGAGTTTGTTACTTCAAATTTTCATTTTTATCCTGTTTACTTGCACGTTTACCTCTGACAGACAATGCCATGTTGAATTTTTGTGGTTTTGCAAAGTTTTTAGTAGTTTTGTTAGGAAATTATTAGTTAGATGGATGGAGCTCAACTTTTAGGCCGTTGCCTCAAACATGGCGTCACCGGAAGTCCTAATGTCAGAGAATTTTGATGTGATATTACTACAGCAGACACATTGTGTTCTTCCAGATAAGCAGGAGTTGAACCAAGAGTGACCTAAGCCAGAGATACCAAAATTACAATTAATCTGTCTAATATTATACAGTGATCAATGGTATCACATGCTGCACTGGGGTCCAGTAGTAAAAGCACAGAAGCGGAATCAGAGTCCATAGCTAGTAAAAGATCATTCACAACTCTGGTCAGAGCAGTTTCAGTGGGGTGACAGGCCCTGAAAGCCAATTGAAAAGGTTCATATAGCAGGTTTTCTTCTATATGGGTCGGAAGTTGTTGATACACAACGCTCTCTAGTACTTTAGAAAAGAATGGAAGATTAGAAACTGGTCGATAGTTATTAAGAGACCCTGGATCAAGGTGTGTTTTTTTTTTTAAGTAGAGGTTTAACCACAACTGTCTTAAAACTGCTGGGAACAGTGCCAGTGGTAAGTCATAAATTAACAATGTCTAGCATTGTAGGTCCCAGGAAAGACCAGAGGTCTTTAAAAAGTTTTGCTGTTTGGCTGGAAGAGTCTTAGTAGATATTTTATCACACCTGTTCAGACATCTCACCACTCAGGCTCTTCCAGCTACTGGAGAAGTTGTAGCTCCCAGGAAGCCAATCACTACCACTTATTTTGGGCCCACCCAAAAGTAAATACCTTTTGATGTAAGATTTATATAGAATTAGTGACTACATTTGGGACAAAACTTACTTTTAATTGGGATGAACTCCTCTTTAATCTATTACATGCAACACCCACAAACATTAATACAAGTTACTTATTTTGAATGTTGAGCGTAGCTGCTAGAAAAGCAATTACAAAGAAATGGCTTAAGCCAGAAACCCCATCTATCGAGGACTTGTATGATATAATTTCTGAAATTTTTGTGATGGAAAGAATCACCTTCTCCAGGAGGCTTGAAGAAACTAAATCTGAGGAAATTTGGGAGAAGTGGAAATTGTATATTTCCCCAAAACGTCCTTCTTTCGTTTAAATTTGTGTAAGTATGGTTTTTCTACTTTTATCTCAAATGGAAAAACACCCCATGTTCTATTTTTTTTGTTCTACTCTGTAAAAAGCAGAAAAGATGGATCACTTTGTAAAAGTATCTAACTAAAGATGATTATGTAAAAATGCTGTTAATATGCAATTCCAAATAAAAAAAAATTTTTTTAATTCAATAAAAAGTTTTGCTGGTAAGGGATCAAGTAGGCAAGAAGTTGTTTTAGAAGCTGACATGAGCTTAGTCAAAGTACCAAGGGAGATAGTCTCAAAAGCTGTCATAACGGGGACGATCAGTGATTCATTGTATAGATATGAATTTGGTAAGACAGGATCTGCAGCTGGAGTTGAAGAACTAATTTTGTTTAAGATCTCATCAACCTTATCGCAGAAACAGTCTAGAAACCCATGGGTCATGAATGGTGAGCAGCTAATAGATGGCTGCTTTCTAGTAAGTTTAGATATAGTGTCAAAGAGAAATCTGGGGTTATGTTTATCAATATTGATTAAGTGAGAGAGATACGCTGTTTTTGCAGCAAATAAAGCACACTTGTATTTCAATAAACACTCATGCCAAGATAGGTAAAAAACTTCCAATTTTGGTTTTTGCCATTTATGTTCCAGTCTCCTGCAGGCCCACTTAAGAGCACGTGTTTCATTGTTAAACCAGGGTGTAGGCCTCTTTAGTCACCTAGCTCTGGTAGTGAGAGGTACAACTGAATTGAGGAAACTAGAGAGGGCCACATTTAAGTCACTAGTGACATTTTCACCAGAGTCAATCACTAAAGTGAAAGGGCCAAGACTTCAGGCAGCTGCTGGCCAAATGCAGCTACAGTAGAGGGACCAATGTGGTGAGTGGTAATTACATATGTGCCAACATTAGCTGAATAGGCCAATAATGCTTCAAATTTGATGAGAAAATGATCTGACACAGCAGATGTGGTTGGCAAGACATTCAGATCAGAAACAACTTTAGTTTTAAACAGCTTTGGATAAAACCAAATCAAGGGTGTTACCCCAGCAATGAGTTGACTCTTGAACAACCTGAGCTAACTCAAAAGTATCAACTAGTGTCAGAAAGGCTTTACTTAGAGGATCAGCAGCCTTATTCAGATGAATATTGAAATCATCAAGAATTAGAATCTCATCAGAATGAGCAACAAGACCCGAGACAAATTCTCCAAATTCTTCAAGAAATAGTGAATAACAGCCAGGAGGTCGATACAGTATCACAATTTGGACTGAGCAGAGTCTATTCATGGCAGAGGGAGATGGACCCAGTACAAGAGCCCAAAAAGACTGGGATTTAGATTCACATTTAGAAGTCAGATTGAAAATGAATTAACAACTCGAAACAGGAATTGCTGACTTGTCAACCACATAGAATGTCTCTGAGACCACCCTGTCTCGGAAGCTGAGCTGTGAGTGGAATTGCCCACGCATTGGCAAAGGCGTGTGTGAGCCGTATGCAAAAATCCTGACTGACGTGCTCTGCAATACGGGAGGGTTTGGTAGTGACTGAAAAGTGCAAAAACCCATTACATTGACAGAGGCTCCAGTATCCACTAGCACTTCAAGTGAAGACCCATTTACCTGAATGGTCTGTTTTGGCGCTGCGACGGCTGGGTCCCCCAGGGTGAAGAGGTAAACGGAGGAGGAGCCTGCCCCGTCTTCTTTGAGATGAGGTGAGTAGGCAGAGTTTGAGGGGCCATCCGACAAGAGAGAGTTCACATTTTTTCTCGGTTGTGACCGGCACACGTTTGAAAAGTGATTCCTTTTACCACAGTTGCGACATGCATGTCCATATGCTGGGCACTCGCCTTGGTGAGGGAATGGTCCGCCGCAATTGAAACAGTCGCGTGCGTGTGCATTTCGGACTGTTGATGCCGGTTGCCGGGCTCGCAGCTGGCTCTTTTGCTCTTGATGGCGCAATGCTAAAACACCATCTAAACCAGTGTCAATTTGTTTTTCCATTTCAATTGCTTGTTGTTCAGATGCTTCATTCAGCCAAGCTATTTCAAGGAGTTATATGTCAGTGTCATTGTGGGATCAGTGAGAGCTTGCCTTCTCAGCTTGTGTGATCTGCAGCTTTGTATGATGTGACGTCTGATTCCTACATCAACAGCAGGGAACTCACAGGATGCAGCCAGTGTGCATAGGCGAACGTAATATTCCCCAACTGTTTCAATTTCAGATTGAGTAGATTGTCTGGATTTGTAAACGTTGAAGTCCACATTTTTCTTTGGTGAGAAATAAGTAGCAAGAGCCTGCTTGGCTTTATTAAAGTCATTGTCCTCTCCTTTATCAGGAAGTGTGACAAAAATGTCGTATACCTGTTCACCAGCATAGTGAAGTAACATGGCACGTTTTCGAGTGTCCTCCTTGATGTCCATGGCGCGCAGGAAATTTTCAAAACGAGCCATCCATCTTTCCCATCTTGATCCTACTGATCCAGGCGCTCCACTGAGAAAGTCAAAAACAGAGAATGAATCAGCTGTAGCAGAGAGCATGTTGACGATGGTTAGATGCGGTGTAGGCTATGTTCTGGTCTGATCTGAGCTGTGAGCTTATCTGTTTACGCGCCGGGATGCTAAACATTAGTTAGCAGCTATCACTATTAGGCTACTCAACAATCCTTTCGGTCCATGGCAAGGTAGATCCTTTTAATCCAGAAAATACTCGTCGCCATTGTAATTACACAAATACACGGGACGACTGTGTGAGCAAATAACTGGGGCTTTATTTTATCCCTCTCGTTCTGTCATTCATACATCCATGCTGTGTCCCGCATACATGCTCGTTCTCTTTCCTACTTCCGTACTCGCCCCATAACCCCTTGCTTCTCTTAGAGAGGTATATGTTGCAAGTGTAGGTGCATATAAATAACAGACAGAGTCGGGCTGTGTCGCTTAGTAACATGTATTCACCGGCTGTGCCCATAACGCAACTGAGGCATGTTACACAGGGCAAGTATACATCAATCAGTGCCCCCAGGGGGAGCTGTTGGCTGCATGACATTACCCTACAACATCTCCCTTCCTTTCGTAGAATACAATACCAAATAATATAATGGATAGTATTAGCCATTAGAACATTAGTGCTCATATCCCAATATCAAATAGTGCAATGGAAATAGTGCATCAAGATGGAACAGCAAGTCAATATCAACCAAAACCTCTGCAGAACAATAACGACAAAATGGTAGCATCAGAACATCCACAAGACCACTGAATAAGAACATTAGAAGTGAACATCACAGTTTTTGTTTTGTTTTTTTTTGTTTTTTTTTATGTCCACAGTCCAGTGTGTGTGTGTGTGTGTGCGTGTGAGCGTGTGTGTGTCAATCTCAGTACAGTGTATGACCTAGAGGTCAAGTCTTTCTGGAGGCTTAATCTGCCTCCCGCTCCGGGAGAAGGCCCGGCCCTGTAACTCACGGCATGGTGTGGTCACAGCCTGTGGGGGAGATGGCGGCGACCTCGGGGCTGACGACCTTGGAGACATTACAGGGCTGCTGACGACTTCCTCCATGCTGCCCCCGCTCACATGGCCCCCTTCAGCTGCACACGCGCCCACAGGCTGCTCCGATGGCTGTTCTGTGTGGGCTGACGGCTGTGGAGGGGCAACCTCTGCTGGTCGGAGATCAACCCTGTTGCGACGGTACGTGGTTCCCTCCACGTTGACGAGATAAGACCGCGGTCCCACCTGCTGCAGGCATACTCCTCTCCTCCATCGGCCTGTCCTGTCACCCGGGATTGGTTTCATCCTGACAGGCTGGCCGACGTTTAGCTCTGGCAGATCCCTCGCAGTTCTGTCATATGTGAGCTTCACTGCCTGATGCTGCACCCTCAGCTTGTCTGTGACCCCAGTGATGATCTGAGATGCTAGTAGCTGGTCGGCCACAGGGAGAAGAGTTCTCAGCCTCCGTGACATCAGCCGTTGTGCTGGGCTGCAGCGCATGTCCTCAGTGGGCGTGTTTCTCCAGTGTAGAAAAGCCTTCCAGGGGTCTTCATCGGCCCGGTCTGCTTTTCTGCATAGGCCTTTCACAATCTTCACTGCAGACTCTGCTTTGCCGTTAGCTTTTGGGTGTCTTGGGGAGGACATGACATGTTCGAAGCCCCACTCCCTCGCAAACGCCCGAAACTCTCCACAATCAAACTGACCTCCGCAGTCGGAAATGACCCGGTCAGGGATACCGTACCGTGCAAACTGCGCCTTGCACCTTCGGATGGTCGTTTCTGCCGACAGGTCTGGGAGTAGATCAATCTCCCAGAAGTCTGAATAGTGATCCACCATGAGCAGGAAGTCCTGCCTTGCGTAGCTGAACAAGTCCATGCTCACCAGCTGCCAGGGACGTGTGGGGAGCGGGTGTGACATCATAGTCTCTTTTTGTTGCTCGTGTGCATACTCGTTACACACTGACCACTACTGCACATAGTCTTTGATTTCCCCCTGCATATTTGGCCAGTAGAGAGTATCCCGGGCCTGTCTATAACAAGCCTCACCCCCCACGTGGTTGTAGTGGATCCGTTTCAGCATCTCAGGACGCATAGCTTTCGGAATGATGACACGCTGGCTCCTAAAAAGCACACCGTCCTGTGCGCTTATTTCATCTCTGATGGCTCAGTATTCTCTGATGGCTATGGGGCTCTCCTCTTTGTGTTCTGGCCATCCCTCCAGCACGACCGACTTGAGTGTTTGAAGACACACATCCTCCTCGTGTGTTTTCGAATCTGTACGAGGCGTTGGCTGGTGACGTTTAGATAGTCTGACTGCTGAATGGCTGCCGTGTCGTACTGCACCTGTTGCATGCTGCAGACCATTTCACGTCTGTACTGAGTGTCCGTTCTCTGTGGCGGGGTGGTGGCTCTGCTGAGCGTGTCACTGATGTACATTTCAGGGCCTGGCTTGTACATCACCGTGAGGCAGTAGTTCTGAAGTGTGAGGAGCATGCTTTGAAGGCGCTTTGGTGCACTGAGAAGGGGCTTAGTGAAGATTGACACCAGCGGGCGGTGGTCGGTCTCTGCAGTCACATCACCCCTCCCATATAGGTAGTAGTGGAAGCGTTGACAAGCGAATACGATGCTCAGGCACTTCTTCTCAATCTGTGCATAGTTTTGCTCCGTCTGGTTCAGCACGCGGGAGGCGAAAGCGACCGGCTGTCCCTCCTGAAGCAGGCAGCAGCCCAAACCGGTCTGACTGGAGTAGCTCTGTATGGTGACTGGCTTGCTGACATCATAGTAACGTAGTACTGGCACCGCCGTGACCAGCGTTTTGATTTCTTTCATAGCAGCATCATGTTTGGGCAACCGGTGCCACAGCATACCTTTGTCCAGCAACCTTCTCAGCGGTTCACACACCTCTGACAAGCGGGGCATGAACCTCGATAAATAGTTAACGAAGCCGACACACCGCTGAACGCCTTTTGCATCCGTGGGGTTTGGCATGTCCAGGACTGCCCTGACCTTCTTGGGATCAGCTTTGAGGCCCTCCACCGACAGTATGTGGCCGTGGAAGCGGACCTCCCTCACACGAAACTGTAGCTTTTTTATGCTCAGCCTCAGCTTCACTTCCCTGCATCTGTCCATCAGAGCAATGAGGTTTGCGTCGTGGTTGCGAACGGCCTCCTCCTCCGTGTCCCCACAGCCGACTATGAGGATGTCATCGGCTATGGGCTCAATTCCTTTCAAACCGGCCAGCAGCTCATGTTGTTTCCTCTGGTACAGCTCTGGTGCGACTGACATGCCAAAAGGGAGCTTCAGCCATCGCTTTCTACCCCACGGCGTCCAGAATGTTGTCATCAGGCTGCTCTCCTCATCAAGGCGACACTGCAAGAATGCGTCGCGCGCATCCACCGGGGTGAAGATACGTGCCTTAGGCAGCTTGTACAGCACGTCATCTAAAGTGGGCATGAGGTAATGGGACCTTTTCAGGGCTCGGTTAAGTGGCTTGGGGTCGATGCAAAGCCTCAATTTGTCTGGCTTCTTCACTATGACCAGATTGCTAATCCAGTCTGTGGGCTGAGTGACTGTGGTTAAGTGTCCATCCTTTTCATATTGGTCCAGCTGCGCCTTAACAGCTGCCTTGAGGGCCACCGGGACATTTCTTGGTGCGCACTGGACAGGGGCCACAGTGCTATCCAACTCGAAGTGAACATCACCCGGCAGTGACTCGACTGGGCTGGTGAACACGTCATTGTAAGTGTTAATGAGACAGCCTTTGGTTAGCTCACCTGTCTTGCAGTGCTCCACTTTATTCAGCTCTTCGGGAATGGTGAAGCGTATCAAGCCAAGTCTCTCGCATGTCTCCCCTGAAAGCAAGGGCTTCTGGCTGGTGCGCACAACCTCAAAGTCCAGTCTGTGCGTCTTGCCCCTGATGACACACTGTGTGCTGTACACGCCCATTGAGCTCATCCACTCACTGTTGTAGAGTCTCAGCCTGGTGAGACTTTTCTGAAGAGGTACTCTAGGCGCCAGTCTCATCTTGTCTTTCAAGCTCATCACGTTGCAAGTGGCTCCAGAGTCAAGCTGGCACCTCTGGACCCCTCTGTGCAGTGGCAGGTTTACAAACCACTTTTTCCTTTGAGTGTTCACAACCCCCACGCTCTCAGCCGTGTACACATCCCTCTCATCGCGGTCGCTGTCCTCCGGGTCCCCTAGCGGCGGGTCATCCACAGCGTTCAACTGACGTGCTTGCTGGCCTCTTTTCATGCATACTTTGGCAAAGTGATTAGCAGTGCCACACAAGCGACATGACTTTCCAAATGCGGGGCACAGGTCTCGCCCCCGTCTGTGCGGTGTGCCACAGTACTTGCATTCACCTGTGCCTCTCTGTGGCTGTGCAGATGTGTTGGTGGGCTCGGATGGCCTGCTGGTAGGTCTCCGTCCTGGTCGCTGTCCATGTGCTACATTGATGCTCTCCGCAGTCACAGAGCTGCTAAGTGACATGGATATTAACTTATTGTCCAACACCTCCGCTGCACGGCAAATGTCAATAGCTGCCTCCAACTTAAGCTCCTTTTCTCTTAGCATGCGTCGTCTGGCGCCCTCAACAGTTGTTCCAAGAACAAGCCTGTCCCTTATAAACTCGTCTCTTATAGCTCCATATTCACATGTGGCAGCCTTTTCTCTCAGTCTCGTGACAAAAGCATCCACAGGTTCTCCTTCCTCTTGTTTAAGGTTGCCAAAAACATACCTCTCAAAGATGACGTTTTTGGTAGGTGTGAAGTATCCGGCGTCTTTCTGCTCTTCCGCTGTGAGTCCCAGGTTGTGCACGTAAACATGGAGGCGTTCCTTCCCCATTAGCCTCCGGAGCGTCGCTGCCTGCACCGGCTTCTCTGCCTTGACGATCCCGGTCGCAAGCAAATAATCCTCAAACTCTGATGGAAAGCTAGCCCAGTTGCTGTGAAGATCCCCAGTCATCTTCATGGGCTCCGGCGGCGGAATATTGGAAGCCATCGTCTTGGCTCGATGCTAATGCTAGCAGGCTAACTGAAACTTCTAGCTACGCTTAGTAAAAAAATAAACGCACACTGTTCAAGCAACAGGCAACGTAAGACTCAAGTTGGGTTCCAATACAGCTTCTGACACCATGTTGCAAGTGTAGGTGCATATAAATAACAGACAGAGTCGGGCTGTGTCGCTAACATGTATGCACCGGCTGTGCCCATAACGCAACTGAGGCATGTTACACAGGGCAAGTATACATCAATCAGTGCCCCCAGGGGGAGCTGTTGGCTGCATAACATTACCCTACAACAGTATTCCCTATTAAAGTCTGAACATCTCTCTCTCTCTCTCTCTCTCTCTCGGAGCAGAAGTGCGAGTTAGCACGGAGTAGCAGCGTGTTGCTTCGGTGTAAACGAGTTCCTAAAATGAGCTTTTTTTTCTACCCGTCTTTTCCTTTTTCATGTGCTTTTTTGTTTTTGTTAATTTTTTTGACAGTTTTTTCGGTGATGGGTCTAAGTGGGGTTCTATTTTCGGTAGCGGTGCTACCACCCTTAGCGGGGCAATATGGCCACTGTGGGAGGCGGAGGAACGGCGTTTGAAAAATTGACACGCCGGCATGCGATTAAAGTGGCTCCAGTGGTCAAATGCTCAGTGGAGGAGTGCTGCCTCACAGTAGGCGAACATGTTGGATATGGAAGCATAAAATTAGCATCCAGGATGAACAGTGTCACAATTGATGTGCTCAAGTTCTTTTGCGCCCCAGTGCAATTTCAGGACAGACGACCGACAACAGGTATTTCTTGAGGTAGCAATTTATTTAAGGAAAAAGTAGAAAAACCGTTTAAAAGAATTGTCCATTGAAATACGTCTATAAAAATAGTCCATTTTGTGGTTTTCCTATAGGCTACAAAACATTCCAAACAGTGTTTCTAGATCCGTAGTCCAAAAGGTTCCTATAATCCGATACTGCAAGGATTCCTATACTCCATGTAGGCTACTCATCCCAGTTCTGTCAGTCCGAGGCATCTGGTCTCCTCTTCAGGGAGCACCTTCCCGTTCGTTGCATTAGTCGTCCCTCGTCGGGTGGATGCGGGATTCCGGGTAGGCGACTGCCACAGCCAACCGTGGCCGCACTCGTTCTGTCTCCAGGTCCTGCTTGGTCTCATTTAAAGGAGTCTCTCAATTTACTACACCTGGGCACAATCAAGATAATCGGGAAAAGGCATGCAGAGCGTTACTCAGTTCATGGGGAGAAGGCGTATCATTGTTTGAACATCGATCTGTGAAACACGAGAGAAAAAGGCAGACTTCGTCACCAAGTGACAAACAGTGCTGTAGTTACGTTTTTCAATAGTGTTGATAAAGCCGAACCAGGTGGTGAAAAGTGTTGCGGTGATTAAGGACACGTTTACTCCCGTTCTGCCGCTGCTTAATCCTGCCACAAGAATCACCATTTCTAACGCTCCCCTCTTCATGAGAAATGCAGCTTTGGAGAAGGAGCTTGCAAGATAGTTTCCCCGATACAAATTGTCTCTTCTGGTTGCCAGTCTCTTCACTTAAGACACATTGTGTCCCATAGGAGGTAAGGTTTCATGATTCTGAAAGATAACGCGGAGGATTTGGATCTGAAGCTTAAATTCAGGATCGACGAGTTTGACTACATTGTCTTTGCTCCATCCGGTATGATGAAATGTTTTGGCTGTGGGTCTGAGGGGCATTTAATAAGGTTAATAAGGTCTTGTCCCGAAAGGACTAAGGGTAAGTCTGATCCTAAAGGGCCACCTTCGTCTCCCGATGCCACCATGAGTGGTGCATCTCTGACTGAAGACGGCGCTGCCGAGTCGGCACAGGGCAAACAGGAGGCCGGGGAGCAAGGGGCAGGAGAAATAGATCAGATTGTGAAACAGAAAGAGACCGAGGCTGGAGAACACAAGGAAAACGGACGGACTGGGCAGGCAGGAGAGGGAGGTGTGCAGGTTATGCAGGTTAAAAAAAAGTGATCACGATGAGAGGGTAACAGAACTTGAGCAGGTGTTAGCCGATGGCCAGGATGAGCAGGTGGGGGAGGTTGAACGGAATAAAAAAGAAAATGAAAACAGAATGGGGAGAATAACAAATTGGCTTGGCGAGCTATGAATTGTGGTCGGAAGAAGCAAATACAGCAGACTTATTAGAGTGGCAGAGTCTGTACTTGAGGAAGGGGAAGAGATGTTATTGGATGATGAAATAAAATCAAAAAAGTCCATTAAAAGGAAGCCCACAGAGGGTAGAGAGAAAAAGTTAAAAGCAAGGAGGGTTTCAAAAGGTAAAAAGCCCTCCTCCTCTTCGTCTGGGAAGGACACAAAAGATAGTGACTCTGAGTTAGTTTCCACTCCTCGTACACAGGTGGACACTAGGGAGCTATGCTTTCCTGGAAATCAGGACGTTTTTGCAGATTACCAAGGGTTTGAGGGCCGTCTGCATGGAAAATTACTTTCCAGACTTGGAGCTTTTTGTCGACTCAGATATTTTTTTGAGGTAACACTTTAGTATGGGGAATGTAGTCACCATTAATTAGGTGCTTATTAGCATGCACATTAGCAACATATTGGCTCTTCATTGGTCATTATTATGTACTCATTAATGCCTTATTCTGCATGGCCTTATTATACAACCAGTAAGCCATTAACTATGAGTTTTCCCTCTATAACCTCAGAATTATTGCTTATTAGTAGTACCATCTCAATATGCTTTGCTTAGTATGGACTTTATAAGGTGGTAGTACCACAAGAAGAGTTATTCTCCCTTACTAACACTTAATGAATATGGTCTGTTCTTACATAACAAAACACAAAACTACAAGTGTTAATAGTGTGAAATTACTGTAAATTAAGTTTTTGTTACTTAGAATATGTTCCCCATACTAAAGTTACATCTTGATCATTACTAATTCACTAGTAATTAAGTTTTTTATGTTCCCCATACTAAAGTGTTACCTTTTTTGAAAAACACAGCAGATTTGGAGTAAACACATTTACTGACCAGGAAATCTTTAGACTGAGAAAACTTGTACGGAAAGTAAAATTGCAACTCATTGATGATGTTTAAGATGTTTAAGATGAATTTGATTGATGAGTGTGTTGCACTGGGCGATCTTCCTCTTACTGCTGCTGGAGGAGCCACTGATTCATGGAGCCAGGCTGGTTGTCCACGACTGGTGCTCTCCAGGACTTCCCGGAAACTGGTTTCCACCACGACCACCATCCTACAGTGCATAGTGTCTGCAGCAGGATTGGGACTTGACAACACCGAGGCGGTAGCTCAGCTGCTCAACATGAGGTCTATATGCTGCACATGAGACTTTTTACATCTACGAAGTAAAAAACTGTCTGAAGAAGAGCTGAGAATGATGAGGGCCTACGACAAGAGAGCAGAGCATCCACACAGACATGGCTTTTTTTTCCAGGACTTGGGGTGGTATTGTGCATAGTGGGAGTTGATGAAGACCTGTTTTTCCTTTTATTTTATTTATTTGTTATGTAAATTGTGTGAACACAACAGTCACTGCACGTTGTCCATCTTGGGAGAGAGATCCCTCCTCTGTTGCAATCTCTGAGGTTTCTTCCTATTTTTTCTCCCTGTTAAAGGTTTTTTTTTAGGGATTTGTTCCTCATTCGATGTGAGGGTGTAAGGGCAGGATGTTGTGTTGCTCCAAACCCCCTGAGGTGAATTTGTGTTTGTTATGTTGGGCTTTTTTATTTTGAAGTTCTGTTTTTTACTTGTTTAGACTACTCAATGGTCTTTTTTTTTCTGAAACTTTTTTTTTTTGGTATGAGCTGGATTATAAAGAGATGATTGTGTTTGAGTATTGGCTGTTGGACTGTAATGTATTCTGAATAAATGTACCTTTTTAAAATCAAAACTATCTCTCTCGCTTTCTCTCTCTCTCGCATGCTGTCTTTATCCCTCTCACTTTCCAACACACACACAGAAATTACAAACACAACCATGTACTATCCATACATAGTTTTAGGGTGAGCCATTGTTGTGCTCTGCCTGTTTCCTGATTTGTTAATTTATGGCCTGTGTTAACATGAGTGGTGAAAATGAAGACACACACACGCACACCTGAGTGGCTAACTCCATTGCTTTTAATGTGCCTCCGGTCCTACAGTATGGCCCACCAGAGCGAGTGATGGGGGTAAGATGAGAGAAGGCAAGGAGGACTGCAACAAGGAGAGAGTGACAAAGAAAGAGACAGACAGACAGGGGGGGAGGGGGGATTAAATTCTTCTATCCTTATCCATTAATGATTATCAATAGTCATAGCTCACCAGAGCATATGATAGGGGAAGCCAATTGATGGAGAGCGAGTGAGAGTTATGCAGATTGATGGGGACAGAGAGTGAGCACAAGAGTAAGAAAAAGATGGCGGGTGTGGGTAAAAGGCAACTCTTATAATGTCCCTAAAGGGTAGGACAATGCCAAAGGATGTGAATTAGTTCAAAGTGAGCAAAGGCAGGAAAAAGACGATGATTGAATAGAGACAGCCTCTTCTCAGCATCACCCTGAGGGACACAGGAGAAGTACAAAGATGGGACAGGTACAGAGAAATTAGAGATAGAGAGAGATGTGAGCGGGGGTGAGAGCCTCTCGAGTCCTGTCGACAGGGATGAACCAGTAAATCACGTTACAGAGAAATATGAAGGGGGAATGTAGAGGAAAGAGGCACTGGAAAGAAGCAGAAGGGAAGAGTGCTGGAGAGAAACACTTATTCCACACTCCTGTCTTCCAGATGGAGATAAAACATTCGGTTAAAAATGGTGGAAGATGCATGAGGTGTGGAAGATTAAGTATCTTGCGGGTGCGTTTGAGTTTCCTCACTATTGCCTGCAATTTGTAGCTAACGTAGCCTTGTCTCAGTCCACGGGGCTGAAGTTAAAGAGTAAATGCTGTACAATGAAGCAATTATCCGCAATGAGCCGTGGTGTATATGGAAATAATATCACAGCTGAGGTGCATCGTCTGCCCCTGGGCAACACGAGAAGGCCCCTCAGATGTGAGATTGTTTCTATCTGCCCCGACCTTACACTGGTCACATGTAACATGATCACGTCATTATTTCTACATTTAATCTGAATTCCTTGTCAGAGTTTTAGTCTTTTGTTTTCATCTTTAAACCTGAAAGAAGTTTTGTGACAGTTTCTTCTTCTTCTTCTTCTTCCAGCTTGTTCCCTGTTTCTCAGGGGTCGCCGCAGTAGATTGTATAGTTTCCATCAGTACCCTGCGAGGGCACAGCACCAATGGTGGTCATTGTTAATCCAGGCCTTGACTGATCCGGTATGGTCTTGTCAATCCACATACTGAGTTGGCAAACGTTTATGTTGGATGCCCTTCCTGACACAACAACTAACCCTATGGACAGGGGCACAAGTAAAGTGCTGGATGCCATCCTAGTATTCGTGGACTTGCGCCCATGCCTGTCGCATTATGATACAATAGTCACTAAATATAGTAATTTAAGATGATGATGACAAGGATATATTCAATAACAACCATTTAGGCTACAACATCCACCTCAGACCTGGAGATGCAAGATGATAAAAGACAGAATATTTCTTAAGCCAAAAAATTACTTCGTGAGATTAAAAACACAAAAGTACCTCATCAAATCAATTATTCTGACAGTATATTAAGATTTATCCCAACAGATAAAACTTATAATTAGATGTTTGGACATTAGCAAAAAATAGAAATAAAAAAAATCTCTACATACTCAGTGCAAAGGTTGAGAATGATGCTGCAGTTTGAACTCTTCACCACTTCCATCCATCTGCTGTTTTTCTTTTTCACTCCAGGTCACATCTTGATCTGATCCACTTTATTTTAGACTAGATACCATTCCTTCTTTTCCGTAATTTCCTCCGGATATGCTTCCCTAACAGGCTTCTCAATAGCAGGGGTCAAATAGAACTGTCAGAAGATGGCTTCCATAGAAAGCATGCTATATGTGATTTACACGCTGGCTCAGACCCAGAAGCTTTATACACACTGCTGAAGAGTGCAGTCTAACTGCATAATGCATAATTTAATGCATGATAAGTTCTGTGTATTGGGTTAAATAAAGTCCCAGTTCAAGAAACCACAAACTTTGTCACTGATACAGTTCTTACTCGAGAAATGAGACAGATGCAGGCTGATCTATAAAAATTAAAACAGTGAATCATCAGCATACCTTTATTTTAACATTTGGAGTTGCTCTGTGGGTATGCAAGTGTAGAGTTGCAAATAAACAGCCCTTATTTGTGTTGTGAGTGGTTGTGTTTCTGGTCTGAGAGACGAGGAATTTTATTAGCATGTGTTGTCCCTATCTGTGTTGGAAGAGATTAAGAGCTGTGTGTTTCTCTTAAAACTGGCAGCTCATGCTGTTATTATTATTATTAGTTCTCTGACTGGGGGAAATATCCTGTTATTCTCATTAAAGAAATCTGTGATATTGGCTACTGGCCTATGACAGAATGAAGGGAAAGCAAATAAGAGATTTTCTCCAAACAAAGCATGTAGCCATATTAGAAATTCAACCGACAAATAATTTTAGCAAATGGTACAGCTCTGTGTGAATTTATGATTGTAAAAATATTCAATGATCCGTTCATCATCTAATTTGCAATAAAGACGTGGTGCTCACTAAATGAATTAACCTGAGATATCCTGAGTTCAATATCATCAGTTCTTTACTGTCGTAGTCTTTGTCAGGATATGTGGCACATTGAGGAGTGTTGGATGTACTTGAGTGTGATGTGTACTTCTTTCGTTTCATACATATCGTAGTTAGAGGTGAATGAAAATGTAACTTAGCGTTAGCATTGAAGTGCATACAGCCAGTAGTGCAAAGAGTCCTTAAAGCGTATCTGCTTTCTCGGGACATGAAGCAGAACGGTCTCCTTTGAACACTTAATACTGACACAAATGGCTTTTCTGAGGAGACCGACTAGTCTGCCCCTCTATAAAGATCCTATCAGTTTCACAGTTCATTGAACGTAGACCAGAAAGTATGTAGAGACAAAGGAGGGCATGACAGAACAGCAGGAGCCAGGATGAAGCTCCAGCTAGCAGCATGCACACTAGTACACCAACCCACACAACAGCACAGGGAATCGTTTAAAAAGAAGAGATAATTATTAATGCAGTGGGCATGGATGGGTGGGGTGGTGAGAAAATGAGAAAATCAAGGCAAAAGAAAGACAAACACATGGGAAAGAATAAAGGATGCCATCCTGTGAGAGACATAACAGGCAACAGGCATAGTCCAGTGGAAACTATAAAATCTGCTGTGGCACCCCTGAGAAATGGAACCAGACGAAAGAAGATCATGTCAGAGAAATATTTTTGATTTTTTTTTATATATATATACACTACCGTTCAAAAGTTTGGGATCACCCAAACAATTTTGTGTTTTCCATGAAAAGTCACACTTATTCACCACCATATGTTGTGAAATGAATAGAAAATAGAGTCAAGACATTGACAAGGTTAGAAATAATGATTTGTATTTGAAATAAGATTTTTTTTACATCAAACTTTGCTTTCGTCAAAGAATCCTCCATTTGCAGCAATTACAGCATTGCAGACCTTTGGCATTCTAGCTGTTAATTTGTTGAGGTAATCTGGAGAAATTGCACCCCACGCTTCCAGAAGCAGCTCCCACAAGTTGGATTGGTTTGGATTGGCACTTCTTGCGTACCATACGGTCAAGCTGCTCCCACAACAGCTCAATGGGGTTCAGATCTGGTGACTGCGCTGGCCACTCCATTACCGATAGAATACCAGCTGCCTGCTTCTGCTCTAAATAGTTCTTGCACAATTTGGAGGTGTGTTTAGGGTCATTGTCCTGTTGTAGGATGAAATTGGCTCCAATCAAGCGCTGTCCACTGGGTATGGCATGGCGTTGCAAAATGGAGTGATAGCCTTCCTTATTCAGAATCCCTTTTACCCTGTACAACTCTCCCACCTTACCAGCACCAAAGCAACCCCAGACCATCACATTACCTCCACCATGCTTAACAGATGGCGTCAGGCATTCTTCCAGCATCTTTTCATTTGTTCTGCGTCTCACAAACGTTCTTCTTTGTGATCCAAACACCTCAAACTTGGATTCATCCGTCCACAACACTTTTTTCCAGTCTTCCTCTGTCCAATGTCTGTGTTCTTTTGCCCATCTTAATCTTTTTCTTTTATTGGTCAGTCTCAGATATGGCTTTTTCTTTGCCACTCTGCCCTGAAGCCCAGAATCCCGCAGCCGCCTCTTCACTGTAGATGTTGACACTGGTGTTTTGCGGGTACTATTTAATGAAGATGCCAGTTGGGGACCTGTGAGGCGTCTGTTTCTCAAACTAGAGACTCTAATGTACTTATCTTCTTGCTCAGTTGTGCAACGCGGCCTCCCACTTCTTTTTCTACTCTGGTTAGAGCCTGTTTGTGCTGTCCTCTGAAGGGAGTAGTACACACCGGTGTAGGAAATCTTCAATTTCTTAGCAATTTCTCGCATGGAATAGCCTTCATTTCTAAGAACAAGAATAGACTGTCGAGTTTCAGATGAAAGTTCTCTTTTTCTGGCCATTTTGAGCGTTTAATTGACCCCACAAATGTGATGCTCCAGAAACTCAATCTGCTCAAAGAAGTGCCCATCCAACCAATCCAACTTGTGGGAGCTGCTTCTGGAAGCGTGGGGTGCAATTTCTCCAGATTACCTCAACAAATTAACAGCTAGAATGCCAAAGGTCTGCAATGCTGTAATTGCTGCAAATGGAGGATTCTTTGACGAAAGCAAAGTTTGATGTAAAAAAAATCTTATTTCAAATACAAATCATTATTTCTAACCTTGTCAATGTCTTGACTCTATTTTCTATTCATTTCACAACATATGGTGATGAATAAGTGTGACTTTTCATGGAAAACACAAAATTGTTTGGGTGATCCCAAACTTTTGAACGGTAGTGTATGTATACTTTATTAATCCCCATGAGGAAATTCAACTCTGCATTTAACCCTAGCTGTGAAGCTAGGAGCAGTGGGCAGCCGCCATACAGCGCCTGGGGTCCAACTCCAGTTCTTTTGTCATGCCTCGGTCAGGGGCACAGACAGGAGTATTAACCCTAACATGCATGTCTTTTTGATGGTGGGAGGAAACCAGAGCACCCGGGGAAAACCCACCACAGACATGGGGAGAACATGCAAACACCACACGGGATGACCTGGGATGACCCCCAAGGTTGGACAACCCTGGGGTTCGAACCCAGGACCTTCTTACTGATAGCACTAACCACTGGGCCACCATGCAGCCAATATATATATATATATTGAAAGAGTGACATAAACTCACTTAAGAATGGAAGAACGACACAAAAGAAGTAGGATGAGCAAATTTTAGGAATTAGAGCTCCTGCACTTTGTTAGATTTTGTAGGGTTTGTGTGTTTTTTAGATAGTCTGTTAATTTGTTGGCCGTATGGGCATTTATGTTAACCACTGTCATCGATTTCAAATGTAAAATATGTATTTCCACATGTAACCAGAGGAAAAGCATGTAAAAACAGAGAGGGAAGTGAATGAATTGGAGTGATGTCTGAGGGGAAAGAAGCTTTTTTTGGGGGTGTCCTTGTGAAATCTGCCCAACAGGAGGGACATGATATACAGTGAATTCTGTTGAAAATGAGACTGTATTTACTGAGTCCCTTCCTGTTGATGATCTATGAACCCCTGACAAGTTTCTTCTTGACCGTCTCAAGTGCTCATAGATCAGCACACTTTACTCTGGGACATTTGATAAATCTTGATAATTCAGCAGACCAATGTGTTCACCTGTGATAAACTCACATATCTCTCTCTCCTCTCCTCTTCCCTGGTCATTTTTCACCAGACTGGAAGGCTGCAGAGGTTCGAAGTTGACTGCTTAGTCCCTTTTAGAAACAAGAGATGAATTGTAATACAAGTCTACACCCACAACCAAGGAGGAAAAAAATTAAATTACTTTTTTTATGAGCGTGAAAAAAAAACATATTACACAATAGCTCAGTATTGACTTGCTTTCAGATGTAAAGTCTCTATCTACTAAAGGTTAGGTTTTTCAAGCATGAGAAAACATATCCTTGTTCTTTGGTAGACACTAGTGCAAGTTAGAATGGATATAATTTATTTTCAAATGTCTCACCATGCCTAACATTATGAAGCTCGCTAAGGTTATGAAGCTCGCTAAGGTTATGAAGTTTATAAACTCTGAATTCACAAAAACACACTCAAATACTGAAATTTTGAATAACTTTTAATTACAGATGAATGAGTTTGCATCCAAATTGATTATCTGTCATGAATATTCTTGAAAATTTCCAAAACTTTGTGTTAAAAACTAAAGCATACAGAGATAATTGTTAAATAGTTGGTCTGTTCTGACAACAGGAGACATTGTGCGACAAGGTTGAAGCACTCCAGTGGAAGGGCACAGCACAGCACCTTTAATTGTGATAGATTTAACTTTTGAAGCATGGCACTTGCTCACTCCAAATTACTTTTAATGCTCTTAAGGGCAATTAGGATTGAATTGCTCCAAGTCTTTAGAAACAGAACAAACAGTTCTGGGGCCGTATTCATGAACCATCTTAAGGCTAAAAGAAGATCGTAATTAGCCAAATTTGGACTTAATCTTAGAAATAATGGGCGTCTCCCCTAATTTTAAGACTCCTATGTCTTTTGGTGAAGAGTGATTCATGAAGCATTTTAGCTTTTAGCTGTAAAACTAGCTCCTAAATCTACAAAATGTTAGAGGTAAACGAAAAGACTCCTAGTGTCATTAGGACAAATCATAACAGTCCCAGAAATGACTGCTGCCATTAACAGTTGCTGTTGTTAGACTGAGAGGTGATGATCGTCAGTTCGAATCCCCGTGTTACCTCCGGCTTGGTCGGGCGTCCCTACAGACACAATTGGCCGTGTCTGCGGGTGGGAGGCCGGATGTGGGTATGTGTCCTGGCCGCTACACTAGCGCCTCCTCTGGTCGGTCGGGATGCCTGTTCGGGGGGACTGGGGGAATAGCGTGATCCTCCCACGCACTACGTCGCCCTGGCGAAACTCCTCGCTGTCAGATGAAAAGACGCGGCTGGCGACTCCACGTGTATCGGAGGAAGCATGTGGTAGTCTGCAGCCCTCTTCGGCTTTGCAGAGGGGATGGAGCAGCGACCGGAAGCCAATATTTTTTTCCTATGATGAATCCGGAAAGTTCCCGCCCTCAGGCGCTCGGATTTGCCAGATCTACCTGTCAGTCAACTTTCCGGATTCATCCTAGGAAAAAAATATTTGCTTACCGTACACACACCGTTAAGTTGGCACAGTTAGCTTGGTTGCAAACGTGGCTAATGGCTAACAGTTAGCTAGCAAACGTGGCTAGGGTTAGGGTAGGGTTGTTGCGCGTTCACATCGGCTTTGACTGACAGGCAGATCTGGCCAATCCTAGCGATTGAAGGCGGGAACTTTCCGGATTCATCCTAGGAAAAAAATACCGCAGTGGGTCGGAAGAGAGGGATTGGCCGTATGCAATTGGGGAGAAAAGCGAGGGGGGGGGGACTGGGAGGGGATTCCGGGTCCGCAGTTACCTTTAATTATATCTTTCTTTTCATGAACAGGTTGTGAATGAAGTGAAAGCTGGTCTTGGGTCCAATTTTCCTTCCACTTATGTTTGCATGGCAGTACGTCGGGCTTGTTCGCATCAGCCATGGTCATTCCACAATTATTAATGAAAGTGCTGCATTCTAAAGGTCATTCCAATAATTATTTTAAGAGATGCCAGATGTTTTTAAGAGGCTACATTAATTACCGGAAAATAAAGTCTACTTGATTAAGTCAGTATTTTGTTTTCGATTTCATGTATGTAATCAACGGCACTTTCATTTTCTTTAAAAAATATTATTTTTATTTGACTATGAAAACGTGATTTGTACTTCCTGCCATCGCATTGTTACTCTAATACCACGTTGGAATCCATTCCAAAGTGTTTCCCATCCAATCCAAACTTCAGGTTTTTGGTGTTTTTGGTGGGGGGTTTTTTTTCCTCTGAAGAATTCACCTACGCAGGCCCAGCCCCCTGTCAACCAATCGCTGTGGGCAGAGTAAATCCTGATACATGTCTCCATGGCAACAGGGTTAACCCCGCCTTCTCTTAGCTTAAGACGTCACCCAATTCTTTAGGAAAAGTTGTTCCCGGCAGCTTCTTGAACAGGTTTAAAAAGGAAATTTAAGCACCATTTAGAAGTCCTCTTAGGGCTAACATAAAATACCTCATCAGTACCGCCCCCGATTAAAGATCCCGTAAACTGTGCAATCTGGACCGTTTTAAGGCCACCTCAATCAAGTTTTTCATGTCTTGGACAAAATCGTTCGTCATAAACAATGGTTGGCCAACGCGAGTCGTTCAGTGTTACAGGGTTATCGACAACTGGCAGAATGGCAGTCCACAGAGTCATAGTGGACTGGCCAGAAAATGTGGGCTGTGATTGTGTAGTGTGGCAAGGGATACGAATAAAAACTATGGCTATGACACCATTCTGGTGAATGACCATTCGGCGCATGGTAATAAAGGACAGCATCCTTGCACCTCAGCTGTGGACAGAATGTAAACATATGTGTATGTATGTGTTAATTGTGGCCATGGTTGGGAGGGTTTTGAATTCTGTTACAATTACAAATTACCCGTTGAACATTTTATTCAGTAACTTACTCTAGGTATCAGATTATTAAGGTAATATAATCTGGTTATATACGTTCAGTTACTTTTGGATTACTTCCAATGCCAAATATGAAAAAATGACAAAAGAAAAGATATCAATAGCATGACTTTTACTTAAGTGCATTTTGTAAGATAACAAATCAGTATAACCTTAGAAAGGACAATGGTGACATCAAGCTTTTAAGAATCAAAACATGTAGCAAAAAGGCAAACAGAGAAGAATATTTTAGTTTAATACATAGATTAAAGGCACCCACACCCACCCTCTCTTTTAGGTCTGATCACAACAGGGGGCCAGCCCTAAACATGTGGTTGTCCATGAGTGAGCAAGTGAGTGAGTGATGGAGTTTAACCATTGATCGTCCGACAAACAACGTCGCTGGTTACCAACACGGGGGTCGGCGGTTCGAATCCCCGTGTTACCTCCGGCTTGGTCGGGTGTCTCTACGGACACAATTGGCTGTGTCTGCGGGTGGGAAGACGGATGTGAAGGGTAGGGTAATTGGCCAAGTACAATTGGGGGGGGGGGTTCCCTCTTGACCATGAATCAGCGCAGCGGTTCTTACGCTAATGAACGTAATATATTACTGTTTAGAGTGAAAATTATTAGCGTCTTCAGACAGTGTGTGGTAACTGAAGCGCTATAAGCGCTATAAAGGGTGTCACGCCCCGACTTTCCAGTGATCAGGGCAGCAGTGATGGTAGCCAGGTAATTATTTCATATAAAAAAATAAATTCGCACTATTTAACTGAATCAGGGTTTGAAAACTGCTGTCCAGTACAACCGCCGTTCACGGAACCGATGTCGAAACAGCCGCTTTTTAAACGTAGTCGCAGTCCAGCCATATACTAGGTTTTAAACTAGTATTGTTCAATAAACAAATCAGGTGTCAAAGAGAACATCATAAAGGAAATTCAGATAGTAGGCCTGTGGATTCCACATTAAAGTATAGGCTATGTCTATATGTGTTTGTGTCGGACCAAACAAACACACTATTTGTCCCACACTTGGTTTGTTGGCATCTGGTCACCCTGCATGCAAGCCAGAGTAAAAGAAGATGCCACAGAGACACATTTGGGCAGCCCGTCAGTAGGGTTGCCACCTTTAGGTCAGAAAAATAAGGGACACTTAACCCTACCCCATCTCGGCTCCCACGACCACCTACCCAGGCCCCATGAATCGCACCTAAATGGAAAAGGATGCTTTTTTATATCTAAATTTATTTCTGATTTTTCCCCTTTTTCTCCCAATTTACCGGCCAATCGATCCCTATTTTTAGTTCAAACATCCACCCTCGTACTGCGTGCGTTCGCCAACTGCATCTCTCCGGCCGGCAGTCTCGAAGGAGACGCCTCGCCACTTTCGTGACAAGGCGAATCCAGGTCGAACCACTGATTTTTCCGACACACACAGAGATGCATTCATGTGACGAACATAAGCCGACTCCGCCCCCTCCCGAAGACAGCGTTGCCAATTATTGCTGCTTCGTCGAGTCCGGCCATAGTCGGATCTGACGAGACCGGGGCGCGAGCTCGATCCCCAGTGGGCAACTGCATCAACACAAAGCCGATGCTTAGACCGCTACACCACCGCGGACCTAAGGTTGCTTCTTTTTTTTTTTTTTTTTTTTTTTAAACAAAAACAAAAACAAAAAAATTCCTGACTACGGATGCGCGCACAGTATGGTATTAGTTCAGAATGTGCCAGAATTGAAAGGTTCATGTAAAGGGAAATGTATTGTAGACTAAAAAAAACTGCCTACAGTAAATAAACCTAGTCAGCATAAGATGTCTCAAGAAAACAGCCTACATTTTCAGTTAAACGATTTATTGGCAAACAAAAGCAACACACAAAAATAAATTCAGTAAACATAACAAGGCACTATTGTGGAAATGTACAATGTACTCTTTTATTTCTTAAAAATGTATATTATTGGATTTAATAATAAATTACAATTTTAGGATTTAGGCCATGTGCCCCTGGTACCCTGGGGAAATTGTTCTGGTAAACCACCGCAATTTGCAGGTGACCGGAGAAGGGAGGAATATGGATGCACTGCCTGCACAAAAACCTAGGCTGGAAGAGTGAAACCGTAGAATAACAACGGACAGATTTGGATGGTCTCTATTATGCGAGAAAAGTATAAAAGCGGGACAAAGGGCTGTCATCTCAGAGGCACCTGGTCCAATTTCTGTCCACAGCGTTGTATAGCTTCATTACTCAACCTTGATTATGTAGAGAATCAGCCAGAGCTGTTTTTGAGCTGGCACACAATGCATTTCAATTTAAACTGCACGGAAATGCAGAGCTAAAGTTCCACTTTCCTAGGTATGTAATTGAATGTTAAATTATACTGAGGCAATAGCTTTCACTCAGGTGCTGAGAAAAGTGTGTATACGTGTATGTGTTTGTGCATTTGAGTTCACATGATCATGCTCACGCTTGTGCAACTGCACATGCGTGTGTGTGTGCACTTGATACTTCATTGTTTGGAATTCATTCTGTATTATCACACTGAATAGCACACTCAGACCGCATAGATTCATTACATTAAGTTGACAAATTTACAATGACTTTGATAGCCGTAGAATCAGATAGCATAGAGCCTTATTGTGCCAAGTCTACTGCATTCATAAAGACTTTATACTTTCATGGTATAAGCTTATTTAGCCTAGCCATCCATTCCATTGTGAATTGCTTCATCTTTTTATGAACTGAATGCGAAGTTAGTCATGCTGTATGTATATGTATGTGTGATTGTGCGTGTAAGCATTTATGTGGATGCATGCCTGTGAGTTTGTGTGTGTGTCTATGTACTTGTGTTTGAAGAGGTAATGAGATGCAGTTATGCTGCCTCAGTTTGATACTACTTTTGGTTTGATTGCCCAAAACTGTCATCCAACAGCCAGTAGTAAATTTATCCAAATGCCACTGTCTATTGACGCTGAATATAAGAAGGTTTACTGTTGTATCAAACTGGGCTACTTAGTTGACATCTAAAAAATATGCATGAAATTTCTAAAGGCAGTGTAAAGACGTAACATGAAAGAGAAATGTTATGTAATGAATGCGGATGGAGCTGTCAGGGAGACTTCTTCAAGGATACTCAGCATGGAGAATAGGCCGGAATGTGTGCCTGACAAGCAGTGACCATGTCACAGGACCTTCAGAAGGCTGGATGTATAAAACGGAGCCGAAAGATTTTAACCGTTTCTTGTTGTAAAGAAAAGCAGTATTAGAACACGGTTTTGAAACAGTCCGGTTTGTAATGAGATTGTCCATCAAATAGTGCTGAGCGATTAACGGAAATTGCAGTTAATTTTCAATGTTAAAAAAACTAATTGATGGAGATTAGTTATATCATTAGAAACACTGAAACGTGGTTAAGGTATGGGGTTTTTATTCTAAGTCTGCTGATCGGGGAAAAAATGATTCATGGTGCATATTACTGACTGTAGCACTGCAAAACGCAGCAGAAATTGTAGTTTAAAAATAATTTAAACTTTTTTTTATTCTTTCATGGAATTAAATATGTTCACCTGTTGTTTCTACACCCCCTTGGGTGTATATCAATACCAACAACACAAGTCTATCCCTTTGTTCTTGTGAAGATCAACTTCTGGGTTTGAGATCCAGTGATTTCATGTGACACGTGTCCAAATCGTTTTCCAAAGGTCAGAATATTATTTTTATTTTTGTTTATCTGTTTAATTTTTCATTTGCTGCTGTCACTATGCTTCATTTTAAGTTTACTTAACACCAAGTAGTAAGTCACATATGAGGAATTTTCTTGGCGGGATGCTTAGTAAAGATACATACACTACCGTTCAAAAGTTTGGGATCACCCAAACAATTTTGTGTTTTCCATGAAAAGTCACACTTATTCACCACCATATGTTGTGAAATGAATAGAAAATAGAGTCAAGACATTGACAAGGTTAGAAATAATGATTTGTATTTGAAATAAGATTTTTTTTACATCAAACTTTGCTTTCGTCAAAGAATCCTCCATTTGCAGCAATTACAGCATTGCAGACCTTTGGCATTCTAGCTGTTAATTTGTTGAGGTAATCTGGAGAAATTGCACCCCACGCTTCCAGAAGCAGCTCCCACAAGTTGGATTGGTTGGATGGGCACTTCTTTGAGCAGATTGAGTTTCTGGAGCATCACATTTGTGGGGTCAATTAAACGCTCAAAATGGCCAGAAAAAGAGAACTTTCATCTGAAACTCGACAGTCTATTCTTGTTCTTAGAAATGAAGGCTATTCCATGCGAGAAATTGCTAAGAAATTGAAGATTTCCTACACCGGTGTGTACTACTCCCTTCAGAGGACAGCACAAACAGGCTCTAACCAGAGTAGAAAAAGAAGTGGGAGGCCGCGTTGCACAACTGAGCAAGAAGATAAGTACATTAGAGTCTCTAGTTTGAGAAACAGACGCCTCACAGGTCCCCAACTGGCATCTTCATTAAATAGTACCTGTTAAAGCCTGTTTGTGCTGTCCTCTGAAGGGAGTAGTACACACCGGTGTAGGAAATCTTCAATTCCTTAGCAATTTCTCGCATGGAATAGCCTTCATTTCTAAGAACAAGAATAGACTGTCGAGTTTCAGATGAAAGATCTCTTTTTCTGGCCATTTTGAGCGTTTAATTGACCCCACAAATGTGATGCTCCAGAAACTCAATCTGCTCAAAGAAGTGCCCATCCAACCAATCCAACTTGTGGGAGCTGCTTCTGGAAGCGTGGGGTGCAATTTCTCCAGATTACCTCAACAAATTAACAGCTAGAATGCCAAAGGTCTGCAATGCTGTAATTGCTGCAAATGGAGGATTCTCTGACGAAAGCAAAGTTTGATGTAAAAAAAATCTTATTTCAAATACAAATCATTATTTCTAACCTTGTCAATGTCTTGACTCTATTTTCTATTCATTTCACAACATATGGTGGTGAATAAGTGTGACTTTTCATGGAAAACACGAAATTGTTTGGGTGATCCCAAACTTTTGAACGGTAGTGTACCTACATCAAAAACATATATTTTCAAGTAGAAAACAAGTCAAGTCAATTTTATTTGTATAGCCCATTATCACAAATTACAAATTTGCCTCGGTGGGCTTTAGAGCAATACAACAACCCGCCCTTAGACTCTCACATCAGACAAGGAACAAATCCCTGAAAAAACCCTTTAACAGGGAGAAAATTTGGAAGAAACCTCAAGGAGAGCAACAGAGGAGGGATCTCTCTCCCAAGATGGACAACGTGCAATGGATGTTGTGTTTACACAATTTACAGAATACAACACTGAAAGAGGATAACAGAATTGTAATGGAATTATAAGATATATGAAGAATATGATGAGGAGGATGCCAAGCAGTGCCAAGATGCCACCAGAACAGCCCAGGACCTGAGCCACATGACCACCATCAACATATGGACCTGACAGGAGGACAAACTAAACATGCACACAAGAGAGACTAACATCACACTATTCACATATATGGGAGAAGAGACAAGAAAAAACATTAGTCACACATCAGCGTGAGAGAAGGATATAACACTGAAACAGGATAACAAAATTATATGGATTTATGAGATATATTAAAAAAATGTGATGAGGAGAATGCAAAGTAGTGTGCAGGTGGTGACCACCATCACCTTGGACACCTGGGAGGACAGACTACATGTTCACACAGGGGAGACTCGCATAACACCATTCACATACACAGGAGAAAAGAAAGACGACATCATCCAGAGAGAGAGAAAAGACATGAGAATAGAGAACAGTTTGCAATAGTCAGTAATGTATACTCTATAATTTCATCGGCAGAACAGTGGTTGATAAATTCATTGAGACAGAAACTGACCCGCCATACAGTGCAGGTCGTGAAGTAATCTATTTAAAGGCAATTATTTTTCGGTTAAGGCAAAAAATCAGTTCAAAGATTGGATTTAAAGGACTCTACAGACTGTGCCCGATAGCAAAAGGCCCTGCCACCAGTTGACTTCTTTTTAACTTTGGGTACACACAGGAGCCCTGCATTTTGAGAGCGGAGAACTCGAGATGGAATGAACGGTTTAAGGAGATCAGATAGGTATGATGGGGCAAGCTGATTTAGGATTTTATAAGTCAGCAGAAGCACCTTGAAATCTGAACTAACATGAATAGGAAGCCAGTGGGGAGAACAAGAGTTGGTGTAATATGGGCAAATTTTCTAGTTTCAATTAGGATTCTAGCTGCAGCATTTTAAGCCATCTGACACAATTTAGTACTAACATTTAGCAGACCTGAAAATGGAACATTACAGTAAACAAGTCTGGATGAAACAAATGCATGTATTAGAGTCTCTGTGTCAGCCAAGGACAGGAAAGACCAAATTTTAGCGATGTTACATCTTAAAAAAAAAAGCCAGTCTTGTTAATTTCTTTAATGTGTTTATCAAAGGAAAGGTTGGGATCAAATGTAACACCAGGATTTTTGGCTGCCACACTTTGTGAAATCACAGAGTTGTAGATTGTTATTGTTATTTGATCAAATTTAGTGTCTGTGTCTGGCAGGGCCAAAGACCAGCATCTCAGTTTTATCCAAATTTAAAAGCAGGATATTAAGTGACATCCAATTTTTCCACAGCAGCCAAGCAGGCCTTTAAATTAGTAATTTGAGTATAATCATCAGCCTTTATAGGTACATACAGCCGAGTATAATCTGCATAACAATGGGAATTTATTCCATGACTGTGTATAATTTGGCCAAGAGGTGAAATATAAAGAGAAAAATAGAGGGCCTAGAACCAAGCCCTGAGTTATGCCATATTTAACATCAGAGAATGTTGACGTAATAGTATTATAGCAGACACAATTTGTTCTTCCAGATAAGTAGGACTTAAACCAAGAGTGAGCTAGGCCAGAGACTCAAAAACTACAATTTATTCTGTCTAATAGTATACAGTGATCAATGGTGTCAAATGCTGCACTGAGGTCCAGTATTAGAAGGACAGAAGTGGAATCAGAGTCCATAGCTAGTAAAAGATCATTCACTACACTGGTCAGAGCAGTTTCAGTAGAGTGACAGGCCCTGAAAGCCAATTGAAAAAGTTCTTATAGATAGTTTTCTTCTATATGGGTCGAAAGTCATTGATACACAATTCTCTGGAGCACTTTAGAAAAGAATGGGAGATTAGAGATTGGTCAATAGTTATTAAGAGACCCTGGATCGAGGTGCAGTTTCTTAAGTAGAGGTTTGACCACAGCTGTCTCAAAGCTGCTGGGAATAGTGCCAGTAGTAAATGATGAATTAACAACGTCTAACATTGTAGGTCCCAGGAGAAGGCAGAGGTCTTTAAAAAGTTTTCTGGTAAAGGGTCAATTAGGCAAGTAGTTGGTTTTGAAGCTGACATGCGCTTAGTCAGAGTATCAAGAGAGACAGTCTAAAAAGCTGTAATATAACAGGAACTATCTGTGACTCATTGTATGGATATGAATTTCATAAGACAAGATCTGCAGGAGTAGCTGGGGTTGAACACTAATTTTGTTTATGATCTCATCAACCTTATCCCAAAAACGTCTATAAACTCATAGGCCATGGATGGTCAGCAGCTAATAGATGGCTGCTTTTTAGTAAATTCAGCTATGGTGTCAAACAAATCTGGTGGGATTACGTTTATTAATACTTATTAAAGTGAGAGAGATTTGCTCCTTTCGCAGCAGATAAAGCATGCATTTATTTCAATAAAGACTCATGCCAAGATAGGTAAAAAACTTCCAATTTTGATTTTCACCATTTGCATTCCAGTCTACTGCAGGCCACTTAAGAGCACATGTCTCATCATTAAACGAGGGTGTAGGCATCTTTAGTCACCTAGCTCTGGTAGTGAGAGGTGCAACGGAATCGAGAAGACTAGAGGGGGCCACATTTAAGTCACTAGTGAAATTTTCACCAGAGTCTGTCTTTACAATGAGAGGAGCAAGGACTTCAGGCAGCTGCCGGCCAAATGCAGCTACAGTGGACAGACAAATGTTGCTAGTGGCAATTACATCTGTGCCAACATTAACAGGACAGGCCAATAATGCTTCAAATTTGATGAGAAAATGATTTGACACAGCAAATGAGGTTGGCAAGACAGTCAAATCAGAAACAGCTATCCCTTTAGATAAAACCAAATCAAGGGTGTTACCACAGCAATGAGTCGACTCTTGAACAACCTGAGCTTACCCAAAAGTATCAGTAAGTGCCAGAAAGGCTTTACTTAGAGGATCAGCAGCCTTATTCAGATGAATATTGAAATCATCAAAAATTAGAATCTTATCAGAATGAGTAAAAAGACCTGAGATAAATTCTTCAAGAAATAGTAAGGGCCAGGAGGTCAATGCAGTATTACAATCTGGACTGAGCAGAGTCTGTACATGGCTGAGGGCGATGAATTTAGAATAAGAGCCTCAAAAGATTGGAATTTAGATTAGAGTTTAGAAGTTAGATTGAATATAGAATTAAATATTTAGTCAACACCCTCAACTTGTTTATTTGCCTGAGCTACGGACATAAGTAGTCAGGTAGGGAAGTTTCGTTTAAGGGAAGGAAAACATTTGGTTTCAGCTATGTTTCACATAATCCAATATCAAAACTATGTTCAAAAATCAGATCATTTATTAGTCAGGCTTTGGTGGACAGTGAGCCTATATTTATCAAACCAAATTTAAGTGTATTGTTGAAGTGATCAGTATACTTTAGTGCTACCAATACATTAAAAAAAAACAAAGAACATCTAACTTTAAACAAGAAAGTAAAGGGACGTAACTGAATTTCTAATTTGCAGCTATGTATAGGTGGTGTTCTTTTCATTATGCACAATTTAAGTGTAATGTTTTTTTTCTACATAATGGTGATCTGCATTGATAAAAACATATAATTCAGAGGGAACTCTCATCTTAAAGAGAGTGATGAAGAATACAATACAATGTACAGTATAATAAACACTATACCTGCTACTAACTGTAATTCTACTAACTCGTGCAAGGGTAGTTTGACGTATACATTACTAATAAAGGATCTGTGCAAAATGTCCTTGTTGTGTGTACATCCCCAATGTAAAAGTGGCCCCTTTATATTTATTTTCTGCTGGGAGATCGTGGATAGCCATGTCTGCAACATCCCATCTCTGCCATCAAACCCTGCAAACAGCCTGAGGCAGACAGGAATACTTATAGACAATCTAATTAATTTAATTGTTTAATCACACACACACACATTAAATAGTTTGGATTCTACATCACTATATACCAACAAAGAATAGAGGCATAGCTTAACTCCCATCATGCCAAGCAGAGGTCCCATCCTCACTCCTAAGCCATCCATTATGTTGCTTTGACTGTGTATTTCTTAATCATTTTAATCAGATTACCGATGCAAACTTTTGTTACTTGAATAGACTGCAATATATCCTTTGTATTTCTTAGTTTGATAGTTGTTGAGTATTTACAACCAATATTCATGCCTTTTATTTTTATTAGATAAATACAGAATCTGTAAGAGTATTATCTATCCTTTATACTGTTACCTGATTAGTCTGGAATCAACTTCACCTCCCAGTTCTTAAACCATTGTCACCTCTTGGCATTCTGTTTATTGGGAGCAGGCCCAGTTCTAAGGGAGGGCTGGGTGGGCAAAGTCCACTGAGATGGTCAAGTACACACCCTACCTGATCATTTGGGTAACCTGATATAAATTGCGGACTGGCCATCTGAAGCACTGGGAACTCCCGGTGGGCCGCTTGACAATTGGGGTCGATGCAGCACAAAATATAAATAACCCCAGCCCCCACTTAAATTAAGATAACTAAGTGTTGTGTGTCTGGCCGGCCCAGTGCGGTTGGGTATTAAATCTATCAGCCTCTCTCCCAGCCAATTACTTTTGGTCTGGTCCATTCTAATCTTTCCTGGGCCCTGCCCTTTCCCCGTCTCTGTTAAGTGGCGACATTTGGATAAATAGAGGGGTGGAGCAAGACGGGCAAACAAAAAGAGAAAAAACGTAAAGGTGGCTAAAATTATTTCTTTTACTTGTCAGATGGTTCCAGAGATTCTTGCCACCTTGCTGCCAGTGACTTTGTGCCAAAATGTGCTGCTTCTAGCCAGCCTCCTCCTAAGAGCAACACGTTCCCCTTGTTCTATTTAACATCTATTTTCCTAAAGTTATTGTTGTAAATATTGCTCAGTAATCTTGTTTACATAAAGTGTGGTGTGGTTTGTGTGGGTGGTGGTGTATCGCTGGGAGGCGGGGTTGGTGGGCCAGTCTGAGTCAAAAAGTCCAGGGCCATTTTTCATCCCCAGTCTGCCCCTACCTGTATAGCGTTTTTTTTCCGCGTAAAATTCCGCTTCTCATTAGTGTTGAGCACTTTTATTAACACCACTGACGGTTTCCCGAAAAAAAACCCAAAAAAACTCTATACAGGCAGGGGCAGACAGAAGGCCCTTTTAAAATTAGGTTTAACGCCCATATGAGTAGCTTCAGAAATGAATACGCGAAAAATACAACAGCCTTAAGCCTCCACATTTGGTCATTGGTAAACAAGAATATCAGTTATTCCGTCTCTTGGAAAATCCTCGCAAAGAGTAGTGCATACTCGGTTAGGGGCAAAAGATGTAACCTGTGCTTGGCAAAAAAACATTTTATTATTTGCAGACCTGATATGTCCACCTTGAATAATAGAAACGAATTGGCCAACAGTTGTAGACACCGAAAAAAATATCTCCTTTGTAACTATAAGTAAAACGTCTTTATTATCCCCCCCCATTAGATGATGCACATATGATATTTATTAGGTTTTTACATATGCTTTTTTATATATGCTACTTTTAGATATGCTATTTAAAATATGGATTTTTTAAAAATATGTTATTTTAAATATGGGTTTTTTAAATATGTTTTTTTAACTACATGTCCTCCCAACTGTGCCCCAACACCACCCCAATATATAATTCACATGTTACCTTGTTATATTTTTAATGCACGCCATTTCAACAGTGCCCTGGCCCCTAAATGCTTTTCAAAACAAACCCCAGTCCCATTGATTGTAATATTTTCTACCCTTCCATTGGTTGCTATGCATCATAAGTACCTACCCCATTGGCTGTTATAATTTGAATGTTTCCCCATCTGACTGGTCACTGTGCAACCGACATTAGGGGCGTGACGCTGGGCAACGCAAACTGTAATTCTTGTAGCCAGAATGTTTTTGACATTACCTGGCTGGTGCTCTGGTGATGTTTCTCTGTTTCCACTTTAAATGCCCATGTTTTTAACAGACAGGAGGAGGGCTCAATCCCCCAGGCTCCCTTCCTTTTCTGTTATTGACCCTCTGGAATTTCTCGTGGCTAGTCATCTGGTCATCTGTAATAGACCTAGCTGCAGGGTGGTCGTATCAACCACAGCTGTCTTTTTATAGTTGTTTGGCCTGTGTTCAGATTTCCTCTACAGCAAAGTGCATTAGTGAAGTTATTTCTGTATTAGAACGATTTTTTTGGAGTGACATTAGACAATGTGTGTGCATCAATGTGCATCAAAATGACTTTAAGCTGCTTCAGTTGCATTTATATTGGCCCACTCCTAGCTTTATACCGGCCCAAACCAAGGACATTTTAAATCTTATTTCATTTAATTCCAAAACTGAAGAAGGTAAGTTAATAATAACACCCACAACCAATAATTCACCAAGAAAACAGTCATCATGATGTACAGTATGTTGACTGTTTTTTGTTGGTGTTGGTGATTTATTGGTGTTGTTTTTTTTGTTTGTTTTTTTTTGGTCAGCAGTAACGTAATGTTAGATAAATACTGAAAAGCGATAGCATTGAGAATCAATAAGAGTTTCCTACATAATGCGACAAACAGGAGAACTGATGAAAGGTTTTTTTGTTTTTTTTTCCTTCATGGTAAGGTACCTAAAGTCCCCCAGAATGTTTCTCAGCCTCTCTTATCAGCGTGGTCTAGAAAAGTAGAGTAAGAGAACTTGGGCCATAAAATATATCATTCATATAAACTAATGAGAATGCCGGATCACACAAGAACAGCTATTAAGTATTTATTTTTGCAAACAAATAAAGTATGCCTTTATGATGACAATTACGATATGGGTAAATGCAGCACTAAATAAACATGAGTCATAACATTGTGAAACTCAATATTATGAAACAATATTTCATCATACATCTAAATTTCACATCATCGAATATTTCCATAACGTCATAGCATTATCACATTGCATATTTGCATTTAGTTTCAATTTAATTTCACAAGTTTTATTTCAAAACGTTTGTTTTTAAATATAAACTATTTTCATTGTGTATTGGTTCTTTTCCAACAAGCACATTTCCAGATGTTTCTTTTTGTACTGTCTTCATTTCATCGCAACATTGTTCTTCTCATGATGACTTTTATTTCATGGTGTGGTCATCTGTCAGTCAACACGTACCACTCAGTACGTCGACTTGCATGTGGCGGTGTATTCCTTGCGTAAGACTACCTGTCAGCAAACTTTTGTGTGACAAACTTCTTCAGAATTTCAAGCAGTGCCAGAGGGTCTTGGCCCTGGGCCAACCGAGCTAGCATGGGCACCAGGTAAACCGTCCCGATAAGGAGTTTGCAGCCGTGCCAGCTTCAGCAGCAACAGGCAGGAGGCAAAGGCATACCATCCAAATAGCTGGCAGCTTCTCTGCGTGGCTCAAATATAGACCTCTCACCCTCAGCCATGCTGTCAAGTCATAACACACCTGTTTCCCAAGCTTCAACTCAAGAAAATTAAAAATGCAGACCATCTAATGGTCTTTATTTGGGGTGCTCGTGCTTTGTCTGGCCTCGACTCACTCAATGTAAAAGGGTGTCGTTATGAAATAAGTGTCAATATGAAATGAAAATGTTCCTCATTAAAAAAAAGGGAAAGAGTGCAAAATGAATTGCTTGGGTGCTTTTTAGTAAAGTACCGATAAATTACAAAATCGATTAATTAAAAGCAATAAAAAAGCCATTTTGAAATTAAACCTGTATCTTATTAAATAAAATCGAAACTCAAAGTAACAGTTGTAAAAACAATTGAATATTATTTTGTCATAATGAGTTGGGAATTATCAACATCCATCCATCCATCTATCCATTATCCAAACCGCTTATCCTGCTGTCAGGGTGGCGGGGATGCTGGAGCCTATCTCAGCAGTCACTGGGCAGCAGGTGGGGAGACGCTCCGCTCCTCAACAAATGAGGAGCGGAGTATTAAGACAAATGTAGAAAAAAACAAAACTTTAATACATAGCCGTATAAGCCAGGGAGCAGCTGATGACTGCGTGATGCAGGCTTGTACTGCTATGTATTAAAAGGTTTTTCCCTACATCCATCTTTATATGTATGTGTGTGTGTGTGTGTGTGTGTGTGTGTGTGTAACCCACATGACACAGGGCTACAAATAGGCATTGATTTAGAGGTGTAGTGACATGCCGCTCCTTAAGGGGCGCACTATGCAACTCGCTAGGGTAGAGACTGCTACGCGCAGTCGTCTTCCCCCCCCCCCCCTTTTCTTGGAAATTGTGCTCTTGAACCGACGACTGAATTTCAGTATACATAGCCTCAGAAAGTTAAGAGTATTTACATTTTTTGATTATAGAAAGTGTTATGTATAATCAGTGAGTAAAGCACGTTTTCGTGCTAGCTTATTGCTAACCAGTACCACTGAAAAGAAAAGATAACGCTGGATCAGATAGCTGTTAAGATACTCTTCATAAAACCAGTCGGGGTTATAAGAATGTCTAATGTTTGAATAGCCCGTACTTTGGTACGTATTGTATCATTGTGTCATGTTGAATGTTTTAGAAGATAGCTCACGCCAATAGTTCGCTAGTGCTAAGCGCTAGCTTAGTCAGTGAAGCGCTGGGGAATTGTGTAGCATTAAAGATACGTGGCACTTCTCCTGTGGACGTTAAAGCCATTCGGTTTAAGTGGTTAGCGCACTTAAATGATTTGTATTGAGGCTACACTGTGATTGCACTGATTTTGTGTAGCAGAATTATATGTAGTGATTAAGTAATGATATTGCAACTCATATACATGTTAATGGAAAGCATATTGTAAGATGTTCTGAATGAAAATAAATTAATGAGATATCATGTTAGAAACAAATATAGAATGAAATACTTACTATTCTGCACTATTTGTGTAGATTGGTTTTTTTTTAACTACCAGATAGAATTTGGAAGATTGTGATGGCGAGCCCAGCCCAGTGAGACTGTGGACGATCATAGAAGCGGTGGCCTACCGTAGTATATGTCCCAGGAAACGTCCGACAAGCCTGAATCATTCATCCAGACACCAGATAAGAACTCATACACACCAGCCTATTTCCTCTACCAGGGTAGAAATAGTCATCGCTGAAGTATATTCATTACACTCATGGATCAGGAACTGAACTCTTGGACCAACACATACACTCAAGGACAAGGAAATGAATTTTTCTTACATCTCAAACTGCTAACGCTCATTGAGGGTTGTGATTTGAACGAGGTTTTCTTGGTTTGTTATTTTATTTACTTTAAAGAGCTCTATTTTGTTTTATTTCAATTATTTTATGTAAAAGTCAGGGTTGTGTATATTTTGCTTTTGTGAGGCAATAAAATTGTCAACTGTTCAACTACACATCAACTCCTCTCGTGAGTTAGTCAAGGCAAACCCCTCACCAAATCTAGTTAGATGTTAGTGCCTTTACTGCTACCCCTAGATTGCACTGGAGGCATTACACACACACACACACACACACACACACACACACACATATATATATATATATATATATATATATATATATTGCTACATTCATTCATATTATCTATCATAATGGCATATTTATAGAATTTTGACAAAAATAAGATTCATAAGAAATATTGATGAACATGAGCTGGACTTAAACAGCTGCACCAGTTCATTGGTTTGTTAAGTCATTTCACTGAACAAGCATAATGAGAGGTTTGAAATGCTCCTTTTGACTCCTTCTTGTCTTTGGCCTTTGTGATACAACATCACATATATGACTTTTATTTTTGATTGAAAACAAAACCTGTCATAACAATGCATACATTGTTAGCATGCTTAAATTCAGCCCTTTAAATGGGTGTCCAGGTAGTGCAGCGGTCTATTCCGTTGTCTACCAACACGGGGATCACTGGTTCGAATCCCCGTGTTACCTCCAGCTTGGTCGGGTGTCCCTACAAACACAAACGGCAGTGTCTGCAGGTGGGAAGCTGGATGTGGGTATGTGTCCTGGTCGCTGCACTAGCGCCTCCTCTGTTCAGTCAGGGTAGCTGTTCAGGGAAACTAGAGTGGGGGGGGATCCTCCCACGCGCTACATCCGCCTGGTGAAACTCCTCACTGGCAGGTGAAAAGAAGTGGCTGGCGACTCCGACATGTATCGGAGGAGGCATGTGGTAGTCTGCAGCCCTCCCCGGATCGGCAGAGCGAATGGAGTAGCGACTGGGATGGCTTGGAAGAGGGGGGTAATTGGCCGGGTGCAATTGGGGAGAAAAAAGGGGAAATTTAAAAAAATGAATAAATTAATAGATAAATTCGGCCCTTTGTCTACAAGTGTCTTATTCCTGTCTTCATAAACATGCATCAAGCACTTTTGACCTTCCTTCATAATTTGGATCATAGATGTTGCCAGTGCACAGAAACAAAGTGTGCCTTATATAATTACAAATTCTGGCAAATTCATTGTTTTAGGAGTCGCCACTGTCTGTATGTATGGATGCATCTAAGTATACATGTGTTTTAGCCTCTGTGTGTGTATATTGGTGGTTGGTTTTATTTGCAGTTCCCACAGTCTCCATGGCTGAAAGCAGTGCCAAAATGTCTGAACAATCAAAAGAGAAAGTGTTCTGTGGATGTTTGTACTCAGCAGCGTCCACTCTGCTCCCCCCTTCTGATCACAGTCCATCATCAGGAAGTCAAGAAAAAGAATCACAGTTGACTGCCCTTTCATTAGCTTGGACACTGTCACACATTGTACTCTCTGCAGCACTCTCAGAAAGCCAGTATGCATGGGGATGCAAACTGAGTCTTATGGTACATAATGTTTGTCATGAAACACACACACACACACACACACACACACACACACACACACACACACACACACACACATACGGGTAGAGGATACACATATTTGTGCACATTTGTGCATACAGGTCCATGCACACTTTGTTGCATGTATTTGGGCACACACAGAATTAATCTTTGTGCCTTTTTTTGTTTCTTAGTGATTAATGCTGAGTCACCCTGGAACGGAGATAATGGAAATTTGGCTTCATCATTCTCTCTCTGTCTCTGTGTCGCTCTCTCTCTCGCTGTCTCTCTCTGTCTTTCTCTCTCTCTCTCTCTGTACTTCCCTCTGCCCAACCTTTTTAGTTTCCCCTCCCTCCCCTCCTTGCTCCTCTTCCTCCTGTCTTCCTTACCAAACCTAAATTACAGTGCTGGCCTTTAAATTCCAATTAACTGTACTACAGTGGCTAGTTTGACCTCACAAGCCAAGCTGAGATGAGACGCGTGCGTGCAGAGGAGGAGGGAGGGCAGGAAAACCATTTTGCATTCTCCTCCACTGCCCCGGGAAGTGTTGATCTCTGTGGAATTGAAATAATTAAGTATCCAACCCATTCCATGTCTGACATCCTAAAACGTTGTGAAAGAAGGAGAGGAGAGGAGAGGAGAGGGGCAGAGAGAAAGAAGGAGAGGAAATCTCTGAGACGGACACTGGAAGTCATCTGGTCAATCAACCCCATATCACAAAATGTTTAAACGAATTTGGAGGGGTGTCCGGGTAGCGTAGTAGTCTATTCCGTTGCCTACCAACACGGGATCACCGGTTCGAAGCCCCGTTTTACCTCCGGCTTGCTTGGGCATCCCTACAGACACAATCGGCTCTGTGCATAACTGTAATCCACTGACTTCTGGTTTCTACTGCAGTGGTCATACCAGGTTCCTGTTTGTTTGCGTGTGCTATTGACAATGACATATTTTTCGCGATGCCTGCAAGATTTACCATGGATAAATGTCAACGACATGCACAGAATTGTCGACAAACTTTCACCTGCACCTACCAGCAAACGGGTGAAAAGTTTCAAGTTGTAAATACCAAATTACGTCCACAATTATGAGGTTGAAACTTTTCACCTATTTGCTGGTGGTAAATCTTGCAGGCATCGTGAAAAATATGCCATTGTCAATAGCACATGTCAACAAACAGGAAACTGGTATGACCGCTGCAGTAGAAACCGGAAGTCAGTGGACTACAGTTATACATAAAGCTGATTTGGCCGTGTCTGCGGGTGGGAAGCTGGATGTGGGTATGTGTCCTGGTTGCTGCACTAGCGCCTCCTCTGGTCGGTCGGGGCACCTGATTGGGGGGGGGGGGAAACTGCGGGGAATAGCGTGATCTCCCACATGCTACGTCCCCCTGGCGAAACTCCTCACTGGCAGGTGAAAAGAAGCGGCTGGCGACTCCACATGTATCAGAGGATGCATGTGATAGTCTGCAGTCCTCCCAGGATCGGCAGAGGGGGGTGGAGCAACGACCGGGATGGCTCGGAAGGGTGGGGTAATTGGCCAAGTACAATTGGAAGAAAATGGGGGCGGGGGGGTTACAAAAACTGGAAAAAGAGGGGAGGAGCAGAAAAAATGGAGGGGGAATAAGGAGGGTAAGGAGAGGATATGTGATGGGAGGAAAAGAGAGGAGAGGAAGAAGGTGAGAAGTGGGAATTCGTGGAATTTTTAGAAAGATGGACATTGACAGTCAGTTGGCGAGCCACCAGTCTGATATTCAGGCTTTTTGCCTCTCACCTTCTTGATTTACCACTTTGTGATTACAGAGTGTCTTGACTGGCTGTGCTTGAGGCTCTCATATCTGACTATGAATGTGACAGTGAAGTTGCACAGGGTCACTTTCTCAGCTCATGTTTTACATTGGTATTCAACTGAGATAGACATTTGAAATGAAAAAATCTTGTATTATTCATCAGTCAAATGCAGTAAGAACAGGACTTTTAGCTCAAAGAGTAACCAACCTCGGGTCATTTTAAACGAGTGCACTATATCTCTATCAACAACACAACTCACAAATCATGTACATGGTTGCAGATCCAAACAGGAGGCAGGTGCAGGTGGAGGTGGATGAGCTGCAGCCAAGCGTGCATGACAGCAGGAGCATCAGTGCAGGCCTCAGTGAACAGCACACACTGGTTGTTTTCTCCAGCATGATGCCCCGGCTGTTAGTGGGGACGATGTGATTGTGGATAAAGGTGAGGCCGACCTGGTCAGCCGTCAGCAAGAGATCCCTGACTGCCTTTGCTCCACTCCGTTAATTTTTCTTACCTTTCCCAAAATTTCTATCCCCCCTTTTTTGTTTTATTCCTTCTTCCTTTTCTTTCCTGGCATGTTTTTCACTCCCATGCCTCTTAATTTTTGTGTTCCCCTCACTGAGGGAGTGCTTTTGTGTTACTATTAGGACTCGTAATTCAATTTTAAAATCAATTATTAGGAAGGACAGGCTGAGAGACAGATGAAGGGGAGAGAAAATGAGTGTTAGTGACGTGGAGATACTGTGTCGGAGAGAGGGGAGAAAACAGAACAGAATGGAGGGCAGGACTGAATAGGACGTGGCAGAGTTGGGGGGGGGTATTAAAAGGGGAGAGATCTCCGCTCAAATGTCCACCTTAGCTCCCTGAAGGACAATTGGTACACATGAATCTTAAATACTTTAAAGCCCTTGTGTCAGTGTTTTGTTATAGGAACTTGTACATAGTACATGTTTAAAAGGATAATATCTCTGATTGAGTGTGTGTGTGTGGGGTGTGTGTGTGTATGTTTGCATTGCGTTTGTAGTCTTGTGTGACTTAATCCCCACTGGTAATAACTCTTTTATGCCCCTGCTAAACAAAAGGAGCCTTGTAAATGATAAATGGAACCTATGAAGAAAGAGGGAGGGAAGAGGAAGACGGGATTAGGAAGTACAAGAGTTCCGTGTCTCAGCCGAATGATAAAACAAACATTTTATTAAATTGGTTAATTTCATTATCCGCGCCAAGCGGATAGCCTGGAGGAGCTCTTGCGTTTCGTCACACGCACGCTCATGCGTGCGTGTGACCGCAGCTAATCTCGCATACTACTGGACCTATCAGCCTAAAATGTTTTGTGCACAGTTATGGCTGTATGACAAAGAACTTCTTGTGTTTGCCGTGATTCAAAATCTTTGAAAAACATTTGTTCCCGCTACTGCCGCTCCCTCTCTTAATTCACTCTAGCTCACTCAACCAGCGCTGCTCTCTGTCGCTGCCCGATCTAAGTCAACAATGCACAACCGTAGGCGTGCGCAACTTACATCTATGGTTGACTCAGATCAGGCAAGGACATAATCAAACTTTGTTAAAAGAATTTTGATAATTCTAAAAATGTCAATGTTATAAAGGAACAACTTCCTCTAGATTGCGGTCAAAACAGGAAGTGTTACATATTCTTGTTACTGCCTGGTCTGAGTCAACTGTAGATGTGAGTCGCGAGTGTAAACAGTAAACCCAGCTTTATTATATTATGAAAATAAGGACAGGGTTAGGATTTGAACAAATGAGTCGCATAGCAAACCTTATCTTTTTGGAAAGTGCAGGTTCACCTTAGACTTGGTCACATTCGTGTGAGGGTCCACTTAGGAGGCTGTGCGTCCACAGACTGAAAGGCAAAACATTTGTATTTAGCAGATTTTTTAGTTTTGGTGCTGCATATAACCCCCCCCCCCCCATGTTTCCTGTTCAATCAACTTGGGAGCTATGCAAAAATCTTATTATGGCAGGAAAAACACTTTTTCTCTCTGTATGTGCATGTACCCCTCCGCTACTAAATGACGTCCGGTCAGGGTACTGCCTATAATTTAATCAAAATAACCATAAAACAAATAATTAATGACAACATATCAAAATATCACTCTAGTTACAACGTATTATAACGTATTTTTTAATTATATTATTACATCCTTGTCCTTTTTAAGTCCTTAAACTTCTAAGAGCGAAACACCATAGCGCACAATCTCACCCACTTTTTCAGTGGGAAGGGTAGGCTCTGCGTTTTTCAGGATTACCTGAAATTCGTTGTGAATTTCGGAGTTTGTGCATGCGTATTGTGTAGCTTAAGGCGAAATCAACGGAAAAGGAAAGGCACTGCTTATGGCGGGAGTGCGAGCCAATCAGAGCCATCAAGGTCACGTCACGTCATGTAATGTCACGTCACTGAGAGATAAGTGGAGAAAGACAGGCGAATGGGGGTGTCCAGGTAGCGAAACGGTCTATTCCGTCGCCTACCAACACGGGATCGCTGTGTCGAGTCCCCGTATTACCCCCGGCTTGGTCAGGCGTCCCTACAAACACAATTGGCCGTGGGAAGTCGGATGTGGGTATGTGTCCTGGTCGCTGCACTAGCGCCTCCTCTGGTTGATCGGAGCGCCTCCGAATCGGCAGAGAGGGGGTGGAGCAGTGACCGGGACGGCTCAAAAAGAGCGGGGTAATTGACCAGATACAATTAGGGAGAAAAGGGGGGGGCATCTCTATATCTACACTACCGTTCAAAAGTTTGGGATCACCCAAACAATTTTGTGTTTTCCATGAAAAGTCACACTTATTCACCACCATATGTTGTGAAATGAATAGAAAATAGAGTCAAGACATTGACAAGGTTAGAAATAATGATTTGTATTTGAAATAAGATTTTTTTTACATCAAACTTTGCTTTCGTCAAAGAATCCTCCATTTGCAGCAATTACAGCATTGCAGACCTTTGGCATTCTAGCTGTTAATTTGTTGAGGTAATCTGGAGAAATTGCACCCCACGCTTCCAGAAGCAGCTCCCACAAGTTGGATTGGTTGGATGGGCACTTCTTGCGTACCATACGGTCAAGCTGCTCCCACAACAGCTCAATGGGGTTCAGATCTGGTGACTGCGCTGGCCACTCCATTACCGATAGAATACCAGCTGCCTGCTTCTGCTCTAAATAGTTCTTGCACAATTTGGAGGTGTGTTTAGGGTCATTGCCCTGTTGTAGGATGAAATTGGCTCCAATCAAGCGCTGTCCACTGGGTATGGCATGGCGTTGCAAAATGGAGTGATAGCCTTCCTTATTCAGAATCCCTTTTACCCTGTACAACTCTCCCACCTTACCAGCACCAAAGCAACCCCAGACCATCACATTACCTCCACCATGCTTAACAGATGGCGTCAGGCATTCTTCCAGCATCTTTTCATTTGTTCTGCGTCTCACAAACGTTCTTCTTTGTGATCCAAACACCTCAAACTTGGATTCATCCGTCCACAACACTTTTTTCCAGTCTTCCTCTGTCCAATGTCTGTGTTCTTTTGCCCATCTTAATCTTTTTCTTTTATTGGTCAGTCTCAGATATGGCTTTTTCTTTGCCACTCTGCCCTGAAGCCCAGAATCCCGCAGCCGCCTCTTCACTGTAGATGTTGACACTGGTGTTTTGCGGGTACTATTTAATGAAGATGCCAGTTGGGGACCTGTGAGGCGTCTGTTTCTCAAACTAGAGACTCTAATGTACTTATCTTCTTGCTCAGTTGTGCAACGCGGCCTCCCACTTCTTTTTCTACTCTGGTTAGAGCCTGTTTGTGCTGTCCTCTGAAGGGAGTAGTACACACCGGTGTAGGAAATCTTCAATTTCTTAGCAATTTCTCGCATGGAATAGCCTTCATTTCTAAGAACAAGAATAGACTGTCGAGTTTCAGATGAAAGTTCTCTTTTTCTGGCCATTTTGAGCGTTTAATTGACCCCACAAATGTGATGCTCCAGAAACTCAATCTGCTCAAAGGAAGGTCAGTTTTGTAGCTTCTGTAACGAGCTAAACTGTTTTCAGATGTGTGAACATGATTGCACAAGGGTTTTCTAATCATCAAGTAGCCTTCTGAGCCAATGAGCAAACACATTGTACCATTAGAACACTGGAGTGATAGTTGCTTGAAATGGGCCTCTATACACCTATGTAGATATTGCACCAAAAACCTTTGCAGCTAGAATAGTCATTTACCACATTAGCAATGTATAGAGTGTATTTCTTTAAAGTTAAGACTAGTTTAAAGTTATCTTCATTGAAAAGTACAGTGCTTCTCCTTCAAAAATATGGACATTTCAATGTGATCCCAAACTTTTGAACGGTAGTGTATATATCTCTATATACAGTGCATCCGGAAAGTATTCACACCCCTTCACTTTCCCCACATTTTGTTATGTTACAGCCTCATTCCAAAATGGATTAAATTCCTTTTTTTTTCTCATCAATCTACATACAATACCCCATAATGACAAAGTGAAAAAGGTTTTGTAGAAATTTTTGCAAATTTATTAAAATAAAAAACTGAAATATTGCATGTACATAAGTATTCACACCCTTTGCTATGACACTCAAAATTGAGCTCAGGTTCATCCTGTTTCCACTGATCATCCTTGAGATGTTTCTACATCTTGATTGGAGTCCACCTGTAGTAAATTCAATTGATCGGACATGATTTGGAAAGGCACACACCTGTCTATATAAGGTCCCACTGTTGACAGTGCATGTCAGAGCAGAAACCCAGCCATGAAGTCAAAGGAATTGTCTGTGAACCTCCGAGACAGGATTGTATTGAGGCACAGATCTGGGGAAGGGTACAAAAAATTCTACAGCTTTGAAGGTCCCGAAGAACACAGTGGTCTCAATCATTCGTAAATGGAAGAAGTTTGGATCCACCAGGACTCTTCCTAGAGCTGGCCGCCCAGCCAAACTGAGCAATCGGGGGAGAAGGGCCTTGGTCAGGGAGGTGACCAAGAACCCGATGGTCACTCTGACAGAGCTCCAGCGTTCCTCTGTGGAGATGGGAGAACCTTCCAGAAGGACAATGATCTCTGCAGCACTCCACCAATCAGGCCTTTATGGTAGAGTGGCCAGACGGAAGCCTCTGCTCAGTAAAAGGCACATGACAGCCCGCTTGGAGTTTGCCAGAAAGCACCTAAAGGACTCAGACCATGATAAACAAGATTCTCTGGTCTGATGAAACCAAGATTGAACTCTTTGGCCTGAATGCCAAACATCACGTCTGGAGGAAACCAGGCACCTCTCATCACCTTGCTAATACCATCCCTACAGTGAAGCATGGTGGTGGCAGCATCATGCTGTGGGGATGTTCTTCAGCGGCAGGAACTGGGAGACTAGTCAGGATTGAGGGAAAGATGAATGGAGCAAAGTACAGAGAGATCCTTGATGTAAACCTGCTCCAGACTGGGGCGAAGGTTTACCTTTCAACACAGCAATGACCCTAAGCACACAGCCAAGACAATGAAGGAGTGGCTTCAGGACAAGTCTGTGAATGTCCTTGAGTGGCCCAGCCAGAGCCCAGACTTGAACCCCATTGAACATCTCTGGAAAGACCTGAAAATAGCTGTGCAGCGACGCTCCCCATCTAACCTTATAGAGCTCGAGAGGATCTGCAGAGAAGAATGGGAGAAATACCCCAAATATAGGTATGCCAAGCTTGTAGCTTCATACCCAAGAAGACTTGAGGCTGTAATCGCTGCCAAGGGTGCCTCAACCAAGTACTGAGTAAAGGGTGTGAATACTTATGTACATGCAATATTTCAGTTTTTTATTTTTAATAAATTTGCAAAAATTTCTACAAAACCTTTTTTGCTTTGTCATTATGGGGTATTGTGTATAGATTGATGAGAAAAAAAGGAATTTAATCCATTTTGGAATAAGGCTGTAACAACAAAATGTGGGGAAAGTGAAGGGGTGTGAATACTTTCCAGATGCACTGTATATGTATAAAAGACAGGCAAATGGACTTCATCTTCAAGTGAAGTGTTAAATTAAAGTATCTGTAAACGTGTTTTTCATGTAGTGTGGTTGTGTTGGACAAGTCAACATATAAATTTGGTTTTTAATTTGATTTTACTCTGTAAATTTTGACTTTTAATAGAAAGCTGTCCTGCATAAAAAAAAACATCACTGAAACGCCTTCCCTATCAGCTGCACACACTCATTATTTCACATCCTAATTATTAATAGGTCTTTATGCAATTATTTTGTAGATAAGTTTTAATTCAAGTTTCATTGTTAATTTTTTCAAATCGATACAAAGTTTGCATTGATATGTATTGTTCATTTTTACAAACCTATGGAAATTTAGAGTTTGTAAAGGTATGCAACTGTTTGTGTAGCTGAACACAATTGTGTTTAGTAATGGATTTTACAAATCTGTACAACATTTGAATTGATATTTATTGTTCATTTTTAGACCTCTAGTTTGCATTGATATTGATTGTTTATTTTTACAAACCTATGCAAATGTAGAGTCCACAAAGGTATGCCACTGTTCTTACGTTCATGCACGTTTGCAATTGTGTAGCTGAACTGAAGTGTTTAGCTGCAGTGGATGCTTGCATGCATGCTTTGCAGCCAGTATCATTTATTATGCTTTTGTCACTTTGTGTTTTCTAAGATATTGGCTAAATGTGAAATTTAGTACCGTGAATGACATGAGTACACGGGTCATATATGGCTTTCCAAGTCACACTTTTTTCTTTTCTTTTTTTTTTTTTACTTGTAGTTATTTCAGGCTGGCTCAATGCATCATGCCACATTTTCTTTTCACTGATTTACAGTTCATCTACCACTAATACATTAAAAAACAGCCCTGGAAGTTGTCAGCCATTCTGAAGTTTGCAGATTTGTGCAAGTCACCTCCGTTTGTCTTCCATTTCTACAAATCAGTGCAATTACTCATAAATAATATTTACTGTTCAACAACATAACTTCTAAACATGTTAAAATGTGAATCAACATAATCACAAAAATTATATAGTGAAATATACAGTTTTTGTGATTGTTTTGTGTTGTTGTTTTGTGAATGTTGATTCACTTTTTAAAATGTTTACAAGTCGTTATGTTATGTGGTTGAACTGGACTGGGATCTAACTGCACAGGAGAAGCATTAATGATGGGATACATGCTATTATATGTTTACCTTCTCACCATTTGTCACCTAATATGCTGATGGCACTTTGTATCTAATAAGTTTACATCTAAATCGTTTTGGATAAAAGCATGCCCTAAGTGACTAACTGCTATTTTCCCATGTATTGCCCAAAACGTAGTGTTTTTAATTGATCTATAGGTGACCTCAATACATATGATCTCAATGTTATGTCACCTGAGCACCAAGTTTATTTTCATGAATTCACTCTCAGTTCTGCTATCAGTCATTTTATTATACATCACAATACTGGAAATCAATTAATCAGGAATCAGGAACAATTTATTGTCATTTCTTTCATGTACATGCATACACAAAACAAACGAAATTCCGTTGCCCCCAGCCCACAGCAGTGTGACACAAAAGACAAAAACACACATCCCAAATTTCCCAAAAACAACACCACCAAAAACATACAAAAACAGAGCAAACAAAGCCACAAAAAACAGCAACACACAAACAGTTAACAAAACAGTCCACTCAGAGCAACACAGTCCAGAAATTCCACTGTCCAGAGAACGAACACCAGCTGGGATGACTGTCGGAACTGCCAGTCTGTATGGGCTAGTAGTTAGCTTAGCCTGCCCCGCTTCTGCGTCCTGTCAGACCGCCCGTGGTGTTTCCTCCTTGGGCGCAGTTCTGGCAGGGCCATGGTCCCTGGGCCCACCTGACAGTGTAGACCAGGATCCCTCAGCAGATCCAACGCCAGCTCTCCCAGCCAGACACATTCGACACACCTCCCCACACTCAACACGATGACACTAAAACATAATCAACGCTAGGCGAAACCGCCACCAGACCACCCTCAGTGTTATCGGAACTGCCAGTCTGTATGGGCTAGTAGTTAGCTTAGCCTTCCCTGCTTCCACATTCTGTCAGACCGCCCTTGGTGTTACCTCTTCGAGTGCAGCTCCGGGCAGGGCCGTGGTCCCTGGGCCCACAGGACGCAGCAGACCAAGCTCTCCCAGCCAATCCACCGCCAACTCTCCCAGCCATCAAACAAAGACAAAACAAACTTAGATGCTGACATGGACAAGGACTATGCATGGATGGTACTTGATGAGGCTGCCGCAAACGTAAGTTTGCGCTTCATCTTCCCACACCGGTACTGGGTGAGGCCGCTGCAAACATGAATTTGCACTGCCATCTTCCCACACCGGAAGCGGTGTAATGAAATGGTATGTCTGTAGAGGAGCTCAAGCAGGAGTCGTGACAACTTTCTCTTTCGGCTACACAACGTGTACCATTTATTCCTTCACCATTACAACAACAACACAAAAACCTGCGCAGCGGAAGTGTATCACCGTAAACCCGAACCGAGAAAACAGCAGCTGTAAACCAACGTTCCTACTAGCTCAATAAGGGGAATTATGTATCCCTATACCCACTACACACGTCCCCCCAGAATTCGCCTTAATACGAAAAGTAAGTGTGGCGAGGGGGGCGGATCTCTCTGCCCCAACGGCTCCACTGAACAGGAGCTGGGGGATGGTTAACCGCAGGCAAAGCAGCAGAGTCCTCACAGCTGGACCGGGGAAAGGGAGGGGGTGGGGAAGCAGGGGGCGGCTCGCCGGGGGAGGGGGGCAGGGCCGGGGGGCGCCCCCGCCGTGGGGGCAGGGCCAGACCAACAGGGCGGTCTAAGTCCAGGTGAGCAGGCTTGAGGCGGTCCACAGAAACCCGCTCCAGCCTACTGCCAACCTCCACCACAAAGTGCTTATCTCCAGTGTCCCGTACCCGAAATGGGCCGTCGTAGGGTGTCTGCAGGGGACCGCGGTGCGCGTCGTGACGGATGAAAACATACTCCGCCGACCGCAGCTCCGTGGGGACATAGGACTGAGAGCCGCCATGCTGAGAAGCGGGGACAGGTGCAAAAGCCCTGGCTTCCTCCTGCAGCGCAGTCCTTTGGCAGCTGGCGGACCAGGGAGCTGTGGCGGTGGGAAGGAAATCCCCCGGGACCCGAAGTGGCTGTCCGTAGACCAGTTCCGCGGATGAGGACTGGAGGTCCTCCTTGGGGGCCGTCCTGAGCTCAAGCATGACCCAAGGCAGTTTGTCGACCCAGCGGTCGTCCTTGAGGGTAGCCCGCAATGTGGCCTTCATCGAGCGATGGAACCTCTCGACCAATCCATTAGCTTGAGGGTGATACGCTGTGGTGTGATGGAGCCTCACCCCTAAACCCGCAGCGATCTCCTCCCAGAGCGCTGACGTGAATTGTGGTCCTCTGTCCGAGGAGAGGTCAGATGGGGTGCCAAAGTGGGCGACCCAGGTTCCGATGAATGCTCAGGAAACCTCAGGCGCTGTCGTGGACGAAAGCGGGACGGCCTCTGGCCATTGCATGGTCCTGTTGACCATGGTGAGCAGGTATGTGAAACCACGGGAGGGGGGTAGGGGGCCTACCAGGTCCACATTCACGTGGTCGAACCTCCTCTCAGGTACCGTGAAAGGTATCAGGGGCGCTTTGACGTGCCGGAGCACTTTGGAGCATTGGCACTCCACACAGGTGTCAGCCCAGTCCCTCATGTCCTTTTTGAGTCCATGCCAGACAAACTTGGCCGCCACTAACCTCTGTGAAGGCTTTCTGCCCGGGTGAGACAGCCCATGGACTGCGTCGAAGACCCGCCCCCTCCAAGCAGTCGGAACGACGGGTCGGGGTTGACCCGTAGAGACATCGCACAGGAGCGTGGCGCCGGCGTCATCGAAAGCCACATCCTCCAACTGCAGCCCTGTGACGGCGGTCCTGCATGCCTGCACTCCTGGGTCGGCGGCCTGGTCAGCCGCCATCTGGCTGTAGTCGAGTCCCAAATGGGCGGCACCAGCAATGGCCCGGGAGAGACAGTCGGCGACCGGGTTGGACTTCCCAGCGACATGCCTCACGTCGGTGGTAAACTCTGAGATGTAGGCCAACTGTCGCTGCTGGTGGGCTGACCACGGCTCTGCCACCTTGGCCATTGTGAACACCAGCGGTTTGTGATCGACGAAAGCCGTGAACTGACGGCCCTCCAGTAGGAAACGAAAGTGCCTAACAGCGAGGAAAAGGCCAAGCAGCTCACGATCAAAGGTGCTGTATTTGCACTCTCTCAGGTTCAACTGCCGGCTGAAGAAAGCAAGTGGCTGCCACGTGCTGCTCACCCACTGCTCGTAAACCGCGCCGACAGCGTAGTCCAAAGCATCTGTCATGATGGCGATGGGCGCTCCAGACACAGGGTGTGCCAGCATCGCCGCGTCAGCCAAGGCGGCCTTCACATCCTTAAAGCCTTGTCCCTCTCTGCAGACCAGTCCATGGCGTGTTTGGGGGCTGTGCCCTTCAGAGCCTCATATAGGGGGCGGAGGAGATCGGCAGCCCGGGGGATGAACCGGTGGTAGAAGGACACCATGCCAATGAACTCCCGGAGGGACTGGGCCGTGTGTGGGCGTGGAAAGTCTATGACGGCCTCCACCTTAGATGGAAGGGGGGCCGCCCCGTCCTTGGTGACCCGGTGGCCCAGGAAGTCGATGGTGCTCAGACCAAACTGGCATTTGGCCGAGTTAACTATCAACCCTTGCAGGCTGAGCCTCTCGAAAAGGGCTCTGAGGTGGGACAAGTGCTCGGACACGGAGGCGCTAGCGACCAGGATGTCATCCAGGTACACAAAGAGAAAAGGCAGGTCCTGCAACACTGAGTCCATGAGGCGTTGGAAGGACTGCGCGGCGTTCTTGAGCCCAAATGGCATGCGCAGGAACTAGAACAGTCCGAACGGAGTTGTCACAGCCGTTTTGGGGACATCAGCGGGATGGACGGGCACCTGGTGGTATCCACGGACGAGGTCCACCTTGGAAAAGATCTCTTTCCCAGCCAGGTTGGCGGAGAAATCTTGGATGTGAGGGACCGGGTAGCGGTTCGGTGTTGTTGTGTCATTGAGCCGACGGTAGTCATCACATGGACCCCACCCACCGCCAGGCTTAGGCACTATGTGGAGGGGTGAAGCCCACGGGCTGCTGGAGCGACGGGTGATGCCGAGGCGCTCCATGTTCTCAAACTCCGCCTTGGCGACAGAGAGCTTGGTTGGGTCGAGGCGCCAAGCTCGGGCGTGCACCGGCGGCCCAGTGGTGACGATGTGGTGCTCAACCCCATGTTTGGTCGTAGATGACGAGAATGTGGGCTGAGTGAGGTCAGGGAACTCGGACAGAAGATGGAGAAACACGTCCTCGTTGGAGAGCATGCTGGACAGCCTGACGGAGCCTGTATCGCTGAGTGCACACGCGTGTGAAGCGAAGGTGATGGCGTCAATCAGGCGTCGATTCCTGACGTCCACCAGCAGCGCATGAGCACAAAGGAAATCTGCACCGAGGAGGGGAAATGCCACGTCGGCGGTGACAAAATCCCAGCTGAACCACTGTCCGTTAAAACACATGTCAATGTGCCTCGTGCCATACGTACGGATAGAGCTGCCGTTAGCAGCTTCCATGGGAGGGCCGTGAGCGCCTGACAGGGCGTCCACACTCGATGCAGGTACGACACTCCTCTGCGCCCCAGTGTCGCATAGGAAACGCCGCCCCGAGATGGAGTCATGCAGGAAAAGTAGCCTGTTGTCCTCCACGCCGATGCCCATGGCCACTAGTGAGCGCTGGCCTTGGTGTTTCCCGACAAGCTGAAATTGCACGGGGAGTTGCACTTTTTCACCTTGTCCCCGAACTTTGCATGGTAAAAGCACAGGCCGAGCTCCTGTCTCTGACAGGGGGTTGCTGCAACGACCACCATGGAGTCATCAGGTGGTGGCATGTGGGGGTGAGCACAGACGCGCGGTGCTGCTGTTGGCTGGCCAGGAAGAACTTGTCAGCTTCTTCAGCTAGCTTGCGACAATCAGTAATGCTGGTATTAGCCAAAGCGGCCCGCACCTGAGCAGGCAGTTGTCGCAGATACAGTTGGATAAAGAGGAAATCAGGTGTGTACGCCGGTCCCAGCAGATTCAGCATTTTGTCCATGAGCTCCGATGGCTTGCTGTCACCCAAGCCTTGCAGAGAAAAGAGACGGTGGGCCCTCTCGGCGTCGGACAGTTCCAAAATCTTCAAGAGGTGATCTTTGAGCCCCTTGTATTTGTCTGCCGCCGGAGGATTTGTAAGGAGACTCACCACTCTAGTTGCAGTCGAACACCCGAGCGCCGATACCACATAGTAGTATTTAGTAGCATCATCTGTTATTTTGCGGATAGCAAACTGCGCTTCCGCCTGGGCGAACCATGTCGTTGCCGATGACTCCCAGAACTCTGGCAATTTGAGAGAAACTGCACTGATTTCGTCAACCATGTTCGTCTGAAAGATTGTCTCTGATAACTACCAAGAGACAAACGTCGGGGTCACCAGTGTAGAGGAGCTCAAGCAGGAGTTGTCACAGCTTTCTCTTTCGGCTACACAACGTGCACCATTTATTCCTTCACCATTGCAAGAACAACACAACAACCCGCACAGCGGACGTGTATCACCGTAAACCCAAACCAAGAAAACATCAGCTGTAAACCAACGTTCCTACTAGCTCAATAAGGGGAATTATGTATCCCTATAACCACTACACGTCCATCCATACATCAATTATCCGAACCACTTATCCTGCTTTCATGGTCGCAGGGATGCTGGTGCCTATCCCAGCAGTCATTGGGCGGCAGGCAGAGAAACACCCTGGACAGGCTGCCAGCCATCACAGGGAAAATGGTGCGTAATTTAAATATATGTATTTGTATATTTTACATATATCAAATTACATATTTTTTACCATAAATATCGTTTCTTTGTGTTGTGTTTGTGTTCTTTTCAGGTAATATTTCAACAATATTTACAAATAGTATTTCATAACTGCTGTTTGTAGTGACCGCAATGAAATCCACAATGGTTTGGGAGCTCTAAGGAAAGGCAGTGGTATTACTTAGTCATTTCACAGCTATGAAAAACCCTATAAAACAAGAAAAAAGTACTTCATTTATACTTTGACAATATTTTTGTTTAGGTTCTCATTTGGAATGTAGTTCAGCCAGGGGGGCACAATATTCTAGAATTCTGTGGCAGTTGGAAGAATGAAGAAGGACCAGATTGTTATAAAACATTAGAGCACACAAAAGGATATGTAATTTGGATTTGTGAATGCCCACTGCGTACCCAGCTACTGACCTCACCGCATGTCACTGCTACTGGGCCTGTCAACCTCATATTTTTTGTGCAGTTATGACCGTATGATCAAAAACCTCTCGTGGTTGCGATGCTTCAAAGCCTTTGCAAAACCCGTTTTACACCGCAGTTGAGCGCTAACTCCTCTGCTAGTTTTTAGACCGAGTCCGAGCACCGGAGAAGGGGAGATACCCAGGCTTTGCCTCTGTTTTTCCCCTTCCCCTTGTAAGCAAAAAAAAAAGGGGATGGTTTATCACAAAGTCTGAGCACCGGAGAAGGATAAGTACGCTTGGCGAGGATCTACACTGACTGCACTCTTCTAGTTTGATTGATGACGTCACTATTGTGTGTCGGCCCTGTGATGGCATGGCGGCCTGTCCAGGGTACCTCCCCGCCTGCCGCCCATACGCCCATTTCGCGCCGTGGCCATCTTGGATTTAAAAAAAAAACAAGCGGTGGGAACTTAGCCACGCCCCCTTCTTACTTCATTGAAAACACTGCACAAGACGTTTCTTGGGCTGAAAAAACTGAAACCCGGAACTCTACCGACCATTTTCCCATGGTCAAATCAACCTACGCCGAGGAGGTAGCTAAGTTTACTAACTTTACTAGCAGACAGACATCACGTTAGTTCATGCAGAGCTATAATAATGTTAGCTGGATGTTGTCATGAAAATGATTTTAGGATGTTGATGAAATGAAACATAATACCTGCCATTAATAGCTTGTATTTTTAGGGTTCCTGTTCGTGGTGGTCAACCTGCTTGGGAGGTGACACCCGAGTCAGTAGATGAGTGAGTAACGTTTACAGTTGTGCACTCATGTTTACAACTAAATTCCACATTAAGATGCCATATGGCTAAATGTTTACTCCTCCTGCTATTATTGCAACAGACATTATGTACATGTAGGCCTACTGTATGCATTGAGCTGCAGAGGTTGCATGTACATTTAACGTTACTGTATGCATTGAGCTGCAGAGGTTGCACCATGTACAGCCAGTTAAATAATATTGGGGTGACCAGTTTCACTGTGACTAAAACATTAGAAGGGAGACAGAAGTTTGACGTTGAAAAATGTTTGCTCCTGTTTGGAGTCGCATTGGTGACTTAATAGCGGAAGAAGATGAAGAGGAACATGAGGGAGATAGGTGAGTTGTTACTGTCAGTACAATACAATTTTTCAAACATGTAGATTACTGCATTGTATAATATGTATGTATATATATATATATATATATATATATATATATATTCACTAATCTTTCAATAGTGGATAGCTCTGTTCTGACACATCATCTTGATAACAGGAAAATGTGTGGATTTATATTGCTTCCCACATGTATGACATATCCTCATGTGTCCAGTGAGGTTTGGGCGACTTTACCTGATCATGACGACGACGTGAAGCCCCTTTCTGTGGAAGACCAACTTGATGCAGTAAAGAAACGCATCGCTTTCCTGGAGGACGAAAATAAAAAGCTGAAAAGTGAACGTTTTGGTCTAGAACGCTTCCAGTGTGCGCCCAATCTGATCAGGTTTTACACTGGTTTTAAGGATTACCACGCCCTCAAAGCACTCTTCCTAGCTTTACAGCCTACTGCAGAGTCCATGGTGCGATGGACTCAAATGCAAAGGAACAGCCATAACCTAGAACACATTTCTGTGTCTGGCTTCCATGCAGAGCATTTATCGCTGATTGATCAGTTTTTCCTGTTCTTGTGCCCTGTGAGGCAGGGCTTTTTTGCTCTGGATTTATCTGTACGATTCAATGTGTCGCCGGCCACAGTCAGCAGGAACTGTACGACGTGGGCCAACTATTTGCTCTTTATGTTAGGGACCCTCCCAATATGGCCTAGTAGAGCAGCAGTAGACGAGCTAATGCCACCAGTATTCAGGGAATTCTACCCAAACACAAGAGTGATACTAGACTGCACAGAGATCCGCATTGAGACAGCTAGTTCGAAGGTTTTGAACACCATGACATACTCCCATTATAAAAGTAACACTACACTGAAATCCCTAATTGGGATCACTCCCTCAGGGTCAGTTAGCCTGGTAAGTAATCTATACACAGGATGTATTTCTGATAAGGAGATAACTAAGAGGTCAGGTGTTCTTGACCTCTTAGAGTCAGGTGATGAGGTCATGGCCGATAAGGGCTTCCTTATCAAAGACCTGCTCGATGAAATAGATGTAAAACTTGTCATCCCTGCATTTTTAGGCCCAAGTGGACAGTTTAGCTGTGATGAGCTCACAGACACACAGAGTATTGCTGGCTTGAGAATACACGTCGAACGGTCAATAAGACGCATAAAGGAGTACCACATTTTTGATGGAGTCATACCCCTTTCACTAAGTCGAACAGTCAACCAACTGCGGACTGTGTGTGCTCTCCTAACAAATTTTCAGGGACCACTGTTTTAAACCTTTGTTAAATTCAGCTGACAAGAAAATAGTGCACACAAACCTTAGATAGATTGAAACATATTTAACTTCATTTCAGTACAGTCCCATTTTTTAACCCACACCTTGAGATGAGCAATCACTATTTTAGTTTAATAAACAATTGATGATTTGAGTTGGTAGCGAGTTCCAGTTTATTGCTACAACAGAATTATAGTTGACCGAACATATTTTAGTTTAAAATGAACCAACAGTTTTGTTAAAGTTAAAGGACAAGAATGAAAATATTGTATATGGGACAATCTAATGTATAAATATTGAATGTACAGTATAAAAATGAAATGTATCTTATTTTTTATTTTATTGTGATTAAACAGCTTCTTTGAATACAGCCCTGTGTGTGTGTGTCTCTCCTCACTGGCACAGGAGAGGCAGAAAGTACTCGAAAAAGAAAAGATCCAGCTTAGTTTTCATATTGTGGTAAGTGACAGTAGGTGCTCGAGGTTGGTAGTCCAAACCATGTTTGCTGCTGGCCCCGGCTGCATTGATTTCCGATTGAGTCAGAAGGGGGCGTGGCTAAATTCCCACCACTTTGTTTTTTTTTTTTAATCCAAGATGGCCGCGGCGTGAAATGTGCGTATTGACTGCTGGAATAGGTTCCAGCATGCTGCCCGCGACCCCGAGAGCAGGATAAGCGGTTTGGATAATGGATGGATGAAGTAGCATGGGATAATGGCGGTTGTTGTCTTCATTGTTAAACAACCACCAATGCCGATTAAAATGTACCTGACGTGACTCAGGCAGAGATCATGTTCACGGACGAGATAATGTATTAGAGGTCATATTGTAACGTGCATGGATAAGTAGACACGTTAACCTTTGGTGAAGGAGGTGGATCATTTAGTCTAGGGGTCAGCGATGTCTCCCGCGGTGCGTCAAATACGGGTTCGCGTCCCATGCGCGGCAGTTCCTGTGGTTGCCCCCTGAATTCCCTCCAATGTCATGCTTCTTCCCTTTCTTTTAGTGTGTTATTAGCTGGGAGATAGATGCATGTATAACATCTGCAGAGTTACAAAGCCCAAAGTCCATGTCAGGTTATTCTCTCTGACAGAAAACACTGCCTGAAACACCTTGTTTGTAGTCCAGCGTTTTCCTCTGTTACTTGTCGACGTCCTATGTAACACATTTTCATAACCTACGTAGCGACTAGTGTGGCCCGCCCTCAAACCAAGTCTGGTGGAGCGGACAGCTCACAGATTTTGACGCAACACCGGGAAGAGTTTGTTTAGCGCGTACCCCAATGTCGAGAAGACGCTATTTTCTGCGGCGCGAAGGAAGATACCCTTTATATGGACATACAAAGGAAGAAGAAATGAAGAATCGGAAGTTAAAATAGCTTTTTACCACTATTCCTCAGCAGTAATACCCCCAACCTTTTTTATCCCCCTAATTTTACCAGACTTTCCTAAACTAACCACAGTTCAATGCTGCATTTTCGATTTGTTCGCCTTTCCTAAAGAAGAAAGCGCCCGACAACATTGGATACAGTTTCTTTTTTTGGATCAGCAACTGCTATGTGCTAATGTGTTGGTTCACGCCGTTTTTTGGCTAGGCTAGTGCTAAATGACGGGGCTGTTCCATCTGTAAAGGGCCGTGTTGAGTCAGAATCGCAAACTGTAAGTAACATTATATCACTGAAATATTTGTCTTGTATAGATAATCGGACCAAATGGCTTGCGAATATAATTTCGGTGCAGATAATGGGTGTATACAATGAAGCTAAAGTTATTTAGAGAGCTAACAGTAATTTGCTCAAAACAATTCAGCCATGCACCGAGCAGTCAGATTACATGCCTTTATTTTAACCATATCCACTCAAAATCGTGGCGATATTTTCACAACCGCCGAGGATAAATGTCACCATCCCCCTCAGCCCACACATGAAAAAAATTGCAAAATATTTTTTTTAATTTTCATTTCATTTCAGCAAATTTCAATAGAATTTTATAATTCAACATAATTTTTCAATATAAGCCGTCAACTATACTTTTTAGAATACCAAAAGCAGTTACGCTCAAAGCGAAGATATTCCAAGCCAAAAGCCTGCTAAACTACGGTCTTCTTGGTAACTGTATGTACACCTTCTCCCACAACAGTCTACTTGAGTAGTATTATAGGCTTAATTTACTCCAGCATACAAATAATAGACGATGCAGGGAGATATTAAACAGTCATTTGTCAACAGCAGAATAAAATTTTACTAACTATGTAACCTTTGTTATTTTCTGACAGCAGAGGTTTTTCTCTTGAATCAGTCGGCATTTTAGCGCATTTCTCACACGTACATTGATTAACAGAAGCATTGTTTGATACGGCTTGTGACTGAAAGCCTAAATCCACCGTGATGTCGCACAATGACCAGGTAATGAGCATATTTGCCCGACATCCTGCCAAGGCTGGATTACGGACCGGGCATGCCGGGCGAGTGCCCTGGGGACCCGGAGCACGAGGGGCCCCAAAAGGTCAGGGGTATTGTGTTCGCGTATAGTATGGATTCCCAGTTATACCATACAAGGGACGTTTGTGTCAACCCTGCGTCGCAATGCAGGGCCCAAGCTAGTCTCTATTGATGCGGGGGGCCCCAATCTACAGTCTCTACTGATTTCTGCATTGATGCAAGTGACCGGAATAATCGGACTCAAGCAATTCGCATTGTATGAGTGACTTAACTTTGTGTAGTATCATCATACTTCCACAGTCTGCGACATAGACAGTTTGAAGAGTTTGCGCCTTATGTTTACATTGTAGCAATTTAGAATGCAACATGCACCTCGTGTTGACATTGTAGCGTTGAGAGTGCAACAACGTCTGACATAGCGCAAACTCGATGCTTATGATCAAATTCATTGTTTCATTGTGTATAGTTAAAAACATGTGCTAGCTAGGATGCCCATACTGAAAAATAATTCAACAGATAATTTTGCGAAAATATGCCCATATTTCACTAAATTATTTCCTCTGAAACAAACATGTATTTCCTGTTGGTAAGCCGTTGTAAGTGGGAAGAAGGCCTCACAATATGTTTGCAATGCTGTGAGCTGCTATTCTCATCTCTTTGTTTTGTGATTCAAAATTGTGTAGTACTTTGTAGTCGCCCTCCAAATCCCATGCAGATTGGCATAGTGTCGACTACCATGTTGGTATTTGCATTAGTTTTACATTTAACAATGTTTAGTATCGTTTGTGTAGCCTATCTGATGGGGCAGGGGGGGGGCAATGGACGTGCGTGCCCCGGGGCCCCCTGGTGGGTTAATCCGGCCATGCGCCCTGCTGTAATCTTTGTTGCTGTGGATGTTCGTGCTGTCCACTCTCATATTCCAGATCATATTCAGGCTCAAACATGAATGGGTGGATTTGAGAAGTTGCCATTTCCAATCAAGAACGAGATTACTTAGTAGGTTTAAAGTTTGCTTACAGAACCTCCTACACCTGAGTTGTATCAGACTCTGTCTCCCCATCGAGCTCGGTATCCCCCTGAGGATGAGGCAAGCACTGACTGCTTCTCCTTGGCAAGTTTAAAGAAGTTGGCCAATCAGAAGAAAGCATTGGGCTCATAGGGAGGGGTGCCTTAAAGAGACAGCTAAAACGGCTTGTTTCAGACGGAAGATGACCCTAGGGGCTGCACAAAGGGCTAGTATAAATATGATAAATAAGGATTTTTTTTAACTCGGAATTATGCAAAGCTACTCTAGTGGAGCTCTAGAATAAAGCTATAGAGCTGGAATGAGCATGATATGGCCACTCCCCCCCCCCCCGATTTGTATCTGGCCAATATGCCCATTTCACGCCGTGGCCATCTTGGATTTTTAAAAAAACAAGTGGTGGGAACTTAGCCACGCCCCCTTCTTACTCAATCGGAAATCAATGCAGCTGGGGCCAGCAGCAAACATGGTTTGGACTACCAACCTCGAGCACCTACCGTCATTTACCACAAATGACATCGAAAAATGGGAAGAGAAGGGGCGTCGGATCCCAAGGGATGTACTGTTAAAAGGATATAACAATTGGATAGGAGGAGTGGGAGAATATGAAAACTAAGCTGGATCTTTTCTTTTTCGAGTACTTTCTGCCTCTCCTGTGCCAGTGAGGAGAAACACACACACAGGGCTGTATTCAAAGAAGCTGTTTAATCACAATAAAATAAAAAATAAGATACATTTCATTTTTATACTGTACATTCAATATTTATACATTAGATTGTCCCATATACAATATTTTCATTCTTTGTCCTTTAACTTTAACAAAACTGTTGGTTCATTTTAAACTAAAATATGTTCGGTCAACTGTCATTCTGTTGTAGCAATAAACTGGAACTCGCTACCAGCTCAAATCATCAATTGTTTACTAAACTAAGATAGTGATTGCTCATCTCAAGGTGTGGGCTAAAAAATGGGACTGTACTGAAATGAGGTTAAATATGTTTCAATCTATCTAAGGTTTGTGTGCACTATTTTCTTGTCAGCTGAATTTAACAAAGGTTTAAAACAGTGGTCCCTGAAAATTTGTTAGGAGAGCACACACAGTCCGCAGTTGGTTGACTGTTCGACTTAGTGAAAGGGGTATGACTCCATCAAAAATGTGGTACTCCTTTATGCGTCTTATTGACCGTTCGACGTGTATTCTCAAGCCAGCAATACTCTGTGTGTCTGTGAGCTCATCACAGCTAAACTGTCCACTTGGGCCTAAAAATGCAGGGATGACAAGTTTTACATCTATTTCATCGAGCAGGTCTTTGATAAGGAAGCCCTTATCGGCCATGACCTCATCACCTGACTCTAAGAGGTCAAGAACACCTGACCTCTTAGTTATCTCCTTATCAGAAATACATCCTGTGTATAGATTACTTACCAGGCTAACTGACCCTGAGGGAGTGATCCCAATTAGGGATTTCAGTGTAGTGTTACTTTTATAATGGGAGTATGTCATGGTGTTCAAAACCTTCGAACTAGCTGTCTCAATGCGGATCTCTGTGCAGTCTAGTATCACTCTTGTGTTTGGGTAGAATTCCCTGAATACTGGTGGCATTAGCTCGTCTACTGCTGCTCTACTAGGCCATATTGGGAGGGTCCCTAACATAAAGAGCAAATAGTTGGCCCACGTCGTACAGTTCCTGCTGACTGTGGCTGGCAACACATTGAATCGTACAGATAAATCCAGAGCAAAAAAGCCCTGCCTCACATGGCACAAGAACAGGAAAAACTGATCAATCAGCGATAAATGCTCTGCATGGAAGCCAGACACAGAAATGTGTTCTAGGTTATGGCTGTTCCTTTGCATTTGAGTCCATCGCACCATGGACTCTGCAGTAGGCTGTAAAGCTAGGAAGAGTGCTTTGAGGGTGTGGTAATCCTTAAAACCAGTGTAAAACCTGATCAGATTGGGCGCACACTGGAAGCGTTCTAGACCAAAATGCTCACTTTTCAGCTTTTTATTTTCGTCCTCCAGGAAAGCGATGCGTTTCTTTACTGCGTCAAGCTGGTCTTCCACAGAAAGGGGCTTCACGTCGTCGTCATGATCAGGTAGAGTTGCCAAAACCTCACTGGACACATGAGGATATGTCATACGTGTGGGAAGCAATATAATCCACACATTTTCCTGTTATCAAGATGATGTGTCAGAACAGAGCTATCCACTATTGAAAGATTAGTGAATATATATATATATATATATATATATATATATATATATATATATATATATATATATATATATATTATACAATGCAGTAATCTACATGTTTGAAAAATTGTATTGTACTGACAGTAACAACTCACCTATCTCCCTCATGTTCCTCTTCATCTTCTTCCGCTATTAAGTCACCAATGCGACTCCAAACAGGAGTAAACATTTTTCAACGTCAAACTTCTGTCTCCCTTCTAATGTTTTAGTCACAGTGAAACTGGTCACCCCAATATTATTTAACTGGCTGTACATGGTGCAACCTCTGCAGCTCAATGCATACAGTAACGTTAAATGTACATGCAACCTCTGCAGCTCAATGCATACAGTAGGCCTACATGTACATAATGTCTGTTGCAATAATAGCAGGAGGAGTAAACATTTAGCCATATGGCATCTTAATGTGGAATTTAGTTGTAAACATGAGTGCACAACTGTAAACGTTACTCACTCATCTGCTTACTCGGGTGTCACCTCCCCAGCAGGTTGACCACCACGAACAGGAACCCTAAAAATACAAGCTATTAATGGCAGGTATTATGTTTCATTTCATCAACATCCTAAAATAATTTTCATGACAGCATCCAGCTAACATTATTATAGCTCTGCATGACCTACCGTGATGTCTGTCTGCTAGTAAAGTTAGTAAACTTAGCTACCTCCTCGGGGTAGGTTGATTTGACCATGGGAAAATGGTCGGTAGAGTTCCGGGTTTCAGTTTTTTCAGCCCAAGAAACGTCTTGCGAAAATAGTCCTCGGTGAAGTGCTTTGAGCACACCCTGGTGTTGTCTGTGATCTATAATGACAAATGATATCTGACGTTACTGTCAGCAACATGTTAACTGTTATGGTTGTAGTTAGACCAGAAAGCTAGCTAACAACGTTGCTAGGAAGCTAGCTAGCTAGCTATCCAGTCAGCTAGCTAGGTAAAGGTGAAGGTATTAGCAGTTACCTGAAAATGTGGCCCTGTATCCCTCTTAATTTTCACCACCCATGCCTTACGGGTGTGCAGGCGTTTGGGGAAGCGATGAAACGTCAAGGATTTATCTCTTTCCCTTCTTTGATAGGAGTTGCAGGATGGTACACAGCAGTATGACATGTTGCTTCCAGCAGTGTTTTCAATGAAGTAAGAAGGGGGCGTGGCTAAGTTCCCACCGCTTGGTTTTTTTAAAATCCAAGGTGGCCACGGCAGGAAATGGGCATATTACCCAACTCTTCCAAGCTGTCCCAGTCGCTGCTCCACCCCCTCTGCCATCCGGGGAGGGCTGCAGACTACCACATGCGTCCTCTGATACATGTGGAGTCGCCAGCCGCTTCTTTTCACCTGACATTGAGGAGTTTCACCGGGGGGGCGTAGCGTGTGGGAGGATCACGCTATTCCCCCAGTCCCCCCCCCCCGGACATGTGCCCAGACCGACCAAAGGAGGCGCTAGTGCAGCGACTAGGACACATACCCACATCCGGCTTCCCACCCGCAGACACGGCCAGTTGTGTCTGTAGGGATGTCCAACCGAGCCAGAGTTAACACAGGGATTCGAACAAGCGATCACTGTGTTGGTAGGCAACGGAATAGACTGCTACACCACATGGACGCCCACGACATGGCCACTTTAGACGGCTACGCTACCCAGACGCCCATGATATGGCTACTTCAAAGTTTTATTCATGTTACGTTTAGTCACGTTTATTTACAGTGCATCCGGAAAGTATTCACACCCCTTCACTTTCCCCACATTTTGTTATGTTACAGCAGGGGTCAGGAACCTTTTTGACTGGGAGAGCCATAAAAGCCAAATATTTTTAAATATATTTCATTGAGAGCCATATAGCATTTTTAACGTATAATAAATTAAATATGTCTTACTTTTAATGCGACTTCTGGTGCTGCATGGTTTTGCTGATGGCCTTGTAGTCTGGTTCATACGTGGTGAGGTTGAGCTTCATGCAGGCGTTGAGGCTTCCATCAGTTAAATGTGAGTGTAGGTTGGTCTTAATGTTCCTCATATGCGAGAATGACTGCTCACATGCATATGTAGAGCCAAACATGGTCAATACGGCAATACTCACATGCTGCATTGTGTGTTATGTCACAGGAAGCTCGTTCCAAGTTTTAAGAATCAGCTGGTCTTCAGGTTGAAGATTTTTCATTTCTGTCCACTTGTGTTCCCTCGCCAGCTCTGCTCGCTGTCGCGCAAGACTTTCCAACTCTCCATTAAGTGACCTGAACTTACTCATCCACATGTCGGATGCCTTCAGGTCAGAAACTTCCAGCTCAAAGTCTCCGATAGAGACCCCGGGGATGCATGTCTGGTCGATTTTGTCCACTGCACACTCATGTGGATGAGTGATGAACTTGAAAAGACCAGTGCGCGCACGAAATTCCCCAAAACGTGCTTTGAATGACTGCAGGAGACTGGACGTAAAGCCAGCTAGCTGCTGGAGATCCAGATGTTGAGTGGAGTCACTTGCTAAGCATGCATCTCTAAATTGTTGCAGTCTTTCAAAGTGCAGAAGACGACCTGTTTCAATGTCCCTGAGAAAGACTTCCAGCTTGCTTTCAAATGCAAACACTGCTTGTTGAAGGGATGAGATTGTATTTCCAATACCTTGCATTTTCACATTGAGCTGGTTCAGATGGCCAGTTATGTCCACGAGATAGTGAAACTGCAGGAGCCAGTCAGTGTTGTCTAGCTCAGTGTTTCTCAACCGGGGGTCCGCGGACCCCTAGTGGTCCGTGGTGTAATTGCAAGGGGTCCGTGAAAATAAAATATCTTTAAAAAAAAGATCCTATGACATTTATAGAAATAGGATTATTTTACTCAATTGTGACTGAGACCTTTATCTACCTAAACTATAAAGGGTAACAGGACTTTTTTCTCTAATTACATCTGTTTCACAAGTGTAATTTATTGTATATTAATAAGGGATCTCGCTCCCGTTTGCATTGTTAAAAGTTACTGCATAAAAATTCTGTTGTTACATATATCTGAAAGTTACTGAATACATATTCTGTTTTGTTAACTATATCTGAAAGTTACTGCATAAGAATTCTGTTTTGTTAACTATATCTAAGTTACAACTGAAAGCTCTTATTTTTGCCCCAAAGAGTGAATAAATGCTATAATGCAATTTAAAATGCAGTTTCTACTGTTTCTATCAAATTGCAACCCCCCTCCCCCAAGATCAGGTGGAGGGGTCCTCAGGGTAGATCAAAAATACGCAGGGGGTCCAGGACCCCAAAAAGGTTGAGAACCACTGGACTCTAGCTCAGGATGCTTGACGCCTTTCATTTCAAGAAAAGTCCGGATTTCACTCAGGCAAGCTGCGAAACGGCTGAGCACCTTCCCCCTTGACAACCAACGCACGTTGCTGTGCAAAAGCAGACTGGGATAATGATTCCCAACTTCTTCTAACAGAGCTTTAAACTGGCGATCATTTAAAGCTCGGGCAACAATAAAGTTGACCACTCGAATGACCAGCGACATCACCTCACCAGGCTCCTGGCCACACGTCTGAGCGCAAAGCGCCTCCTGGTGCAGGATGCAATGAAAACTTAGGATGGCTCTCTTTTCATGTTCACGGAGAAGCGCTACAAATCCTTTGTTCTTCCCCAACATACAGGGTGCACCATCAGTACAGACAGAAATAAGTTTATCCATCGGTAGTTTTTTTCTTTAGCAAACTCCATGAAAGACGTGAATAAATCCTCTCCTCTTGTTGTCCCTTTCATTGGCAAAACAGCCAAGCTTTTCTCACGCAGTGTGTCACCTGCAGCATACCTGGCAATGATACTGCACTGAGATAGATGGATAACGTCTGTTGACTCATCTAATGCGAGAGAAAAGTATGTCCCGGCGTTTATGTCCTTAATTTGTGTTTCCTCGACTTGATTTGCCATCATGATGCTACGATCGTGCACAGTTCTTGCTGACGGGCATGTCTTTTATTCGTTTGATTAGCTTGTCTTTATTTGGAAAGTCATCAAACAGTTCATTGGCCACATCAAGCATGAATGTTTTGGCATACTTGCCATCTGTGAATGACTTTCCATTCCTTACTATTGCCAAAGCAGCCGCAAAGCTAGCGGAATTCCCGTCACCTTGCTTGGTCCACACACGTAGTTGCTGCTGAATCGTCTGCACTCTGCTGTAGCTCCTCGCATGCCCTTTTCCTGCTGTCCCCCGCTGGATATTTCCATGCAAATGAAGCATGGTGCGTATCGAAGTGCCGCTTTATATTTGACCGTTTCATCGATGCAATTTTATCATTGCATATTAGACATACCGCAGATCCTGCTCTCTCCACAAATGCAAATTCCTCTGTCCACGCAGCCTGGAATGCACGGTAATCATCGTCTTTTTTTCTTTTCGCCATCTTTTCCGTTACAAGGGTTGAAGCGGATAAACTAGTTGGCTATCTGATAAAATTGGTTTCTTCACCTTTACAATGACCCGGACATGCTCGCGAGCCATTGGTTCCCGACCCGACCCACGGGTGACCCGTGACACGTGAAATTTATCTTCAAAACTAATTTCTGTTTACTTTAAAATGACACCGTATTATTAAGAAATATCACAAGTATTTTAAAATCAGTTCCAAACTGATTTTTATTTTCAACTCAAAATTGTCTGGGAGCCATATGCCGTCACTGGAAGAGCCATATATGGCTCGCGAGCCATAGGTTCCCGACCGCTGTGTTACAGCCTTATTTCAAAATGGATTAAATTCCTTCTTATTTCTACATACAATACCCCATAATGACAACGTGAAAAAGGTTTTGTAGAAATTTTTGGAAATTTATTAAAAATAAAAAACTGAAATATTGCATGTACATAAGTATTCACACCCTTTATTCAGTATGTGGTTGAGTCACCCTTTGCAGCGAATACAGCCTCAATTCTTCTTGGGTATGAAGCTACAAGCTTGGCACACCTATATTTGGGGTATTTCTCCCATTCTTCTCTGCAGAGCCTCTCGAGCTCTGTAAGGTTAGATGGGGAGCGTCGCTGCACAGCTATTTTCAGGTCTTTCCAGAGATGTTCAATGGGGTTGAAGTCTGGGCTCTGGCTGGGCCACTCAAGGACATTCACAGACTTGTCCCGAAGCCACTCCTTCGTTGTCTTGGCTGTGTGCTTAGGGTCATTGTCGTGTTGCAAGGTAAACCTTTGCCCCAGTCTGAGGTCCTGAGTGCTCTGGAGCAGGTTTTCATCAAGGATCTCTCTGTACTTTGCTCCATTCATCTTTCCCTCTATCCTGACTAGTCTCCCAGTTCCTGCCGCTGAAAAACATCCCCCCAGCATGATGCTGCCACCACCGTGCTTCACTGTAGGGATGGTTTCAGCAAGGTGATGAGAGGTGCCTGGTTTCCTCCAGACGTGATGTTTGGCATTCAGGCCAAAGAGTTCAATCTTAGTTTCATCAGACCAGAGAATCTTGTTTCTCATGGTATGAGAGTCCTTTAGGTGCTTTCTGGCAAACTCCAAGCGGGCTGTCTTGTGCCTTTTACTGAGCAGAGGCTTCCGTCTGGCCACTCTACCATAAAGGCCTGATTGGTGGAGTGCTGCAGAGATGGTTGTCCTTCTGGAAGGTTCTCCAATCTCCACAGAGGAACACTGGAGCTCTGTCAGAGTGACCATCGGGTTCTTGGTCACCTCCCTGACCAAGGCCCGTCTTCCCCGATTGCTCAGTTTGGCTGGGCGGCCAGCTCTAAGAAGAGTCCTGGTGGATCCAAACTTCTTCCATTTACGAATGATGGAGACCACCGTGTTCTTCGGGACCTTCAAAGCTGTAGATCTTTTTTTGTACCCTTCCCCACATCTGTGCCTCGATACAATCCTGTCTCGGAGGTCCACAGACAATTCCTTTGACTTCATGGCTTGGTTTCTGCTCTGACATGCACTGTCAACAGTGGGACCTTATATAGACAGGTGTGTGCCTTTCCAAATCATGTCCAAACAATTGAATTTACTACAGGTGGACTCCAATCAAGATGTAGAAACATCTCAAGGATGATCAATGGAAACAGGATGAACCTGAGCTCATTTTTGAGTGTCATAGCAAAGGGTGTGAATACTTATGTACATGCAATATTTCCGTTTTTTATTTTTAATAAATTTGCAAAAAATTCTACAAAACCTTTTTCACTTTGTCATTATGGGGTATTGTGTATAGATTGGTGAGAAAAAAAATGAATTTAATCCATTTTGGAATAAGGCTGTAACATAACAAAATGTGGAGAAAGTGAAGGGGTGTGAATACTTTCCGGATGCACTGTACATGGTCATTTCATTATTATTATCATTATAGTGAAATAGGTGGGAAGTAATGTTAGCTAATGTAATGTTAACTTGCTAACTTACCATTAGATGAGTTGACCACCCATACAACTACTGTAGCTAACATCATGTGATGAATTCAGTCGTGGTGTAGCCCAGCACTGTTATCAAATTCAAATGGCTTTACTGGCATGACATAACACTGTACATATTGCCAGTTTTTATCCATAGTCAAAATAATCATATTAAAAATAATTTTAGGATCGTGTTGAATGTTGTTGTAGCATTAACATTATATCTTCTTGAGTTATTTGGTTCACCCATTCTTTTGCGTTTTACAGTGACAGCTTCGCTGACAACGCGCAGCAAATGGCAATGAATAATCGTGCTCCATCACGAGTGAGCAGTACAAACAATAGTAAACAATACAGTGGCTGGCTAGCTAGTTCATCTGGTGTTTCCCATGGATAACAACTAGAGGGGGTAAAGGGGATATGACTACTTTGACAGGCGACCAGATGAAACTTATCGTTACCTTGAATAAAACTACAGATTTCTCTGGGTTTGAACATTGTTGGAAACATTGGGTATAATCTAAGAACACAACTCAACAAAATATAACATAGGTCTAGTTGTTTTTAGACATTTTAATGTGGAAATGTTACATATTATACCTTTTAGGTCCTGGGTTTGAACCCCAGGCCATCTCAGGTCCTTTCTGTGTGGAGTTTGCATGTTCTCCCCGTGTCTGCGTGGGTTTCCTCCAGGTGCTCCGGTTTCCTCCCACCATCAAAAAGACATGCATGATAGGGTTAACACTCCTGTCTGTGCCCCTGAGCAAGGCAATGGAAAGAAGAACTGGAGTTGGTACCCAGGTGCTGCAGCTGCCCACTGCTCCTATACAATAGGATGGGTTAAATGCAGAGAACAAATTCATTGTAAGAATATAATGCCAAAATAAAGTGGCTTTCATTAATTTCATTTAAATTCTGCAAATGAGAGGAGAGCCACGGAGGAAATTATCAGGAGGGAAATGGAGGGACAAGCAGCAAAAAAGCTGCAAACAAGAGGTGGAGGTGGAATAGGAACTCTGGAAAAATTAATAAAATCCGTTCTGTAATTGGAGTCACACTCCTGAGGAATAGAGCTATGCATCTGATAGAGAGGATTGTATTGATTACCTTAGTGAAATATTTGTTTAATCAAGCAAAGCCAGATAGGAGCAGATTGAACCATTTGCCAGGGCTGTCTGTATCTCGCGAAACAGGAAGCAGCTCTCCAACCTGTCCTTGTGGTCTCTGATAGTTTCTGAAGTGCATGAGGACAGACTGGAGGGAGATTTGACTCTAGGTTGCCTCCTTTTCAAAAATATGGTGGAGTGAATGTGCCTGTGTTTGATTTAGTGTACAGTACCAGCCACTCAGAATTGCTGCCCCCAACTGGATGCCAGCCGGCTGCCAGCCGGTTTCAGCCATTGAAACCGATTGATTCAGAGGGGGTCTGCGATGGATCTGTATGGGCCCCGTCACGGCCCAGCTGGCAATTCTAGGCAGCTGTATCACATGTGCAGAGTTTTCGCCCATCTGTATCTTTACACATGGTTGAACGTGTAAGTGCACGTATATGTATGGGTGCATGCGTGCAAATTGATGCCCCCGAAACCATATGAGCAAATATACATGTTTTGGAGTGCATTTTTGCTGATGCTCCCATGCATGTGTATGTGTCTGTGTGTGCATGTGTGTGGGTTTACCAGCTATTGCATTTTGTTCCCAGAAGTAGGTTGCCTGCAGCGAGCTTTTCCTCTGTAATAGCTCTAACCCAATAAAAGTGGAAAGAGACTGACTAGGCCTCCCAGGGCAAACCCTGCCAGACAAAAAGGAAACCCTTCCACTCTGTCTCTCTCGCTCTCTCTCACTTTCTCTGTCTCTCTCTTTGTATATGTGTGTGTGTGTGTGTGTGTGTGTGTGTGTGTGTGTGTGTGTGTGTGTGTGTGTGTGTGTGTGTGTGTGTGTGTGTGTGTGTGTGTTTTCATGCATTTAGATGTGCACACTGTATTGTGTGTGTACACCCACTGGCCACTTTATTAGGTACACCTTGCTAGTACCGGGTTGGACCCCCTTTTGCCTTCAGAACTGCCTTAATCCTTCGTGGCATAGATTCAACAAAGTACTGGTAAACATTCCTCAGATAGTTTGGTCCATATTGACATGATAGCATCACGCAGTTGCTGCAGATTTGTCGGCTGCACATCCATGATGCGAATCTCCCGGTCCACCACATCCCAAAGGTGCTCTATTGGATTGAGATCTGGTGACTGTGGAGGCCATTTGAGTACAGTGAACTCATTGTCATGTTCAAGAAACCAGTCTGAGATGATTCGAGCTTTATGACATGGCGCGTTATCCTGCTGGAAGTAGCCATCAGAAGATGGGAACACTGTGGTCATAAAGGGATGGACATGGTCAGCAACAATACTCAGGTAGGCTGTGGCGTTGACACGATGCTCAATTGGTACTAAGGGGCCCAAAGTGTGCCAAGAAAATATCCCCCACACCATTACACTACCACCACCAGCCTGAACCGTTGATACAAGGCAGGATGGATCCATGCTTTCATGTTGTTGACGCCAAATTCTGACCCTACCATCCGAATGTCGCAGCAGAAATCGAGACTCATCAGACCAGGCAACGTTTTTCCAATCTGCTATTGTCCAATTTTGTTGAGCCTGTGCGACTTGTAGCCTCAGTTTCCTGTTCTTAGCTGACAGGAGTGGCACCCGGTGTGGTCTTCTGCTGCTGTAGCCCATCTGCCTCAAGGTTCGACGTGTTGTGCGTTCAGAGATGCTCTTCTGCATACCTCAGTTGTAATGAGTGGTTATTTGAGTTACTGTTGCCTTTCTATCAGCTCGAACCAGTCTGGCCATTCTCCTCTGACCTCTGGCATCAAATAGGCATTTTCGCCCACAGAACTGCCGCTCACTGGATATTTTCTCGTTTTCGGACCATTCTCTGTAAACCCTAGAGATGGTTGTGCGTGAAAATCCCAGTAGATCAGCAGTTTCTGAAATACTCAGACCAGCCTGCCTGGCACCAACAACCATGCCACGTTCAAAGTCACTTAAATCACCTTTCTTCCCCATTCTGATTCTCGGTTTGAACTGCAGCAGATCGTCTTGACGGTGTCTACATGCCTAAATGCATTGAGTTGCTGCCATGTGATTGGCTGATTAGAAATTTGCGTTAACGAGCAGTTGGACGGGTGTGCCTAATAAAGTGGCCGGTGAGTGTATGTTTGTGTACCGTATTAATCCATGCACTCGCGTATTTATGAATATGTCTTGTTGTGTTTGCTTCCTGTACCATGTCAGGGTTTTATCAAGCAGCCATATTTGACCACTGGACTGCCCATGGCTGGGTGTCCTTTGGAAGGTGGTGGACATTTTCGGACACCCAAGAAACAATGGCAAAGATTAAAACACCAACAGTGTCACAGTTCTTGAACATGGATGTACTGTCTGCTAGAAAATAAAATGTTAGGGGCTCGCTGATACACACACGTGTGTTTGGACACACACACAAATACACACAAGAGAACCATCATCTTTACTGAGTTAATGGCAATCTGGCTGTGCCTCATCCTTTGGGGAAATAAGGCAGTCAGAAATCATATTACCTGTTTTACTGTCTCTACTTCTTTCTCTCATACCCTGTATATGAAAGAAAGAGAGATAGAGAGAGAATGAAATATAATACATCTATCTACCAAGAAAAAGTGATGGGTAGATATAGAGAGCCTCTGGTTACTGTTTCATCAAAGAGTAGGCAGAACAGACATCTCTGTTGCTAGGTCTCTCCTTGGCCACGCTACATGATGTGGTGGACAGTGATACAGAGAAATTGCAAAACAGTCAGTGAGACGAGGATCCTTCAAAATAAGACTTTTATTGATGTATCAACAGTGTCTGAGTTGGTCTGCAGAGCAACTGGAGTTCAAACAAAAGCGTCCCTGTCTTTATACCATTCACAAATCTAGTGAACAATCTACTCGTGTCAATCAGCATCCTGCTTTTAATCAGGGACCTTGTTGATCAGGGCATATTGGTGGAGCAGGCGCCTCTATCGATGCAAGGATGACGTAAAGATGTATTAAATCATCCCCCTTTGACAGTCTAATGGCTTGTATTCTAATAACAACAACAATAATAATAATAATAATAATAGTTACACTTATATAATGGAATCTCACTTATCCTACCTTTGGGCATAAACAAGTTTATCTTCTAATAATTTTTTGTCTTTGTTATGTAGCCTTGTGCTTCTTGCCACAATTGCTTATCACTCCAGTCACATGAAATGACAGATACACACACGTGTCCTTGTATGTAATACCATAATGACTAAGCCCAACCTTCTCTCTCTCTCGCTCTCTCTCTCTCTCTCACACACACACACACATATATAGGCACACACACACACATGCTTTCTCTCTCATTCTCATTCAGCACTGTACTCAAATAGGCAGAGGCAAAACGGTGCAAATTAATTCCCTTTATGTGTTTTTCGAACTCGCACCCTTCCCCATCACCTCTAATCCTCCTTTGTGTGCCATTCTAATTCCTCCGTAATACAGCTATTCACCGGGGACCTCTATTGACATACAGTGTGAGCCATGGACTCCTGCTGTACAGAACCATGGACAGCTCTGCTGCAAACTTGATCTGCTTTGACGTTTTCTCTGCTCGGACTAGCCGTTTTGTTACCCACCATACTGTTGATGCATGTTTTTTTTGTCATTATGTCGGATTGTTTCGCTATTAGCCCCATTCTCCAGTGCCTTTCATCTGTTTATATAGTCTGTATTCACTCTATGCACCCGCAGGTGTACTTCACTTATCTTAATGCAGTCATATCTTTATTTTTTTAAATTAATTTTACAACTACAATGATATTGCCTTTTCCCCTTTCCCTGCATTTTGCATCCTTTATGGCCCTCTGGTGATTCGCCATGTTGATGTGCCCTTGACAACTCAAAGACCACGTTGAACTGGTTTTTGGGTTTGTTTCACTTTGTGTTTTACTGCACAATGTGAACATTTTACGGGGACTTGAGCTGTGATTATAAAGTCAGAAACGGAGTTAGTTCTCCTGGGAGATTTACAGGTTACGGCTATGTGTTAGTGATAAAGGTGTGCTTTGTTCATGCTTGGATTTTATTTTTGCTTTTTTGGGGGGAGGGGGGGACCTTTTTTTTCTCCCCAATTGTACTTTTTGGTGAATTATCCCATTCTACCGAGCCATCCCGGCTGCTGCTCCACCTCATCTGCTGACCCAGGCAGGGCTGCAGACTACCACGTCTCCTCCGATACGTGTAGAGCCGCCAGCTGCTTCTTTTCACCTGACAGTGAGGAGTTTCACTGGGGGGACGTAGTGCATGGGAGGATCACGCTATTCCCCTCAGTTCCTCCCCCCGAACAGGCGCCCCGACCAGAGGAGGCGCTAGTGCAGCAACCAGGACACATATCCACATCCGGCTTCCCACCCGCAGACACAGGCCAGTTGTGTTTGTAGGGACACCCGACCAACCCAGAGGTATTCGAACAGGGATTCGAACCGGACATCCCTGTGTTGGTAGGCAACAGAATAGACCGCTACGCCACCCAGACGCCCCTTTATTTTTGCTTTTTTAGACCTTTGATAGCATTCACGCTTACCGCAATCTGCATGTGCATAGAGACTGTAAAATACACTAGTGTGCTTGTGTATGTAAGGTAGGGTATGATACCAATACATCATTTTAAAATATGTATCAGGGATTGTTGATTTATGGAAGTCATAGTTCTGCATGCAATGTGCTGACTTCCATCATGATCTATGGATTCAACAAAGCATTTAACATACATGATAAATTTGTTGAAGTTTATTGATTAACAGCTATATGATACATTGTTATAGGATTATTATGCCATAAAACCTGTCCAGAAAGCTGCAACAGTGTGCGGGGATACTTGATGGCCAGCATCTTGTCGAAGAGACTATGATGCATTAGTACATGTTGATGCAATAGATCTTTGGCAATTCAAATGGATTGTGAAACATCTAAATCTCCATCTACTAATGTGTGCATGTGTATGTGTGTGTTTGCATGCACATGTGTGTGTGCATGTACATGTGCGTGTGTGTCTGTGCGTGTGTGCGTGCATGTGGTTAAGTTTACTAGGCAGCATGTGATTAATTGTCAGGTATACACCAGGTAGTCTGAGCCTTGCAGCCTGGTTGGTTATTGACACATTCTGACAGAGCTCCTCATTCCAACAAATCAAGTAAGCTTTGTTAGTTGCTATGCCAAATTTTGCAGTATCCACAGAAGTGCTGTACTGCAGATGATGACATGTTTTATTCTCTTTTTTGTGTTCTTATCCATGAACACAACTTATCAGAAAGTGTTTCACAGAGTACACATCCAAAGGGAATTTGTTGTTTAAAACCCCTTAAATAAAAAACAATTAAAATGTTAATAGTGTGTGGATTCTTTACCCTTGCAGAAGTGCTGAGGGGGGCATGGGAGCTTGACCAGCCAGTCTACATGTGTTTTGTGGACTTGGAGAAGGCTTACAACCATGTACCCCGGGGCACTCTGTGGGGGGTACTGCGGGAGTATGGGGTACCAGGGCAGTTGCTGCAAGTCATCCGGTCCTTGTATAACCAAAGTGAGAGCTGTGTCTGCATTCTCAGTACAAAGTCAAACACATTTTCAGTGGGTGCCGGACTCCACCAAGGTTGTCCCTTGTCTCCAATTCTGTTTGTGATATTCATAGACAGGCTCTCAAGGCACAGCCAAAGTGAGTAGTGTGTCCGTTTGGGAACCTCAGAATTGCATCTCTGCTCTTTGCAGATGATGTGGTTTCGTTGGCTTCATCAGAACGCGAACTCCAGTGTGCACTGGGGCGGTTTTCAGCTGAGTGTGAAATGGCTGGGATGAGAGTCAGCACCTTCAAATCTGAGGCCATGGTTCTCTACTGGAAAATGGTGGATTGCTCCCTCAAGGTTGGGGATGAGTTGTTAACTCAAGCGAAGGAGTTCAAGTATTTCGAGGGCTTGTTCACGAGTGAGGGTAGGATGGAGCGGGAGATTGACAGGCGGATTGGTGCAGCATCAGCAGTAATGTGGGCGTTGTACCGGACCATTGTGGTGAAGAGGAAGCTGAGCCAGAAGGCAAAGCTCTCAATTTACCAGTCAGTCTTCGTTCCAACCCTCACCTATGGTCATGAGCTTTGGGTAGTGACCAAAAGAGTGAGATAGCGGATAAAAGCGGCTGAAATTAGTTTCCTCTGTAGGGTGACTGGGCTCAGCCTTAGAGATAGGGTGAGGAGCTCGGACATCTGGAGGGAGCTCGGAGTAGAGCCGCTGCTCCTTTGCGTCAAAAGGAGCCAGTTGAGGTGGTTCGGGCATCTGATTAGGATGCCTCCTGGGCGACTTCCTTTGGAGGTTTTCTGGGCATGTCCAAATGTGCCCGGAAAACCTGGACTGGGCACGTCCAACCCGGGGTAGACCCAGAACTCGCTGGAGGGACTACATGTCCAATCTGGCCTGGGAACACCTCGGGATCCCCCAGGAGGAGCTGGAGGGTGTCGCTGGGGAGAGAGATGTCTGGAGTGCCCTACTTGGCTTACTGCCACTGCGACCCGACCCCGGAGAAGCGGCTGATGATGAGATGAGTGTATGGATTTAAAAAATGTAAGCTTCCAAGTAAAGAAAATGGTACATTTTCTATTATAGTATATGCATGTGGTTTAAAAACTGTAGGAGGAGATGGTATTGGCAAGAGGAAAAAGAAGAAGAGCCAGAAAAGGTAACGTATTTGATGGGGAATTGTGTTTGCTTGTTTAATTTTTATGATTAGGTTTTTTTGAATGGGCTTTTGAGCCTTTATTACAAAGACTAGTGGAGCTAGACAGGGAATATTGAGTGAAAAGAGAGAACAGGAAGACATGCAGTGGAAGTGCCAAGGTTGGATTTGAACCTGAGTAACTGCCATCAGGATCAAGACCTGAGAATATTCACGATCAGTTTAATTGACTGAGCTACCTGGACAGTGTGTGTGTGTGTGTGTGTGTGTGTGTGTGTGTGTGTGTGTGTGTGTGTGTGTGTGCGTGCGTGTGCGTGTGCGCGTGCCAGCTGAACACTATCTATGAGAGATAATTGAACAGCAAGCACAAGTTAATGTAGAAACCTCATAATACAGCTGCTAGTTAAACCAATGCAAACCAGCTGGGTTTTTTCCAGTGTTTAGTTTTTTATAAACCTGAGTGCACCTGAAAGTACTTCTGATAGTGTAGAGGCCTTGTGCCAACCAAGTAACCATAAAGCCAAATAATCCAGTGGTGTTTTACAATTACTAGGGAGATAATATAAAGACAATGTGTGTGACTGGATCCTGGCAACCAATCCCAACAAAAGGCAGTGTAATTGTGGTTCCAGCAACGAATCAATGTTTTGTTTTTTTTTTTGCCTCATTAGTGCTTTCAAATGCCCTTCCCTCCCCCAGCCACATCAATACCTTGCTTGCATAAAGTCCTTCAATTACACACTATTGAGTAGCTGACAAGTCTGTTCCTAACACTGTGAGCCCTCTGTCTATGAATGTGTGTGTGTGTATATGTTTGTACACAAGTGCGTGTGCATACATCTGTGTGTATTTTTGTGCACGTGTGTGTGTGCGTGCGTGTATGTTTGTGCACATGTGCACGTGTTTGTTCACGTGTGTGTATGTTTGCGCATGTGTGTGTGTATGTGCATGTGCGTATATGTGGGTGTGTGTGTTTGTGTTTGTTTGTTCACATGTGCATGTACATAAATGTGTGTGTGCATGTATGTTTGTGCACATGTGTATGTGCGTGTTTGTTTGTGCACATGTGCATGTGTGTATATCAGTAGCGAACCATGGGGTCTGGTAGTGGGCCTTCAACGGTGCTATGATATTGTAATCAGCCAAGGTTTTGGGGTATTTTTTAATATGTGAACAGCTCCAACACACAGTTCTAACATACACACACACACACACACACACACACACACACACACCGCCAGTAACTCAGTGCCTCAAGATCCACCAAAATCAAATCCATTGGATATCAAATATCCTTTGTCTCTCTCCATACTTGGAAAACAATGAAAATGCACATGACATGGCCTCCGCTTCTGGCCTACAGCATCACCATGGACAGCGCTAGCATGCAGCATCATAAAACCTCTTCTTTACAAACTGACCAGACCAGGTCAAAGCAATTCATGAACAAAGAACAGAAATAACGATTAAAATCAACCTTCACATGCAGAATATGCCATGAGCAAAGTCGCAATACAATCATTCAAAATATGCCAAAACTTATGCCATGATATTGAGTATAGTAGGCCTAACGTTACATGAGCAAAGTGTGGTATTAATCAGCTATGAAGAGCCATCACAATATGTAAAATGAATATGTCAGCTTTGATGTGGAGTAAAATAAAATTAGGAAGCTTACCTTATTAGGCTACTTGAATATAAAGTCCATCTGTCGGTCCTTCCTCTGTGAAGTGGGCAATGGCAGCATCATGTAGTTTGTCCTTGGATTTAAGTTCCATCAGAAGGCCTTTTTCTATGGACATCAGTGCCAAAGCTCACAGTCGATCCTGTCCCGTTGTGTTTCTGGTGTGCGTCTTGATGTGCTTCAGGGTCGAGAAAGACCGATCAGCTGAAGAGGTGGATACGGGGATGGTCAACACCAGACAGGTGAGGTGATGAAGCATAGGTGAGAAAGGAGTGGGAGTTGGCCTTCCATTTCCAATCAGTTGTTGCTTTTCCCTGAGAGCACGTCTTGAGAAAGGTAACGCTAACAAGCTAGCTACAATGTCGCTCTCATCTCCTCCTGTAGCCATGCTTCATGTTTAACTTCTTTCTCGAACTAAACTAAACTTTGTCGCACTCGTCTGATACACAGAACTAACGTTAGTGATGTGCGGTTCAATTGGTTTAAGTGAGCCAGTAGTTTGTATCCCCAATGTGAAAGAGCCGGTCAGTCACAAGTAATGACTCCTCAGCAACCGCACATCATTCTTTTATATGAGTGAGCCCACATCTGGATAGGTCTGGACTTCTAGAAGTCCTAGGGTGATTTTTTTTTTTTGTCCTGCCCACTACAACACCAAAATATGATTGGCTGATTCACTTGTCACTTTCTAAATAAACACACAAGCACAGGACTTCTAGCAGTCCTAACCAATGAGGGAGCCAGCTAGCTAACCCTTTCTCTGCCAAGAGACAACAAAATCTGATTGGATAACTCAATTTTAATGGTTTCAGGACAGTAACCCTTTCATTACTGAAGCAAACTTGATAGAAACTAGGGCTAAAATTAGAATTATAAGACGGAATTATTATTAAAGGAAAGGTTTAAATATAACATTTAAAATGCTGCCCTGTCATGGTCTGGCGGCCTGTCCAGGGTGTCTCCCCACCTGCCGCCCAATGACTGCTGGGATAGGCTCCAGCATCCCCGCGACCCTGAGAGCAGGATAAGCAGTTCAGATAATGGATGGATGGATTTAAAATGCTGGTATGTTGGGCCTTCTCTGAAGTCCTAGAAATCCCTAAGGGGCGTATATGTGTGTGTGTGTATGTTTGTGAACATGTGCATGTGCGTATGTGTGTGTTTGTGCACATGTGTGCGTGTGTGTGTGTATGCTTGTGCACATGTGCATATACGTGTGTGTGTGTGTGTTTTTGTGCACATGCGCGTGTGTGTTTTTGTGCATGTGTGTGCATGCACACGTGCAGGAGTGTATGTGTGTCTGTGCACGTGTGTGTGTGTGTGTGTGCGTGCGTGCGTGCGTGCGTGCGTGCGTGCGTGCGTGCGTGCGTGCGTGCGTGCGTGCGTGCGTGAAGGTGAGCTCATATTTCGTTTCATCTCTAGTCAAGTGTCGGTCACCCCACTGATGTTTCTGCAGGGTCCCTTTCAATTGATTCACTCAGTACAAGACAAAACAAATGGTGTGGGACAGTGGTTGCTGGGGCATCTTTCTCCAGGGGGGGCTATACCAAAAATCAAGCAACATGTACTTATGTATCACACTAGTGTATTTATGACTATTATTACTTATATCCTCTTAGTTATGTCTCTGTTTTTATTTGATCATTCCTGTGTTTTTGTTGGATTGTAATCATTTTAATCTCTCTGTAAAGCACTTTGGTCAACATTTGTGGTTTGTAAAAGTGTTCTGTTGATGACTTAAACTAATGAAAAGGTCTTTATTTGTGTTTGTTGAGCTGAATGAGCATTTGTTATAAAGAATTATGTTTAATTCAGGTAAGTTAAGGTACTTCAATTAGTGCAAATTAATTATAATTATTTTCTTTTATACCACATTTTTTAGTGAAAGGCTAAAGTAAGCAAAAAGTACCTTGACAAGTGCGAAAGAAATCTGACAGTACAACACCCTGAGACAATGGAAGAAAATTGTCAAGAAAATTATGAACACAGTAAGACCTAATAGAAAATAATAAAATTTAAGAAAAAAAAAAGCCTTCTTACAAAATCAGCTCCTTGACAACAACCGATTATATTGTCTTCCTCTGTTTTTGGATTGTTGTTAGACTATGTTTTCAGGCTGATCAGGTCTGAACTCTTTGACTCTGAGCTTCTCTTGCAATATTCTTCTCTCAAAAGGCATTATATTTAATTACTTTCTTTCTCCATTCTAGTCAAATTACATTCGCCATCTGTTGTTGCACAAGGCTCCTCCAACTCTACGCTCAACAACTCCTTCTGGCGCATTTCATTAATTGACTTTATCTCAGATGGTGTACCACGAGACGTGCTCTCTGCTGCCACGCAGCAGTTGGGGGTGTTTAAAGCAGCAGCTTTCAGATAAATGCTGTTGGGGCACAGGTCTCAAGCACCCCAGCAAGCTCCTATCTCTTATATGGACACCTTGCTGTACTTTTTCAACTGAAAGGGAATTGAAGTGAAAGAGATTGGGGGGAATGTAGCTAGGCAGCATCAGATGGTGGAGTGTAGGATGACTTTGGAGATTACAAAGAGGAAGAGAGTGAAGACAGCGCCAAGAATCAAATGGAAATTGAAGAAGGAAGACTGCTGTGTGGAGTTCAGCGACGCCTTAAGGCAGGCACTGGGTGGTAGTGAAGAATTGCTGGATGGCTGGGCAAGCACTGCAGAAATAGTGAGGGAGACAGCTAGGAAGGTACTTGGTGTGTCATCTGTACAGAGGAAGGAAGACAAGGAGACTTGGTGGTGGAATGAGGAGGTACAGGAAAGCATGTGGAGGAAGGGGTTGGCAAAGAAGAAATTGGATAGTCAGATAGATAAAGAAAGTAGACGGGAGTACAAGGAAATGTGGCGTAAGGTGAAGAGTGAAATGACGAAGGCAAAGGAACAGGTGTATGGCGAGTTGTATGATATGTATTCACCACAGCCATTTACATCCTTTTTGCACCACCATCTGGCTTTCCAGATTGATTTGAAGATACATCCTAGGATGCACTGGGACACATCATTAGTGATGTTTCCTGGGGTCCTTTGGTGTTTCGGGTCTTTCAACATCATATACCCTCGCTCAGGCAACCAGCCAGGGTTGATCAGGCCCTGGCTTGTGTCCCCGCAGTATTGGCCCACAGATCACTCCTTCTGTTCCAAAGCGGCTTTCCTTCTTGCAGCCCAAGTGATGCCAAGTAGAGTTTAGACCGTGCATGGTGTCCGCGGACTTGCTTGTTGTTGTTGTTGGCCACAGCTTTGGAGATGGCCTCTGCGACTGTCTTCAGCACTTGGTCATGTCGTCAGAGGTATCGGCCCTCCCCCAGAGCTGATGGGCAGCTGCTGAGGATGTGCTCAAGTGAACCTTTTCCAGAGCACAGAGGACATGATGGAAAATCAGTCTTGCCCCAGAGATGGAGATGTGCTGGGCTAGGTAGAAAGTCATACACAGTTTGTACCATGGACTTGAGCCACTGCTGTTCTGCCTGCCATGTATCTGCCCAAGATATCTTTCTCTCCAGTGTACCTTCCCGCCTTGTCCATGCTCCCCGCTACTGCATGCCCACCATTCTGCTGGTCCTTTCCTCCTCGACACCTGCCTGCATCTCCTCCAGGACTAGATGGCATCTGTCCTTGCCATGGGCCTTATCATACTTAGGTTGTAGGATGGCTCCCAGCCCTGTCCATTCAGTTGCCACCTTGCCCACCAAAGACCTGTGTCTCAACCAAGACTCTGCTATTTCCAGACATTCCTGGACTCTCTACTTCCTGTCTGTCTGCACCATAATGCCTGCTGATGCCACTCTAGAGTCCTTGGAGTCCCAATAGAGCAATGCCTCTCTTGTGCAAGAAATCCTGAACTCCTTGTCGAGGCTGCTGATGGGGAATTGGAATTTATTGCTCCTCCCATACAGTGCTGCACTGCAAAAGCTGTGCAGCAGACCCAGCCATCTCCGGAGGTAGCTACTGATCTTACTCTCCTAGGTCCCCATTGTTGGTTACCTCGTAAACCGCCAGAGGACTCGGGGTAAGATGCCATGCTGGTAAATCCAACCCTTGAATCTGCCAGGTAGGCCAGACTTGTCTCTTTTCCTTTTCAACACCATGGCTCTGTTTTTTAATGATTTAAAACTCATCCTCGCCCAAGAGACGAGCTTTGCCAGGCCTTGGAGGATCCACCTACCACCAGGCACTGATGATGTGGTGACAGTGAGGTCGTCCATAAATGCTCTGATGGGGGGATGCCGAACGCCAGACTTGGAGATGGGGCCTCTGCACTCAGTTTCAGTTGCCTTGACCACCATATTCATGGCAAGGGTGAAGAGTGTAAATGAGATGGTACACCCAGTTATAATCCCCTTCTCAAGCCAATGCCAGTGAGATGTTGTGTTCCCTGAAGTGACTCTGAGCCTGAAGTTCCCATAGTATTTCAGGATGAGGTCCTTGATCTTACTGGGTACATGATGTCAGCCCAGGGTGGTCTCGATCAGCTTATGGGGTATTGAGCTGTATGTGTTTGCAAGGGCAAGCCAAAGCACATCTAGGTCACCCTTCACTTCATGTGCGTCACTGATCAGCTGGGTGACATCTCCGATGTGTTCTTGGCCCCCTTGAATTCCAGGAATGCCACCTTTCTCTACCAAAGTATCAATGAAGGCATTCTTGCGGAGGAAGTCTGTCATCCTTCTGGATAGGACACTGAAGAAGATCCACACCGAGGAGCGAGATGGATCAGAACTGTTCCAGCTTCTTTGAGTTCTCTTCCTTTGGTATCCAGACTCCCTCTGCCTGCCTCCACTGGTCCGCTACAGTTCCCTTGCGCCAAATCACCCACAAAATCTTCCAAAGTATACTGAGGAGCTCTCGGCAGCACTTGTACACCTTATAGGGTGCTCCACTGGTTCCCGGAGGGGAGCTGGCAATAACCACCTCCTGGACTTCCATCCACGTGGGATCTCGGGTGTTGAACTCCACCATGGGCAATGGTATGTCCAAAAGAGCTCTGAGGGGCCATAGCTCTTGCTCTCTATCAGGGTCACTGAGATTGTTGTGCAGGAAGCAGTCTACCTCTTCTTTAGAGCAGGCAAGAAGATTGCTGTGCTTCTGCCCTAGCAGCTGCCTTGTGAATCCAAATGGATCAGCTATAAACAGAGTACACTTTCTGGGTCTCTCTCTCTCCTCTGTCTCCTGGGCCATTCTGCTCTGCGCAGGGTCATGAGCCTCTTTTCTTGATGATGTAACAGAGCTCAGCCAGTGGTGGTTTCTCCTCCTCTGTTGCTACCTTGAACTGCATTGCCAGAGTCCGAAGCTCTTGCCGCAGTTGATTGATCTTGTTTGCCCTTTGGTACATGGTGTAGTTGGTTCTGGTGATCTTGCCGTCTTTAACACCAACCCTCTCTGCTGCAAAACTGACAATGATGATGGTTGTCATCATCAGAGGCCATCTGTCTGAACCTCCCTTTGCTGTTGATTTGATGATTCTGGCTACATCCTCGTCAAACTGGTGCCACTCTCTGTGCTGGCTTACTGGAGGCCACTTGATCCGACTCTGCTGAATTACTCTGCTGGGAGCCAGAGAGCTTAACACATGGAGGTTTTGGGCTCTGTGGGGTGTCTCCGGGCCAAGTGTCTCCGGGCCAGGCGCCTCCTGCGTCTCACCAGAAGTGGATCCTGTGCACTGCCCCCCCCGCAAAGCTATTCATTCAGTCCTGATGGATTTTAAGGCCGATCACGTTCTTGCAGACCTTGCCGCAAAAGCATCTTTGAGTTGTCATCGTTGATGATCCATTTGCCAAGGTCATCATTATTAGGTCCATCCTATAGGGGTGCTCACCCCCCCCCCTCTCGGGCTCTCCTGGGGGTATAGCTCTGTGTGTCTGGTTCTTCCTCACAAAAGATGCAAGTTGGGCTGCTACCCCTTCCTGCCCTGGTTGCCGTCTTTCTGAGCTGTTAACTGTCTCTCCAATATCCACCAATCTGTTCTTTCTTGGTGGTCACCCAGCCTATTCCTGAGCATCACTTACTGAGCGAACTTACCACATTCCTCTCCGTGACACAAATCTCCCCATCACCTCCTCATCACCTTCATTCCCTTCACCAGTATGCCCATTGAAGTCTGCTCCAATCACCACGCTGTCCTCTGAGTACACTCCACCACTTCATCCAACTCACTCTAGAATGCTTCTTTCTCTTTCTTCTCACACCCAATTTGTGGCGCATATGCACTGATAACATTCATGTGTGTGTGTGTGTTGTAAAGTGCTTTGAGTAGCTTATGCAGCTAGAAAAGTGCTTTATAAAATGCAACTTGATTGATTGATTGATTGATCGATTGATCATCACACCTTTGATTTCCGGCTTCATACTCATCACTCTGTCCGACACTCTCTTCACTTCCAACACACTCTTGACTCCCTCCTGCTGCCTCTAGACATGCCTTCCCTCTCTCCTTCTCCTTCACCCAAATAGGCTTATATTCGCTTCAGTTAAAATTCTGCTGTCATGACATTGTACATCATCCAAGTAGTTGCCATGAAATCACACACACACACACACACACACACACACACACACAAAGAGTGCTTGCTGACAGGTGATCCTTCAGCATGTCGCATAGGTTGCTTACTATGAATGAACATATCTATCACCAACTAGAAAGTTTGAAAGTCTCTTGGAAAATCCATTCATCCATCCATCCATTATCCAAGCAGCTTATCCCAACCGAGGTCACGGGATGCTGGAGCCTATCCCAGCAGTCATTGGGCAGCAGGCAAGGAGACAACCTGGACAGGCCGCCAGTCCCTCACAGGGCCGACACACACACACATTCACACTTAGGGACAATTTACTATGGCCGATTCACCTGACCTACATGTCTTTGGACTGTGGGAGGAAACCAGAGCACCTGGAGGAAACCCACGTGGACACGGGGAGAACATGCAGACGCCACACAGAGGACGACCCCCAAGGTTGGACTACCCTGGGGCTCAAACCCAGGACCTTCTTGCTGTGAGGCGACCGTGCTAACCACTGTGCCACCATGCTGCCCTCTTTGAAGATAATGGGAAAACTAGATGCATAAAAGATATCTGGAAAGTAAGCCAAACCTTTGATTACATATATATTAAATATTGCTCATCTAAGTTCACAAAGGCCTTGTTTAAGCAGACGAACAATCACCAATGAGTGAACTAAATGACACTGAAACTAGTGTGTTCAGACTGGTGTGGTACACTTTGGTGTGGTATTTGTGTGTCTTTGGTTAATGAATATTTACAGCAGTGGTATGTAGCGAGGCAGATTTTTTTTTTTTTTTTTTTTTTTGCATTTCAGTAGCCGGATGTATGGGCCATCACTCAAAAGAATTAACTAAGGTGTTAAGGTTTGTAGAACGAACCCAATAGCGACAACACAAGACAAAGTAAAGCACCAACCTGGCAGGACTCGTAGAGGAGAGCCGGCCGGGCCTGGACAGAAGGGGGAGGCGCTTCAGGCGGAACTTGAGAATAGCTTCTTAAAAAATGGGAAAACGTAAACTGCTCCCTTAAAGTCCGAAAGGGAAAAAACGTAAACTGCTCCTTTAAAGTCCGAAAGGGAAAAAACGTAAACTGCTCCTTTAAAGTCCGAAAGGGAAAAAAACACAAACTGCTCCTTTAAAGTCCGAAAGGGAAAAAAACACAAACTGCTCCTTTAAAGTCCGAAAGGGAAAAAAAACACAAACTGCTCCTTTAAAGTCCGAAAGGGGAAACAACACAAACTGCTCCTTTAAGGTAGAAGTCCAACCGAGTAATAAGATCCACAGTGAGAGAGGAGAAATTAGAATATCAAAAACTTGATCTCAACTAGAAAATCACGATGGGAAAATCCAATGGGGAAAACACAAAGAGAGTTCTTCTCCGAACAAGCTCTCAAGGAGAACTGACACAAGGGAATAATCAAACAAGCAAAAACACGGAGAATACTACAATCTGTACTCCACCGGGAGACACAGAAATGTCACAAAACTCGAGACGAAGAATTTACTCACGGGACTGTTCAGGACGAACTCGCGACGAGTTCTGGAAAGCAAACAAACTTATACTAGAGTGGTTAACGAGTAGGTAGGCTGCAGGTGTTTCAGACGCGCCCTTCCCCCGCTCTCATTGCTGGTTGCCAGGTTGGTCAACAGACCGAGCCCTAACAGTACCCCCCCCTCTACGGGAGCCACCAGGCGACCTGCCAGGCTTGTCAGGGTGACGGCGATAGAACTCAGCGAGCAGACCAGGGTCCATGATGAGCTGGCGGGATACCCAGCTTCGTTCCTCCACCCCATAGCCCTCCCAGTCAACCAAATACTGGAACCCCCGTCCCCTGCGTCGGACGTCCATCAGCCGACGGACCTTCCACTGTGGATGCCCATCCACAATCTCAGGGGGAGGCGGAGCTGGGGCCGGAGGCATAAGGGGGCTCTCGGAGACAGGCTTTACTCGGGACACATGAAAAACCGGATGGATCTTCATGGAGGCCGGGAGCTTAAGACGCACAACTGCAGGACTGGGTACTTCCTGGATCTCGAAGGGTCCAACGAACTGGGGATTCAGCTTCTTGGCAGAGGACTGAAGGGGGAGATCCTTGATGGACAGCCAGACTCTCTGTCCGGGTTGGTAAGCTGGTGCTGTGGATCGGCGACGGTTAGCTCCTCGTCTGGCACGTTCCGTAGCACGGAGCAGCGCAGCCCTGGTGATCTCCCAGACACGACGACAGCGGTCCAGATGAGTCTGCACGGAGGGAACCTCCACTTCGGACTCCTGTGCAGAGAAGACGGGCGGCTGGTAACCCAGGGATGCCTCAAAGGGCGAGAGGCCGGTGGCGGAGCTGACCAGGGAGTTGACCGCATACTCGACCCAGGGGAGAAACTGACTCCAGGAGGTTGGCTTCTTGGCAGCGACGCAACGGAGAGCAGATTCCACACTCTGGTTCATCCTCTCAGTCTGTCCGTTAGTCTGCGGATGATATCCCGACGAAAGGCTGACCGAGGCGCCCAACCCCTTGCAGAAAGCACGCCACACACGGGAAACAAACTGGGGCCCTCTGTCTGACACAATGTCCTTGGGAAGTCCATGCAAACGGAAGACGTGGCTCATCAGGAGGTCAGCGGTTTCTGAAGCAGAAGGAAGCTTAGGCAAAGCCACCAGGTGAACACCCTTGCTGAAGCGATCCACCACCGTCAGGATCACTGTGTTGCCCTGAGATGGAGGAAGTCCAGAGACAAAATCCAACGCCACATGGGACCAGGGCCGACTGGGAATAGGAAGGGGCTGCAGCAGACCAGCCGGTGCCTGGTGAGAGGCCTTGCTGCGGGCACAGATGGTGCAGGCCATGACGAACTCCTTGACGTCCCTCCTCATAGTGGGCCACCAGAACCGTCGAGCTATGAAAGTGAAAGTGCGGTGGACTCCAGGGTGGCAAGCGAGCTGACTGGTGTGGCCCCATTTGAGGACCCGAGACCTCACTGAGTCCGGAACAAACAGTCGGCGAGGCGGCACGTTGCTCGGGGCTGGACTGGAGCGCAAGGCGCGCTTGACCACCGTTTCAAGGCCCCAGGTCACCACGCCAACGACCTTGGTCTCAGGGAGGACGGGACTTGGCTCCACCGTTACAGGTTCCTTAAGGTGTTGACGAGACAGAGCATCTGCCTTGGTGTTGCGGGAGCCAGGACGATAAGTCAGTGTGAAGTCGAACCGACTGAGGAAACTGGCCCACCGTGCCTGCCGACCATTGAGACGTTTGGTTGCCCGGATGAACGTCAGGTTCTTATGATCAGTCCAGATGGTAAATGGATGCTCTGCCCCCTCCAGCCAATGGCGCCATTCCTCAAGTGCAGCCACTACAGCGAGAAGCTCCCGATTACCAACATCGTAGTTCTCCTCGGCGGGAAGGAACCGGCGGGAGAAGAACGCGCAAGGATGAACCTTCTGGTCGGTCTCTGATCGTTGGGAGAGCACAGCCCCCAATCCGGTGTCCGAAGCGTCCACCTCAACTATGAACTGCCTCTTGGGATCGGGATGGAGTAGGACGGGGGCACTGGTGAACCTCTCCTTGAGCGACAGAAATGCAGAGCGAGCAGCTGGGGACCAGACGAACGGCTGAGAGGGGGAGGTTAGACGGGTGAGGGGTTCTGCTACAGAGCTGTAGTTTCGGACGAACCTCCTGTAAAAGTTTGCGAACCCGAGGAAGCTCTGCAGTTCCTTACGTGACTTAGGATCCGGCCATTCCACCACCGCTTTGATCTTGCGAGGATCAGCTCGAGTCTTGCCTCCCTCCACGATAAAACCTAAGTAGTCCACTGACTCAGAATGGAACAGGCATTTCTCAGCCTTGACGAACAGCCGGTTACGAAGGAGGCGTTCGAGAACCTGCCGCACGTGCTGGACATGCTCCTCGAGGGACCTGGAGAAGATGAGGATGTCATCAAGGTAGACGACAACGAATTGGTCGAGCATGTCGCGAAGGATGTCATTCATGAGTGCCTGGAACACCGCCGGGGCGTTGGTGAGGCCGAACGGCATTACCAGGTACTCATAATGACCACGGGGAGTCTTAAAGGCTGTCTTCCACTCGTCCCCTTTCCGGATCCGAACGAGATGGTAGGCGTTCCGGAGATCCAGCTTAGTGAAGACAGTCGCCTGGGTCAGGGGTTCGAGGGTGGAGCTCATCAGAGGCAGGGGGTATTTATTCTTGATGGTGATGTCGTTGAGTTGGCGATAATCAATGCAGGGTCGGAGACCACCATCCTTCTTCTTAACGAAAAAGAAACCAGCTGCCACCTGGGAGGATGAGGGTCGGATGAGCCCTGCCGCCAACGATTCTGAAATGTAATCGTCCATAGCAGCCTTCTCGGGAATGGAAAGGCTGTAAAGATGACTGCTAGGGAGAGAGGCCCCAGGACGGAGGTTGATAGCACAATCATATGGCCGATGCGGAGGGAGAGACTGAGCCCGCGTCTTGCTGAAGACCTCCCCGAGATCATGATACTCGGGAGGAACAGAGGAAAGATCGGGAGGAGGGGCAATCGGAACAGTCTGGACTGCTGGACCAGGTGCAGCCTGAAGACACCGGGCGTGACAGGAGGAGCTCCACTCCAAAATGTTACCAGACGACCAAGCAATGTGTGGCTCATGCTGAGCCAACCAGGGACGCCCCAAGATCACAGGAACTAAGGGAGACTGGATGATGAAGAACTGAAGGCTCTCCACATGGTTTCCAGCAATAGTGAGAGACACAGGACAGGACTGTCGGGTAACACTGGCCAGGCGGCGCTCATCCAGAGCAAAGGCCTCTATTGGCCTATCCAATTCCTCACATGGAATGTTAGCTTGAGCAGCAAACGTAGAGTCCAAGAAACACCCATCAGCTCCCGAATCGATGAGTGCGCCTACAGTGAGCCGCTGGTCTGCCCAAGCCAGGGTAACGCTCACAAGATGGTTAGCCGGAGCAGGATGGCGGGAACAGGAAAGACGGCTCACTAGGATCTCCCGGGGTCCCAGTGAGCCTAATCTTTTGGCCGCGTAGGACACTCGCTGATCCGGTGTCCCTTAAGACCGCAGTAAAGACAGAGACCTGCCTTGAACCGGGCCTCACGTTCAGCGGGAGTCAGTCGTGTACGCCCAAGCTGCATAGGTTCCTCCTCTGTCACTGTCTGGGAGGAGGAGAGGCTTGCCACAGGGGAAGTGGAGTGCGACGAAGAAGAGCCCCCTTCGGAAGCTCTGGATGGCTGAGAGGTAGAAACGGTTCCCCGTAGACCTCGCTCGCGCCTTCTCTCGCGGAGACGTCCATCGATGCGGATGGCAAGGCTGATAAGGTCGTCGAGAGAGGTAGGATCCTCCCGGGTGGCTAGCTGATCCTTGACGGCATCGCTGAGGCCCCTACGGAAGGTTACCCGAAGTGACTGGTCGTTCCAGCCACTCTCAGCCGCAGCCAGCCTGAACTCGACTGAGTAGTCAGTGACACTGCCACTGCCCTGCTGGATCCTGCTCAATCGGACACCCGGATCCTGACCGTACACTGGATGATGGAATACCTTCCGAAGCTCAGCCACAAAGTCATCGTAGGAAGAGCAGAAACTGGCCCCCATGGACCAGGAAGCAGTGGCCCACTGAGCAGCGCGGCCAGTCAGCAGGTTAGTCACGTAAGCAACTCTTGCAGCATCTGTGGTGAACCCCCTGGAATGGTGGGCGAAGACAAGCTCACACTGCATGATGAACGTGGCACAGGTCTCAAAGTTGCCATCAAAAGGCTTGGGATTGGAGATACTGGGCTCCCGGAAATCCGAAACATAAACGGTAGGATTGTCTAAGGCAACGGCTGCGGGCACTGCTGGAGGAGGGGCGGCCGGAACTGGTGGGACAGCTGGCTGGATGGTGATAGCCGCTGTGAGAGTTTGCAACTGCTTAAGAACCTCCTCTTGTTGGCTCGCGAGCGCCGCTTGCTGGGCCGAAAGAGAATCCACCGAAGCCTGGAGGGGTTGCACCTGAGCCCGGAGGCCCTGCATGGCAACAGCGGCCTCTTGTAGTTGCTGGCCGTGGGAGGCTGTAAGCTGAATCTGCTTATAGAGAGCAGCCTGGACAGGATTGGCGTCTAGGTTGTCTGGGTTCATAGTGAGGGCGAGTTCGTACTGTTAAGGTTTGTAGAACGAACCCAATAGCGACAACACAAGACAAAGTAAAGCACCAACCTGGCAGGACTCGTAGAGGAGAGCCGGCCGGGCCTGGACAGAAGGGGGAGGCGCTTCAGGCGGAACTTGAGAATAGCTTCTTAAAAAATGGGAAAACGTAAACTGCTCCCTTAAAGTCCGAAAGGGAAAAAACGTAAACTGCTCCTTTAAAGTCCGAAAGGGAAAAAACGTAAACTGCTCCTTTAAAGTCCGAAAGGGAAAAAAACACAAACTGCTCCTTTAAAGTCCGAAAGGGAAAAAAACACAAACTGCTCCTTTAAAGTCCGAAAGGGAAAAAAAACACAAACTGCTCCTTTAAAGTCCGAAAGGGGAAAAAACACAAACTGCTCCTTTAAGGTAGAAGTCCAACCGAGTAATAAGATCCACAGTGAGAGAGGAGAAATTAGAATATCAAAAACTTGATCTCAACTAGAAAATCACGATGGGAAAATCCAATGGGGAAAACACAAAGAGAGTTCTTCTCCGAACAAGCTCTCAAGGAGAACTGACACAAGGGAATAATCAAACAAGCAAAAACACGGAGAATACTACAATCTGTACTCCACCGGGAGACACAGAAATGTCACAAAACTCGAGACGAAGAATTTACTCACAGGACTGTTCAGGACGAACTCGCGACGAGTTCTGGAAAGCAAACAAACTTATACTAGAGTGGTTAACGAGTAGGTAGGCTGCAGGCGTTTCAGACGCGCCCTTCCCCCGCTCTCATTGCTGGTTGCCAGGTTGGTCAACAGACCGAGCCCTAACATAAGGGATAATGTGGACAAATATAAACTCTGTATCGTTTATGATGCATTTTGCCAAGTGTATAGAAAAATAGTCACTAATCTCCAATCTATTTTAAAATTGTAGTGAAGTGAACTGGGGGGAAAAAAAACACAGTCATCTTCCAGCATGTCTCTTACCTTAATCATCAATGCTGCTGAAATTCATACAAGTGGTATGCATCAAAACAATTGATAGGTTTGACTACAGAGATGTTTGCACTTAATAGAAGTCATAGTCCCTACTGGAATCAATTAGACCTGCAATACAAGGAACTCCTCCACTGTATATGTATATTATGCAGTAATAATAATAATAATAATAGGGTGTCCGGGTAGCATAACAGTCTATTCTGTTGCCTACCAACACGGTGATCGCTGGTTCGAATCCTTGTGTTATCTTCGGCTTGGTCAGTCGTCCCTACAGACACAATCGGCATTGTGTGCGGGTGGGAAGCCAGATGTGGGGATGTGTCCTGGTCGCTGTACTAGCGCCTCCTCTGGTCGGTCGGGGCACCTGCTCACGGTGGAGGGGGAACTGGGGGGAATCGCTTGATCCTCCCACGCGCTACATCCCCCTGGCGAAACTCCTCACTGTCAGGTGAAAAGAAGCGGCTGACGGCTCCACATGTATTGGAGGAGGCATGTGGTAGTCTGCAGCCCCCCCCCCCGGAACGGCAAAGGGGGTAGAGCAGTGACCGGGATGGCTCGGAAGAGTGGGATAGTTGAACGGGTACAACTGACAATTGGGGAGAAAAGAGGGGGGGGATAATAATAATAACGGGCAGCACGGTGGCGCAGTGGTTAGCGCGGTCGCCTCACAGCAAGAAGGTTCTGGGTTCGAGCCCAGGGGTGGTCCAACCTTGGGGGGGGGGGGGTTCACGGGTCGTCCTCTGTGTGGCGTTTGCATGTTCTCCCCGTGTCTGCTTCCTCCAGGTGCTCTGGTTTCCTCCCACAGTCCAAAGACATGTAGGTCAAGTGAATCAGCTGTACTAAATTGCCCCTAGGTATGAATTAATGTGTGTGTGTGTGTGTGTGTGTGTGTGTGTGTGTGTGTGTGTGTGTGTGTGTGTGTGTGTGTGTGTGTGTGTGTGTGTGTGTGTGTGTCAGCCCTGTGTGATGGCCTGGAGGCCTGTCCAGGGTGTCTCCCCACCTGCCGCCCAATGACTGCTGGGATAGGCTCCAGCATCCCCGCGACCCTGAGAGCAGGATAAGCGGTTCGGATAATGGATGGAGAATAATAATAATAATAATAATAATAATAATAACAATAATAATAAAAGGAAAATAAAAATAAAAGAGCTAGACCAAGATAGCACATACAAGTACCTAGGAGTGAACGAAGGAGATGGCATACAACACTCAACCATGAAGGAGAAGATCCGGAAAGAGTACCACAGGAGAGTGCGTATGGTACTGAAGAGCGAACTCAATGCGGCTAACAGAATTGAAGCTATCACCACCCTAGCGATACCTATAGTGACGTACAGCTTCAACATCATCAATTGGAAACTGAACGACATCAAGAGACTAGACACCAAGACAAGAAAGATGCTGACCATGGAGAAGATGCACCACCCAAAAGCACATGTCAACAGGTTGTACCTACCAAGAGCTTCAGGAGGACGAGGACTAGTCCAACTCGAACTGACCTTCAAGACTACCACTATCGGGCTGGATGCATACCTGAAAAAAACAGATGACCCACTCATCCGAATAGTAAAACATCAGATCTACTCCATCAATAAAGAAGCTGCACAATTCAAGAAAGAGCTTGATGTCCCAGAAACCCCACCAACAGAAAATGAGGCAACTACAATCTACGCCGAATGAGTGAAGCAGAACGCAAAACACCATCGCCAGCAGCAACTGCAAAAAACCTGGGAGGACAAAGCAATGCACGGGAAGTACCCAAAAAGAATGAAAGACGTAGACGTGGACCAACAAACGACACACCGGTGGCTGAGGAGCACCGGACTGAAAGCAGAGATGGAGGGCCTGATAATCACTGCACAAGACCAGAGCCTGGCAACCAGATCCTATCACCATTATATCATCAAAGGTGGAAAAGACCCAAAATGCAGAATTGGTGGAGTGTATGAAGAAACCATCGACCACATTGTCTCAGGCTGCCCGGACCTGGCAAAGACAAAGTATATATACAGGCACAACAAGGCAGCAGCATACCTGCACTGGAAGAGCTGCTGGAGTTACAAGATCAAGACGACTGAGAAGTGGTACGAACATCAGCCAAAAATGGTCTCACCATCCTCTGGGACATGCCCATCCACACTGACAGAGAGTTAAAAGCCAACAAGCCCAATATCGTTATCAATGACAGGAAGGAAAAGAGGTGCATGCTCATCGACATGGCAATATCATCCGAAAAAAAATATCTCAGTGAAAGTCACAGAGAAGCTGACCAAGTACAAAGACCTGGAGATTGAAATCAACAGGATGTGGGGAATGAAGACTGAAACAACACCAGTGGTCATCGGCGCTCTAGGGCTCACGAAGAAGGGAATGGAAAAGTTCACCAACTGTATCCCAGGAAACATCAACATCCATGCTGTCCTGAAGATTGCCCTACTCAGAACAGCCCACATATTACGACGAGTACTGTCAATCAAGTGACATCTGCCCTATAGTGCCTCAGGTCCATAGTTTGGACCTGGCTCTACAGGATGTAAAACAGGAAACATGAAAGAAATTATAATAATAAAACATTTTGTTTGTAGAATGCTTTTAAAAGTACTCAAAGATGATTTACATTAGTTGAAACAAACATAAAAGCAACACACCAAAAACATAAAACACAACATAATCACATGTTAAAAAGTAATTCTAAAAAGGTGAGTTTGATCAATGATTTGATAGTGGACCGATCGGTGCAGTCTCTGATGTGTTTGGGGAGAGAGTTCCAGAGGGACGGGGCGGCTATGGAGACGGCTCTGTCACCCCAGGTCCAGTGCTTGGTCCTGTGTGGTGAAGACAGGAGGTTGGAATTGGAGGAGCGAAGGCTGCGGGAAGGAGTATGGTAGTGGAGCAGGTCAGTGAGGTAGGAGGGTCCCTGGTTATGGAGGGCTTTGTGAGTGATGAGAAGGACTTTGAATTGGATTCATTGTGGGATAGGGAGCCTGTGGAGGTTCTGGAGGACAGGGGGATGTGGTCACAGGAGCAAGAGTGAGTGAACAGGCGAGCAGCAGAGTTCTGGATCTACTGGAGTTTGTTTAGGATTTTGATTGATGAGCCATAAAAATTTTGTTGCAGTAGTCATTGGCATAGCAGTGTAAGTGGAAGCGATGACATAATATGATACCAAGGCGGGAGAATGTAAAGAATGAACAGGAGAGGACCAAGCACTGAAACCTGCGGGAAGCCTTGGGACAGAGGAGCGATGAAGGGTGAAGGAGATGCAGTTGTTGATGCTGTTGAGTGGTTGTCCATTTGTGAGATATGACTTTAGCCAGGAGAGGAAGTACCGGTGATATTGAAGGAGGATTCAAAACAGGAGAGAAGAATGGTGTGGTTGATAGCGAAGAAAGCTGCAGTGAGGTCAAGGAGGTTGAGAATGCTGAGGTGGCCAGAATCTGAGGAGAGGAGGAGGCCATCGGTGACTTTAAGGAGGGCTGTTTCTGTGCTGTGCTGTGAGTGGTAGCCATATTGAAATGGTCTGAATGGGTCATTGGAGATGAGGTGAGCTTTGAGTTGGGAGGCGACATGTTCCAGTATTTTTGACATAAGGGGAGATTGGAGATAGGCCAGAAATTGCTCATGATATCAAGGTTGAGTCCAGGTTTTTTGAGGATGGAGGTGACAACAGCTAGTTTTAAGTGTATGAGGGATGAAACCAGAGTTGTAGCTGACTGAACCGGTAGTGCATCTATCAGAATCAGAATCAGCTTTATTGGCCAAGTGTGCCTATGCACATGAGGAATTTGACTTTTCACAGCAGCTTCTAGCACTTGCAGGCACACACACACACACACACACACAAAAGAAAACAAGCAACAAAAAAGAAGGGGGAAGACAGAAGTAAACTGAACAACAGGACGTTGGAGGCAAGCATGTGTGTGCAACAGGTATGTTGCTACTATATAGAGTTTTGCTATGGTTGACTAATCACCACCTATGCCAATAAATTATACATTATTTCTTATATACTATATTTCCCATACACTATACTATATACCATACCATGACTCCAAAGCCCATCATGCACATACAATGCTATATACTCCTGCGATATTGGGGTGGCATGGTGGCCCAGTGGTTAGCACTGCTGCCTCACAGCAAGAAGGTCCTGGGTTCGAACCCCAGGCCATCCCAGATCCTTTCTGTGTGGAGTTTGCATGTTCCGTGTCTGCGTGGGTTTCTTCCAGGTGTTTCTGTTTTCTCCCACCATCAAAATGACATGCATGTTAGGGTTAATACTTCTGCCTATACCCCTGACCAAGGAAATGGGGAAAAAAGAACATGAGTTGGTTCCCAGGCACTGCACCACAGCTGCCCGCTGCTCCTATACAATAGGATAGGTTAAATACAAAGGACAAATGTCATTGTAACCACACACAAAAAAACTGTACAATGACAAAAATAAAGTGGCTTTCTTTCTTTTTTTTCTTCTTACATTACACTATATTATGTTATGTACCAGAAGTATACACAATATGTTCACCTACCATCCACCTCACAACTACATACTAAATTATATACCTATGTTACAACCACAACATTAACAGCAATAATTGTAACCAGTGTAAAGCAGTTGAATATATGTTTAAAATTGTACATTTGTATTGCACAGACATTGTATTGCATATCACAGAAAGCAGAATCAGTTCATCACTCATCTAAGTGACCTCTGCAGGTATCCCCACCCTTATAAACCATACAGTAGCATAACGGCCAAAAACAACAATCAGTTTCATATGCAAATTGCCGTGACCATTAACTGGAGTTTTAATGGCAATGTGTACTTGTAAGAATGGAAAGAAAATGGAAAATGAAAAAGAAATGGGAGATAGGAACTCCCAGAGTTCCTTGTCCTTCTCCTCTCTTCGATTGGCTGGTGCAGTGTTTGGGCATCTTCCTGGCTTTGAAAAACACCCAGTTAGGATAACCACACTTAACCAGGGCCTGTTTAATGTGGGATTTCTCCCCTTCCCCAGCCGCTGTGTCGGTGGGGACATTGTCAGCTCGGTGGTCCAACGTCCTGATGACTCCTAGTTTGTGCTCCAGTGGATGATGAGAGTCAAACCTTAAGTACTGATCAATATATGTTGGTTTAAGGTAAACATCAGCAATCAAATGCCCCCCATCATCAATTGCAATTTCACAGTCTAAGAAGGCTAATCTGTCATTTTTCACATCCTCCCTGGTGAACTTGATGTGGTTGTCCACAGAGTTAATGTGGTCGGTGAAATGTGGTACATGCTGAGATTTAATTTTAACTCAAGTGTTGTCCACAAATCTGAACCAATGGCTAGGTGGTGTTCCTGGATAGGACATCAGAGCCCTCTTTTCCACTACTTCCGTGTACTAGTTGGCCACTACAGGGGAGACTGGGGAGCCCATAGCACACCCATGCCTCTGCCTATAGTAATGCCCCCTGTATGTGAAGTATGTGGACTGAAGACACATCTTCAGGAGCAGACACACTTGGTCAGTGTTAAAGGTAGTCCTATTGCTAAGGGTGGGGTCAACCTATTATTTCATATGGACCACATCCACTGCTTCATCAACAGGAATGCATGTGAAGAGAGACTTAACATCATACAAGACCATTGATTCATCATCCTCCATAATGATGTCCCTCAACTAATCCACAAAATCCATAGTGTTCTGAATGTGGTGTTCATTACTGCCTACCAATGGGTTAAGAATAGATGCCAGAAACTTAGAGATGTTACAGGTCACTGTGTTAATCATACAGACAATAGACCATAATGGCACATCCTGTTTAAGTATTTTAGGTAACCCATACAGACTAGGTGTAGCTTCCCCTGAGTATAATCTATGGTACAAAATTCTGTCAATAGCACTGTCCTGTTCTAACAGTGTCAGACAATCTATCATCTTTTTCTTGTAACCACTGCCTGGGTGTCGTTTCAGGGGCTCATAAGTATTTTATGTCGCTGAGTAACGTCATAACTTTGCTATGATTGTCTGGTTTTATACAACAGTGCATTTGCCTTTGTCTGCTGGTAGGATGATCATGTTATTGTCCTGAATGAGACTCGTGAGAGCATTCCTCTCATCTCTGCTGATGTTGGACGGCGGCGCCTTTGCATTGCTGAGACAGGCTGAAACATTTGTCCGCAGTCCATCACCATCTTACAATGCTGTGATTGCAACCATTCCCAAATCCTCTGTGAATAGTACACATTGCCATTGAAACTCTAGTTAATGGTCACGGCAATTTGCATATGTGAAACCGATCGTTGTTTTCAGTTGTTGTGCCACTGTATTGTTTGTAAGGGTGGGAATACCTGCAGTCAGTTGAGACTGAAGAGGTCACTTGGATGAGTGATGCTCTCAAACATTGTGTCAAGATGAACTGATTCAACTTTCTGTGATTTTCTTACCTGGATTATTGCGCATGCATGAAGACATTGTATTGCATATCAGTTTAAAGAGGTGCACAATGCACATCACAGATTTAAGTAGGTGAGATATCTTGATCAGAAGGGGCTGTTTACAAACTGTCATATTTACATAGTAAGTGTTTGTTATTGCTCCATAGTGTTAATTGTTCATGAGAGAGATGGCCTGTGGGGAAAAAACTGTTCCTATGTCTGGTGGTTTTGGTGCACGTTGCTCTGTAGTGCTTGCCAGAGGGTAGGAGTCCAAACAGACTGTGCCTTGGATGTGGGAGGTCTGTGCTGATTCTACCTGCCCATTTCTGAGCCCACCCTGCAAGTCCTGCAGGGTGGGCAGTGGAGTGCCAATGATTTTTTTTTCTTTTTGCTGTCCTTACTGTTCTCTGCAGTCTGTTCATATCCTGTTTTGTTGCTGCTCTGAACCAGACAGTGATGGATGTGCACAGGACAGATTTAATGACTGCACTGTAGAACTAGCTTAACAGCTCCTGTGGCAGACCAAATTTCCTCTATCGTTGTAGAAAGAACTGCGTCTATCAACCTAATGCCGGAGAGACACACTACTTCATTTGTTTGTTTTTTTCATCGCATTAAATGTGAACGATAATTAACCATGTCCTACTGGTACACAAAGTTCCTGCATGGGTGTCAGTGCTGATGAACTCTAATTTATATTTACTGCCCAGAAAATTCAATAACCCACTAAAATATAGTTAACTACAGGATGGAAAACTATGAGACAAAAAACATTCCACATGTGTGTTCTTAATGATTTACACATACACGCACACACACAAACATACCCAAATGAATCAGTGGTGTAAATGGTTTAAGTTATAATGTAATCCACCTTTTTTCAGTGCAGGATGGTTCTGTTGAAACAGACACCGGGCCATGGAAGAACACAGCATGGTTCACAGCTGTCAACCTGTCTTATGGTCAACTTCTCCACGTGTAAATCAGTGGGATGACGTGAGAGACAACCCGAGAGAGAGGGACAAAGAACAATATCAGTATTTTGGAATGAAAATTAGTGTCTGTTCTTGGCTGTTTGATGGTGGTTTTTGTTTGTTTTGGGGTTGTTTTTTTTTCATTTCATTTGTTTGCTTGTTGTCCCTTTCTCATCTAGAAGAATAACACCACTGAAATGGCTGTGGACAATTTTTAACAGCCATAGCTGCGGCTCTTTAGCCATAATGGATCCCACTGGGGCCAGCCATATTGTTTCCCAAGAACCAGCACTGTCCAAACTGCTCCTGTGCTCGGTGATTTGTCACCTGTATCTCATAGTGCTTTGCTATTTTTTTTTCTTTTTTATAAGTTTTCAATATTAACATTCATGTTTTCATTATTGACTTCTTGCAAAATGACTGAAACAATTATTCATGATAAACCTCAAAGGAAAAAAGGAGTGGTGTTATTGCAGTCATTTTTGAAAGTAGCTAACTTTTTTTTTCTTGGTTGCTTTGGATGTGTGTGGTCTGAGTGATTGACAACCAGCTGTCTATTCCCTGTCTTCAGTGACAGCTATGATTGCAGTTCTATGCAAAATGCATCTGGACAGGAATACATCCTGACTAGGCTTAGCAATGAAATAGAAACCAAACTGCCATCGGTGACAACAAAGGCCTTATAAGCTTTTTTACAAATACATTTTCGCTACATATATTTTTCTGATATAGCAAAAATATATTTGTAAAAAAGCTTATAAGGCCTTTGTTGTCTCAGATGGCAGTCACATTGGCAGATATGTTAATATGTATAAATATATTATATATAATATATATAATCATTGCATTTATATAGCACTTTTCTAGACACTCAAAGCACTTCACAACCACCACCAATGTGTAGCACCCACCTGGGTGATGTACGGCAGCCATTTTGCACCAGAACACTGACCACACATCACCTTGAGATGGAGAGGGAGGAATCATTGAGCCAATTACAATGGGGGGGATGATTAGGTGGGCAGATGGGGAGAGCCAGGTTGGTAATTTTGCCAGGACACCGGGGAACCCCCTACTCTTTGCGATAAGTGCCATGGGATCTTTATTTTTTATATACATATATATATATATATATATATATATATATATATATATATATATATATATATATACACACACAGTGCACCTGGAAAGTATTCACACCCCTTCACTTTCTCCACATTTTCTTATGTTACAGCCTTATTCCAAAATGGATTAAATTCCTTGTTTTTTCTCATCAATCTACACACAATATCCCATAATGACAACGTTAAAAAGGTTTTGTAGAAATTTTTGCAAATTTATTAAAAATAAAAAACTGAAATATTGCATGTACATAAGTATTCACACCCTTTACTCAGTACTTGGTTGAGGCACCCTTGGCAGCGATTACAGCCTCAAGTCTTCTTGGGTATAAAGCTACAAGTTTGGCACACCTATATTTGGGGTATTTCTCCCATTCTTCTCTGCAGATCCTCTCGAGCTCTGAAGGTTAGATGGGGAGCATCGCTGCACAGCTATTTTCAGGTCTTTCCAGAGATGTTCAATGGGGTTGAAGTCTGGGCTCTGGCTGGGCCACTCAAGAACATTCACAGACTTGTCCCGAAGCCACTCCTTCGTTTTCTTGGCTGTGTGCTTAGGGTCGTTGTCGTGTTGAAAGGTAAACCTTCGCCCCAGTCTGAGGTCCTGAGCGCTCTGGAACAGGTTTTCATCAAGGATCTCTCTGTACTTTGCTCCATTCATCTTTCTCGCGATCCTGACTTGCTCCATTCATCTTTCTCGCGATCCTGACTAGTATCCCAGTTCCTGCCGCTGAAGAACATCCCCACAGCATGATGCTGCCACCACCATGCTTCACTGTAGGGATGGTATTAGCAAGGTGATGAGAGGTGCCTGGTTTCCTCCAGACGTGATGTTTGGCATTCAGGCCAAAGAGTTAAATCTTGGTTTCATCAGACCAGAGAATCTTGTTTCTCATGGTCTGAGAGTCCTTTAGGTGCTTTCTGGCAAACTCCAAGCGGGCTGTCTTGTGCCTTTTACTGAGCAGAGGCTTCTGTCTGGCCACTCTACCATAAAAGCCTGATTGGAGGAGTGCTACAGAGATGGTTGTCCTTCTGGAAGGTTCTCCCATCTCAACAGAGGAACGCTGGAGCTCTGTCAGAGTGACCATCGGGTTCTTGGTCACCTCCCTGACCAAGGCCCTTCTCCCCCGATTGCTCAGTTTGGCTGGGCGGCCAGCTCTATGAAGAGTCCTGGTGGATCCAAACTTCTTCCATTTACGAATGATGGAGACCACTGTGCTCTTTGGGACCTTCAAAGCTGTAGAATTTTTTTTTGTATCCTTCCCCCACATCTGTGCCTTGATACAATCCTGTCTTGGAAGTCCACATGCTCTGACATGCACTGTCAACAGTGGGACCTTATATAGACAGGTGTGTGCCTTTCCAAATCATGTCCAATCAATTGAATTTACTACAGGTGGACTCCAATCAAGATGTAGAAACATCTCAAGGATGATCAGTGGAAACAGGACGAACCTGAGCCCAATTTTGAGTGTCTTAGCAAAGGGTGTGAATACCTATGTACATACAATATTTCAGTTTTTTATTTTTAATAAATTTGCAAACATTTCTACAAAACCTTTTTCACTTTGTCATTATGGAGTATTGTGTATAGATTGATGAGAGAAAAAAATTGAATTTAATCCATTTTGGAATAAGGCTGTAACATAACAAAATGTGGGGAAAGTGAAGGGGTGTGAATACTTTCCGGATGCACTGTATATACATAGTAGCGAATTCAGGGGGCAGTCCGGGAACTGCTCGCAATCTCTGTTCTAGTTCATCCCAAAGGTATTCGATGGGGTTGAGGTCAGGGCTCTGCAGGCCAGTCAAGTTCATCCACACCAAACTCACCCAACCATGTCTTAATGGACCTTGCTTTGTGCACTGGGACACAGTCACACTGGAACAGAAAAGGGCCCTCCCTAAACTTTTCCCACAAAGTTGGAAGCATAGAATTGTCCAAAATGTCTTGGTATGCTGAAGGATTAAGATTTTCCTTCACTGGAGCTTAGGGGCCTAGCCCAACCCCTGAAAAAACAACCCAATACCATTATCGCTCTTCAACCAAACTTTACAATTGGCATAGTGCAGTCAGGTAGGTAATGTTCTCCTGGCATCCGCCAAACCCAGACTCATCCATTAGAATGCCAGACAGAGAAGCGTGATTCGTCATGCCACAGAACACGTCCACTGCTCCAGAGTCCAGTGGCAGTGTGCTTTATTCCACTCTATCTGACGCTTGGCATTGTGCTTGGTGATGTAAGGCTTGCATGCAGCTGCTCGGCCATGGAAACCTATTCCATGAAGCTCCCGGTGCACAGTTTTTGTGCTGATGTTAATGCCAGAGGAAGTTTGGAACTCTGCAGTTATTGAGTCAACAGTGCATTGGCGATTTTTACGCACTATGCACCTCAGCACTTGTTGACCCTGCTGTGTGACTTTACGTGGTCTGCCACTTTGTGGCTGAGTTGCTTTGTTCATAAACGTTTCCACTTTTCAATAATACCACTTCCAGTTGACTGTGGAATAGCTAACGGAAGACATTTTACAAACTGGCTTATTGCAATGGTGGCATCCTATGACAATACCGCGCTTGAATCCACCGAGCTCTTCAGAACAACCCATTCTTTCACAAATGTTTGTAAATGCTTGATTTTATACACCTGTGGCAATGGGTCTGAATGAAACACCAGAACTCAATGATTAAGAGATGTGTCCCAATACTTTTGTACACACACACACTTATATATATATATATATGTATGTATGTGTGTGTGTGTGTGTGTGTGTGTGTGTGTGTGTGTGTGTGTGTGTGTCCGAAGACATGTAGGTCAGGTGAATCAGCCATACTAATTTGTCCCTAGGTGTGTGTGTGTGTGTGTGTGTGTGTGTGTGTGTGTGTGTGTGTGTGTGTGTGTGTGTGTGTGTGTGTGTGTGTGTGTGTGTGTGTGTGTCTCGGCCCTGTGATGGACTGGCAGCCTGTCCAGGGTGTCTCCCTGCCTGCCGCCCAATGACTGCTGGGATAGGCTCCAGCATCCCCGCAACCCTGGGAGCAGGATAAGTGGTTTGGTTAATGGATGGATGGATGCTTTGGAGGGGTAAATGTTAAAAACTACTGTGATCCATTTTAGTAAACGATAGATGCCACCTTTTCTCAAAACTGGAAATGAACTGAAGCTATAAAATGTTCTGCATATAGCTGAATTGGGGCAGCACGGTGGCACAGTGGTTAGCACTGTCACCTTGGGGGTCATCCCAGGTCATCCTCTGTGTGGCGTTTGCATGTTAGGGTTAATACTCCTGTCTGTGCCCCAGACCAAGGCATGGCAAGATGAACTGGAGTTTGTCCCTGAGTGCTGCACTGTGGCTGCCCACTGCTCCTAGCTACACATCTGGGATGGGTTAAATGCACAGCATAATTTCCCCACAGGGATCAATACAGTATATCAAATATCAAATCAAGTTAGATCGGTTTTGAATAAAAGATTTGAAAACAGAAAAGACAGAACACTAAAAAGTATGTAAAAAATTTTATGGTAATGTGTTGATGGGAAAATAATATAAAATACAGCTGGTAATCTTGTGAAGACTCCTTAATTGGCTGAACATGTATATCTTCCTCCAAATCAAATGTTATTGAAATATGGGGACCGATCTCTCTAACATTATTAACAAGTCAGCTGTCAATGCCTCCATGTAGTAAAGTAGCTTATGAAGGCAGCTTCATCAAAGCCAATGACATAGCTGTCAATACAACAGCATTGTTAAAAGGGCCCTAAGAATGTCCTCACATGATCTCGGAGAAGTACCGGCATGGATAGACATGCCAGAATATTGTAGAAAGGGAGACAAATGGATAAAAAGATTGGTCAAACATACTGGTTGAGCACAACACACTTATGCTCATATATGTCCATCCAAACCACAAAGTTTGGATGGATATAGTATGTGAATTAAGTCTGGGTGAATGAAAGTTACACACACACACACACACACACACACACACACACACACACACACACACACACACACACACACACACTTTCACATTCACGTCTGCCAGGAGCGAGAGGGTAATAGTGTGTCAGGTTCGATCCAGTGAAGGAGATGGGAAGTTTTAGGGAAGTCAGAGGTGGCTTGGGAAGAAGGAGCGGCTGCAAGGACAGGCTTGATAGGGCTCACCGTCCGAATGACAAACAGCTTTTCCCAATCTCTCTGCCTCCATATGCATCAGAGTTTCTCACAAGCCGGGCGAGGCAGTGGGATGAATGACTTATCATAACTGTCTGGCAGCTCAACCAAAGTATACAAAAAGTCACACGGTTTAAAGCCTCAAGTTTATAATAGTTACTCAAGTTACTCAAATATTTGGATTAAAGACGGGCCTTTTTTCAGATTTCATGAAGCCGTTATACGTAGTGATTAGACTTTCAATTTTACTTTAAGAGAAAAACATTTAATTAATAAGGCATTAATAGGGGGCATCAGGGTGGCATAGCGATCTATTCTGTTGCCTACCAACACGGGGCTCGCCGGTTCGAATCCCCGTGTTACCTCCAGCTTGGTTGGGCATCCCTACAGACACAACTGGCCGTGTGTGTGTGGGTGGGAAGCCGGAGGTGGGTATGTGTCCTGGTCGCTGCACTAGTGCCTCCTCTGGTCAGTCAGGGTGCCTGTTCAGGGAGGAGGGGGAACTGGGGGGAATAGCGTGATCCTCTCAGGCGCTACGTCCCCCTGGTGAAACTCCTCACTGTCAGGTGAAAAGAAGCGGCTGGCGACTCCACATGTAGTATATCGGAGGAGGCATGTGGTAGTCTGCAGCCCTCCCTGGAATGGCAGAGGGGGTGCAGCAGTGACCGGGATGGCTTGGAAGATGGGTAATTGGCCGGGTACAATTGGGGAGAAAAATGGGCCCCCCCCCAAAAAAAAATAAGGCATTGTCCAGGTTCACATGTGCTTACAAAAACATGTAAAAGTCATTCTAAATTGCATTAATCCCCAGTTTTTATTAGAATTTAGGAACCGGTTTTCTGTTCAGTTTTAAATGAAGTTTTTATAGAGACAGTGAACCAAAGGATCCATACAAACACATTTCTTGGGCTATTAAGATGTAGGCTATTCAGAAACTTTACTGATCTTGTTATTCTAATAAAATGCATTCTGTCATTTTTCTGCCCAATAAAGAATTAATGAAAAAAGTGAGGATTTCAAAAAAGGTGGGAGGGATCAAATGGACAAGGCAAGGGGAGGAAGTCAGTGGGAAAAATTATTATTTTGGAGTGGTTTGTAATTAGAGATGCCCCATGGTTCTGTCTTTGTACCACTGCTACTGATACTACAACTACTTTCGGCTGCTCCCGTCAGGGGTCGCCACAGCGGATCATCAATTTCCCTTTCTCCCTGCCCTCTGCATCTTCCTCTGTCATACCAGCCACCTGCATGTCCTCTTTCACCACATCCATAAACCTCCTCTTTGGTCTTCTTCTTTTCCTCTTCCCTGGCAGCTCCATAGTCAGCATCCTTCTCCTAATATATCCAGCATCTCTCCTCCACACATGTCCAAGCCATCTCAATCTTGCCTCTCATGCTTTGTCTCTAAATTGTCCAACCTGATATATATTATATACTATATTCGCTCCTAATCCTATCCTTCCTCGTCCCTCCCAATGAAAAGCTTAGCATCTTCAACTGTGCCACCTCCAGCCCTGCCTCCTGTCTCTCTCTCTCTCTCTCTCTCTCTCATTTTCTTCGTTCATTAGCTCCTCAAAGTACTCCTTCCACCATCTCAACACACTCTTCAGCACATTTCCATCTCTATCTATCCTTCATTGCCCTAACCTGCTGCACATCCTTCCTAGCTTGGTCCCTCTGCCTGGCCAATCAGTACAGGTCCTTTTCTCCTTCCTTAGTGTCCAACCTCTCATACAACTCACCATGCACAATTTCGTTTGCCTTCGCCACCTCTCTCTTCACCTCTCTCTTCACGTTATTTCCTTGTACTCCTTTCTACTTTTTTTTCATTTCTCTGACTATCCAACTTCTTGTTCACCAACTCTTCTTCCGTATATTTTACTGTACTTCCTCATTCCACCACCAAGTCTCCGCGTATTCCTTGCTCTTTCCAGATGACACACCAAGTATCTTCCTAGCTGTCTCCCTCGCTGTTTCTGCAGTAGTTGTCCAGCCATCCTGCAACTCTTCACTACCACCCAGTATCTGTCTTAACTCCTCCCTGAACTCCACACAACAGTCTTCCTTCTTCAACGTCCACCGTTTGAGCCTTGGCTCTAACTTCATTCTCTTCCTCTTCTTGATCTCCAAAGTCATCCTACAGATCAGTGTTTCCCAACCCAGTCCTCAAAGACCCCCTATCCTGCAGATTTTCTTTGCAACCCTGAATAGGTACCCGTTTGTAGTTATTCAACCAATCAGCAATGAATTATGTCAGATTTTGCACATCTTGCATAATTAAATGCTGTGAGATGATTGGTTGAGTAAGTACAAACAGGGCTACCTATGCAGGGTTACAATGAAAATCTGCAGGATAGGGGATCCTTGAGGACTGGGTTGGGAAACACTGCTACAGATCACCATCTGATGCTCCCTAGCTACATTCTCCCCTGTCACCACCTTGCAGTCTCCAATTTCTTTCAGATCACACCTCCTGCATAAAATATAGTCCACCTGTTTGCACCTTCCTCCATTCCGATTCAGATTCAGACAACTTTATTAATCCCAGAAGGGCAATTCAGTTTTACAATCTACCCAGACCATACACAAACTCACAGACAAATGGCAGTCATCAGTGTGTCAGAGACAATAGACAGATCAGTACATGGGCAAGAGATGCACACTGTCACCCTCGTGTGGCCTTGCATGCAGATTCACACAAGGACCAGGCGAAGGGTAAACATTCATATAAGTTAAGAGAATAGAATAAGTAAATAAATAAATTAAGCGTTCTAAGTTGCATTGCATGTTACATTTCCCCACTATAGTCAGTGAACGTACAGGCCCACAAGCCATGTGAAAAACAAACAAGGTATAAACCAACTATTGTGGTTTAAAACAATATAAAGCATTTGTTTAAAATGACTACTCTCAGCATTTAACAGCCTGATAGCAGAAGGAATGAAGGACCTAGAATAGTGATTCATTAGGGGCGCTTTATAGCGCCAGCCTGAGGACATTACAGTGAATTCACTGGACAGGATGTGGTCAGATTGGCTAATAATTCCTTTTGCTTTCTGGGCCACATGGATCTCCCAGAGGAAGCACAAGTCTCTCTGCTGGACTCCGATAATTTTGGAGCAGATCTTAACGATACTGTTTAGGCTATCCCTGTCCTTCACAGTCAACCCATTAAACCAACAAACGGAGGAAAAAGTTAAAAGACTTTCAATAAATGACTGGTAAAAAAAATACACAAGATGGTGTTACAGACATTAAAGGAGTTAAGCTTCTGCAGTAAGTGAATTCTTTGTTGTCCATGCTTGACAATTAAATTTGTATTCACATCGAATTTGAGTTGGGAGTCGAACACGGTTCCCAAGTATTTATAAGTGTCAAAAATTAGAACATCCTCGCCATGTATAGTGCTAGCTTTGGGTTTATCACTGTTCTTCCTAAAATCAATGATAAGTTCCTTAGTTTTTGACATATTAAGGTCAAGGAAGTTATCATCACACCAATCAACAAAGGCAGGTAGGGCACAACCGTGATCTGACTCCGAGCCATGAAGAAGAGACAAAAGTGCTGTATCATCAGAGAATTTCTAGAGCTACCCTCTTTAGAAGACCTGTAGCTTTCTGTATACTAAATAAAAAGCAGGGGGGAAAGAATGCAACCCTGCGGTGAGCCCCTGTTTGAGACCAGGACATTGGATATAACTCCATTAAGAAAAACCTTCTGGCTTCCGTCTATTAAAAAGTTTAAAAGCAACATTAAAAGCTGATCAGGTAAATTAAAATAAGAAGCAAGCCATTCGATCAAAATGTAAGATTGCATCTTGTTAAAAGCCAAAGACAAGTTAGCAAATAAAAGTCTCACATGAGAATTGGGTTTCTCCAGGTGCCTATATAGTACTTTGTCAAGTATAAAGAGTTTTTCATCCGCCACACCCTTGCCAGCTTGATAAGCAAACTGCAAGGGGTCTAGTCTGCCATCAACTAGGGAGACAGCCTGATCTTTTAAAAATTTCTCAAAGGTTTTCATTGCAGTGATATAAGTGCAACAGGTCTGAACTCATTTAATTCTCTTGAATTTTTTTATTTCAGAATAGGGATTGTAGTGGACGTTTTCCAGATTGAAGGCAACTGGCAACAGTCAGCACACATCTGAAAGAGTTTAGTGATGACCTCACTGAGCTGGTCAGCACAGTAGTGCAGAGTGTGCCCGCAGATGGCATCGGGGCCAGCAGCCTTCTTTATATTCATTTTCTTAAATAAGGCTGTGACACGTTCTTGAGATATCACATTACTCTGAGGTACAAGGGACTCCTTCAACCTGGAAACATTGAGTAAAATCAGACTTTTCAAAGCAAGAGATAAAAAGAATTAAAAATGTTTGACAGATCAGCATCCTCCACTCCACTGACACTGATAAGTTGCTTGGTCTCACTTGCATATTGGTTAATGGAGGCCATTGATTTGATCCCTTGCCAGGCTGCTGTAAGGTCACCACTGCTATATTGCATTTCTTTCTTTCTTTTCTTTTTTCCTATACCTCATTTTGGCCTTAGCTATTTCATTCCTCACTTCTCTGGAGACAGCCTTTTTCTCGAGAGGATCGCCGGTATAAAATATCCTTTTCTTTTTATTAATATCCAATTTGAGCTCTTTAGTTATCCAAGGTTTGTTATTTGGGTAAGTAACAACATTTTTAGTTGGGATAACTGAGTCAACACAATGTGATGTAAGACGAGAATAGGGTCAGAAAGTTCACCAGTATCATCACAAACATCATAAAAACATTGCCAGTTAGTGCAATCAAAACATGCCTGAAGAGAGGAGACACTGTCCTCTGACCAAGTCTTTACTTGTTTCTCCCCACACTCAAGGCGCCTGAAGGAGGGTTTGTACATTGGCATAAGATACACACTGTTATGGTACGATGCACCAAAGAAAGGCACAGGCAAGCACTTGTAAGTGCCGCACACTGAACCATAACACAAGTCTATAGTGGTTTTCTTTTGTGTGGTGGCACACATCACATACTGCTCATATGTCCTCTAAGTCTTGTTTAAAATACAGTGGTTAACATCTCCAAGGATAAATTTGGGGGCATCTGGGCAGATTGAATTGAGTCTGTGTATTACGTCAGCAAACAGTTGTTACAACGGTGTTACAGTACCTCTGGATGATGAAAAAACACACTTCCCCTCCTCGACTCTTCCCGTTAATCTGGTGACCGGTCCAGCCGAAATGGGCTACCAAACCCACTTACCGTCAGGTCCTCGTCCTGGTCCATTTCGCTGAGCCATGTTTCAGTAAAGGCAAGAAGGCAGGTGTATTTTATTTCACGTTTGTATTTGGCCCACGCTTCCAGCTCCTCTACATTATGCCTGATAGACTGCACATTGGATAGCAGGACTACTGGCAGTGGAGGAAGCCTGCGGCGTTTGTCGAGACTGAGGACTTTTAGTTTCCGGCATACCCCTCCCCTTCTTCCTCTTTTCTGATGAGAAGTCCAACGAGAAGTCTTTTTATCTGGACTGTACGGTATATACAGCTCCATCGGTATACTCGCCAGCACATCACCTTTCGTCGAGGTCCGTGAAGAAAGAAGGAGCTTGTTGCTGAAAGTGACTTGACTCTCTGAGCCGCCATGATATCCTTCCGCGCACTGACAGAAGAAGCCCAAGGATAGCATTATCACGCATAAAAAGTGTGAAGAACTGTGTAAACAACCCCATAGCCCACATACTGAGTCTCTGACATAAACTTCACACACACAAGACGTTAAAGAACAAAATTAATAACAGATAAAAACAGTTAACAACGGTTAGGTAGACTGCTTTGGGTCGCACACTGAGAAGCGCCCCACAGCTCCTCCCACAAACCAGAGGGTGTGAGTCTTAACACCCTGTGTTCCTCCGTCTTTTTGAAATATGTATTCACCACATCTATTTCCATCCTTTTCACAAAATGCACCACATCTGTCCTTCCACATTCCTCTCCTTGACCCCATACCTACCCATCACCTCCTAATCACCTCTCTTCCCTTCACTAACATGTCCACGGTTCTGTCTTTCTAAATATAGAAAATGTATAGCACTTTAAGGGACAAATTAAAAATAAAAAGAACAAATGGAAAAAATAGAGGAGTAGATAAAGGTTGACAGAGAAATAACAAAATGGAATAGAAGAGGCAGCAAAAGGGGGAAAAGGTGGAAAAGGAAAGAGAAAAACCACTACTGTTGTGTGACTTTGTTGTGAACAGAATAAAAGGTCATTGTCTTAAGTTTGTAGTTGGAAGTAGGTCTAGTGTTGACAGCACATTTTTAATTGAGTAGGTAATGCTATGCATTATTTACATCATATCCTGTTTACATGATTAGCATTTACATTGTAGGGGTCCGCGGTGGTGTAGCGGTCTAAGCATCAGCTTTGTGTCGATGCAGTTGCCCACTGGGGACTGAGGTTTGCGCCACGGTCTCGTCAGATCCGACTATGGCCAGACTCAATGAAGCAGCAATAATTGGCACTGCTGTCTTTGGGAGGGGGGCAGAGTTGGCTGGTGTTCGTCACATGAATGTGTCTCAGTGTGTGTGTCGGAAAAAGCAGTGGTTCAGCCTGGATTCGCATTGTCATGAAAGCGGGGAGGCGTCTGCTTCGAGACTGCCGGCCAGAGAGATGTAGTTGGCGAACACATGCGGTACGAGGTGGGTGTTTGAACGAGAATATGAGGCAATTGGCCACTAAATTGGGAGAAAAAGGGAAAAATCAGAAATAAATTTATAAAAAAAAAACATTTACATTGTAAAATAGATACTTTTGCAGTGGTTCAGCAGAACTAAAGTTACCCTGTCCGAGTCATCTTTTTAGCTAACCAACAACCCAGAAAAGCAAGCTGATACATCAGAAATACTTCAAAACTTCTATCAAAAGATTGATTTGGTTGAGCAGTTTAAAGGTCATACAGTACATCTTAATTGTATCTCTGTCGATGGCGTTTCTATGAAATCCTACTACAAATGTAACCACATGGGCAATATCAAGAAATAAAATATGGGGCAGAGGCTAAGACAGAAGTGTGGTCATAACGGTGCCCAAAAATATATATTTCACCAGTTTCTCACCAATGATAGCTAAAATGTTAATCAAAAAACAAAACGCCAAATCTTTAACGTCTTACAATAATATGTTTTCAATGCACTTGCTCACAAACTTTTTTGGAGGGGTTGCAGTCCCCCCCACCAGAATTTACACAGATGATACAGCTAAAAATGAGACTAATAAATGTGGGTTTGTGAGTGAGTGAGTAAGAAGCCAGGTTCCCGAGGTGCCCTGCATCTTAGAAAAGGTCTGGTGTGAAGAGCAGAGAGGGGAGAGGCATGATGGTGATAGAAACAGAGATAGAGATAGGAGGGTGAGGCCAGAGGAGGGGGGGACTGAAGGTTAGAGGGTAGAAGAGGAGGGCATGGAGAGAATGGAGAGAGCTACGTCTCACTAGGCAGCATGGCTTCTTGTTGAGTGGAAACTTACCTAAAGCTTACATCCATGTGTCCCAGTCCACAGTCTAAAGCTCAAGCTGCATATTGAGACAAAGCAGCAGCCCCGGCTTGCTGCAGTACATTGTCCTATGCTTATGACAGTCTTCTCTGAATTTCCATCACTCTGCAGCTGAAACAACACATGAATCAGTGGGGTAACACTCAGCTGATAATCAAAACTATAGCTTAATACTAAAGGGTGTATGTGTATCTCTCTCTCTGTCTTTCTCTCTCTCTCTCTCACTCTCTCTCTCTCTCTCTCTCTCTCTCTCTGTGTGTGGGTGTGTGTGTGTGTGCTGCTGGTATAATCAAAGCACATGAGCTTGGAAGAGTTTCAAGAAGGGCATTGCAGTGAACCTGATTTGCCAGCAAGCGCAGCAGATTTTTACCATGGAAAGCACATCTCCTGGGGTGCACACTGGTCAGAGAGTGTGAAGAGAATGGGCGATTGAGAGAGAAAAAGATGAAGAGGGAAAGAAAGAGAAAGGGTAGAAGTTTTGGGTAAAGTGAATTTTTATGTCTCTGTGCCTATCAATGCATAATTCAGGCCTGCAGTAAGTTTAGGCCTGCAGTAAGTTTAGACTGAAGAAGGCGCTTAGATGTGTGATGAAATGTTTCTCTCTCAATTAATGTTGTATCCAGATGAACTAACTAAACTTTCTGTGATTTTCTTACCTGCATTATTGAGCATGCATAAAGACGTTTTGACTCATTTCGGCAAGGATTGCCTTAAACGTACGTGAGTACGAGTGAACGGCGTGTAAGATGGCAGACCACAGGAACCACTTGAGATTCAGCCTCAGGTGCAGACAGAGCAGGAGCACACCTACGAGCCTTCAATGAAATCTTTGGTCAAGGGCCACCAAGCTAACAAGATCCTCCAGAAGGCACAGAGCCAGCTTTTGAATGAACAGGTGAGACAAACTAATTTTACCATCGACACTTTGAAAGCCAGGGAGGAGCAAGTCCAACAGCCACTCGCATTGAGACTCACATCACGTCTATATAATAATAAGTGCCATCGCCTACAGCACAGTGTCCCCGTCACCGCACTGGGATTTGTTGTTTTTATTGGGACCAGAGGGAAGACTGCCCCCTACTGGCCCACCAACACTACTTCCGGCAGCAACTCAGTTTTCCCCAGAGGTCTCCCATCCAAGTACGAGCCAAGCCCACCCCTGCTTAGTTTCCGTCATTTGGCAGAGCCAGGGTACATGTTAGTATAGCTGCCTACCAGTAAGATGAGACCGCATTCTAATGTGCGATTGAGTTCACGAAGAAGGCTCGTCTACAACAAGGAACCTTGAAAACCTGGCAGCAAAAGAAAGTTGACCTACTCACTGCACTCAGCAGACAACGGACGGCACCTTCAACGGCAGGAGAAGGGTCTGTGTGCGGACGGCAAGAAAGGGGCATAACTTGTAGGGGTGTAACTTGTAGCAGGAGGTATAACTTTTACTTTTCTAAATTGTTTGCTAACCGCCTAGAAGAAGACACCAAAGAAGAAGAAGATGAAGCGGGATGTTTTAAACAGGTGGTTAAATAGTTGGTTGAAAGTCATTCTGAAGAGCAATAATATAATAATAATTTGTAAACAGTAGATTGACGTTAGACGCAGCTCAGGCCTTTGGCCCTCGCGTGCGTTAGCTCGTCCAGGGGAGGGTCCTGAGCCTGCGGCCTCGCTCCTTAGACGCAGCTTGGGCCTTCGGCCCTCGCACCTTTACTAACCAACTCTATGGCAACGTGGATTGTAAAAAACACACACATCTAAATAACTATAAAGCTAGCGTTAAACAACGCTAGCTAGCAACATATTGATATTGTACCCGAGCAGAAATGGAACCCACATCGGAAGTGAGTGGTGGGCGTGCATTGCAGTGGTGATGTTACTTGTTTTTTTGGGTTTTTTTTTTTTTTTTACAAAACTTTGTTTAAATCCAATTCAAGGTAGTGATGTTAACTTGTGGTGAGCGCGGATTGTAGTGGTGACGTTACTATCAAAGTGGGCGTGGATTGTACTTAGTGGGCGCGGATGGTACTAAATGGGCGTGGATTGTAGTCTTCTGCGGGACGCAGACAGATACTCTTGAACGGCAGAGAGACGGACGCCAGACACACGCCGGCGATGTGCACAAGTGGGTGAAGAATCTGTCCAACAGAAAACTCACCCATGCGGAGAAAGACTTGCAAAGGGGTTGAATTTTGCTGTCACGCCGAGTCAAATTCTGCTAGTGGAACTGATCACAGCCACGGAATCAGCGATCCGAAAAAAAACCCCAACATCTTGGAATCGGCAATCCGAAAAAAACCAGCATCGTGGACCCGGAAGCGGGACAGCTGTGGGCGGCGTTTCAGCCTATCTCAGCAATGCGAAGGCACCGCTGTCCAACATCAGCAGAGACTAGAAGAAAGCACTCACGACTCTCAGTAAGGACAATAATAAATAATATTAAATTTTATTTATATTGCATCTTTCTAAAAAATATTACAAGGTGCCTAACAGGATAAAATAATGTACAAAGTCAAGATAAAACAACAAAATACAATAAAAATATAGGACATAATGCCAGATCCGCTCCACAGAACAAGGTAAAACACGGTCAAGTTAAAGTCCCAAGGGCATTGTTGAGCTGGGATGCGCAATCTTCTTCTTGCGGATGGAGGTTAAGCAAAGCTTGACTCGATTTTCTCTTTAGCCTTTAACATTAGGCATATTTATTTAGGCAAATACAGCAGGTTTCTTGGCTCTCTACTACCGAGTACCAACAAGCTTACAACACTGTCGCACACAGAACGTGGCAACGTCACATCTGAATGTACCGTAAAGCCTTAGACAGAATAATAATATCGCTGGTACCATAATACAATGAGTAAGGGCGCCATCAAATAACAACACTTAACACCCCACTCGCTCTTAGCTCACTGGGTTACCTGGAAAACAAAAACAAAAATTAAGGCTTCTTCTTTACCTTGACAATGAGAACACACTCTTTGCACTTCTAAGTGCCAAACATGTCTTGAGCAAACCTCTTTAGCTTTAGCTTGGTGGCTGGCTTTGTCATTACATCAGCGATCATTTGCTCAGTAGGACAGTATTCCAAGATTACCTTTCCATTATGTTGTTCTCTTGTATACACACAGTGATCAGCGGGATTCTGCACAAAACCATTTTCACTCAAACATGTATGTAACATAGCATTCCAGTTTCTGCCTGACTGCTTTAGAACATAGAGAGACGTCTGCAACTTGCATACTAGCTTTTCACACGTTTCTGACTTTTTTCTCCTTACCTTCTGGTTGCTCTATATAGATTTCACAGGCAGTTGGTGCATGAAAATAGGCTGTCTTAACGTCCATCTGGTGTAAGACTAGGTTCTCCTGCGCTGCCTTCTGCATGACCACTCTTACACTTGTCATATCAGCTGTGGGTGAGAATGTCTCCTCGTAGTCAGTTCCTGGTCTCTGACTGTAGCCTTTTGCTACGAATCTAGCCTTGTATTTATCAGATCCATCAATGTCACACTTGAGTGTGTAGACCCATCTACCCCCCACGGCCTGTTTACCTGGTGGCAACTGGGTGAAGCTGAAGGTCTTGTTCTCCTCCAGTGATCACATCTCCTCATTCATGGCATTTTTCCATTGCCTTGATTTGGTTGATGCTTTGGTAGGTTTGAGGAATGTCGCATACTGCTCTATAACAAAAGTCCACACATGTTTGCAGTTTGTCCTCTGTATCCTCAGTCTCGAATTCTTGAAGGTAAACTGGTCTCCTCTTGGTTCGCGGTGGGTTCCTTCTGATTAAAGTCTCGGTGACTTTGCCCAGCTGTGTGCGTTCAGTCTGTTCAGGTAAAGTCCCAGAAACTCCACTCTGAACACCCTGGCCTGGTACATTTTCCACATTTTTATCAACAATATTTTCTTCACTTTCATTGACCCTGGGATGTACACTCCTATACCATATTACATTACAGTCATTTAGCCGACGCTTTTATCCAAAGCGACTTACAATAAGTGCATTTAACGTAGGAAATCAGGAGAACTACTAGTCATCAGAGGTCATAAGTGCATCTAAACAAGCATCTAAGAGCAAAACCAGTGCTCAAGTAAAAGTGCAAGAATGAGATTTAATTTTTTTAAAGAGTGAATACAATAAGTGCTAAAAACAATGAACAGGGTAGTAAATCTTGAAGAGATGAGTTTTCAACCTGCGCCGAAAGATGGGCAGCGACTCCGCTGTCCTGACATCATTGGGGAGTTGATTCCACCACTGTAGGGCCCGGACAGAAAAGAGCTGTGACCGGGTCGATCGGCAGCAAGGGCCTCTGAGCGATGGGGCAGCCAGGCATCCTGAGACAGCAGAGCGAATTGGTCGGGCGGGGGTGTAGGGCTTGACCATGGCCTGGAGATAGGAAGGAGCTGTTCCCTTCACTGCCCTCTAGGCTAGCACCAGAGTCTTAAACTGGATGCGAGCAGCTACTGGGAGCCAGTGTAGGGACATGAGAAGGGGACTTGTGTGGGAGAACTTACGGTGGTTGAACACCAGACGAGCTGCACCTTTCTGAACAAGCTCCAGAGGTCTGATGGCCGACGCCGGGGCACCAGCAAGGAGGGAGTTGCTGTAGTCCAGCCGGGAGATGACCGGAGCCTGGATGAGCACCTGTGCCATCTCGTCGGTGAGGATTGGGCGAATCCTCCGGATGTTATAGAGGAGAAATCTGCAGGAGCGAGCAACAGATGCAATGTTTTCAGCAAACGACAGTTGGTCTTCCAGGATCACACCCAGATTCCTCACAGTCCGAGTTGGCATCACCACGGAGTTGTCAATGGTAATGGGCAGGTCTCGGTGCGGACAACCTTTCCCCGGGAGGAACATCAGCTCTGTCTTGTCCAGATTGAGCTTCAGGTGGTGTGTTGCAATCCACTCCGAGATGTCAGTCAAGCACGCAGCAATGCGTGTCTCTACTTGTGTGTCAGAGGGAGGAAAGGACAAGATCAGCTGGGTGTCACTGGCATAACAATGGTAAGAGAAGTCATGCGAGTGAATAATAGAACCCAGGGACGTTGTGTATAGGGAGAAAAGGAGAGGACCCAGAACCGAAGCCTGTGGAATGCCTGTAGTCAGTCTGCGAGGCTCCGACACAGATCCCCTCCATGTCACCTGGTAGGAGCGACCCGTCAGGTAGGTTGCAAATATTGAGAGTGCAGAGCCTGTGACACCCAGACCCTCGAGGGTAGAGAGGAGGATCGGGTGGTTCACTGTGTCGAATGCAGCTGACAGGTCCAGGAGTATCAGAACAGAGGAGAGAGAGTTTGCTCTCGCAGAGTGCAGCAATTCTGTCACTGCAAGGAGGGCTGTCTCTGTCGAGTGACCAACCCTGAACCCAGGCTGGTTGGGGTCCACGAGGTTGTTCTGGTGGAGGTACAAAGAAAGTTGGTTAAAGACAGCACGTTCGAAAGTTTTGGATAAAAAGGGTAGAAGGGAAACTGGTCTGTAGTTTTTGACGTCAGAGGGGTTAAGTGATGGTTTCTTGAGAAGGGGGTTGACTCTAGCAGTCTTAAAGGCAGATGGAAAACATCCTGCCTGGAGGGAGGTGTTGATGAGGTGGGTTAGATGGGGAAGGAGTTCAGGTGCTATAGACTGAAGAAGAGGGGAGGGGACCGGGTCAAGGGAGCATGTGGTGGGGCGACTCGATGTGATGAGGTTTAGAACCTCATCGGGGGAGAGGGGAGCGAGGTGGGATAGGGTGGGACGTGGAGAGGTGAGGGAGGGTGCAGAGGGTGGGCTAGTGCAAGCAGCACTAACCGGGAGGTGAGAAAAGGAGGATCTGATGTCGTTTACCTTCTTGTCAAAGAAGTTAGCGAAGTCATCAGGGAGAAGGGAGGAAGTAGGAGGAGGAGGTGGGGGTCAAAGAAGTGTAGAGAAGGTTTCAAAGAGTTTCTTAGGATTAGAGGCAGAGGATAGGATTTTAGAGTGATAGAAGGCAGCCTTAGCAGCAGAAAGGGAGGAGGAGAAAGTTGAAAGAAGAGATTGGAAGTTGAGAAGGTCATCTGGGAGTTTGCCTTTTCTCCATTTGCGCTCTGCCACTCTCAGGCTCCGTCTTCAGCACGTAATGAGTCGGTCAGCCAAGGGGCAGGTGGAGTTGGACGTACAGGCCTGGAGGTGAGGGGACAGAGATTGTCCAGAGGAGAGGAGAGGGTAGAGAGAAGAAGATCAGTAGCAGTGTCAGGGGGTAGGAGAGAGAAAGATTCAGGTGTCGGGAGGATAGAGGTAACCGAGGAAGAAAGATCAGTGGTAGAGAGAGAGCGGAGGTGTCTACGGGTGGAAACCATGTGGGTAGGGGAAGGGGCTGATGGGGGTGAAGAGAGGGAGAGAGAGTAGGACATGAAATGGTGGTCAGAGAGCTGGAGGGGAGTAACAGAGAGATTGGAAATAGGACAGTGTCTAGTAAAGATAAGGTCCAGCTGGTTGCCGGCCTTGTGGGTAGGAGGAGAGGGTGAGAGGTGAAGGTCAAAGGAGGAGAGGAAAGAGAGAAGAGGATCTAACTTGTTAGTGTGGATGTTGAAGTCACCGAGAAGGATAAGTGCAGAGTTATCAACAGGGAAGTGCAGGACAAGTGTGTCAAGCTCCTCCAGAAACTCACCAAGGGGGCCTGGTGGGCGGTACACAACCACGATGGTGAGTTTGACTGGATAAGAGACATTAACAGCATAAAATTCAAAAGTGGGTGGAGAAAATTGTGGAATGGAAACAAGAGAGTATTTCCATTTCAGCGAGATTAGCAGGCCAGTACCACCACCCCGCCTCACAGCTCTGGGAGTGTGAGAAAAAGAGTACACATCAGACAGAGCTGCGGGTGTGGTAGTGTTTTCTGGCATGATCCAGGTCTCAGTTAGAGCAAGAAAGTTGAGGGAGAGCAAGGATGCATAGCCTGAGATAAACTCAGATTTTGACACTGCAGACTGGCAATTCCAGAGCCCTCCCGTCACCACTTGCTCAACGTGAGAGGAGAGAGTGGGATATATGAGATTGGTAGGGTCACAGCGCCTAGGAGTGACCCAACGTCTATGTCAGCCCCGGGAAGAGGAAAGGACAGGAATGCGAAGGAAACACATAGTCTATACTAGGTACACAAAATACAGATGACTGACTGGATCTAAAAAGAGCAGTCCGTGCTTGACGAAGTCTTGGCTTGAAAAAGTTGCGCTTGCCTTTGTTCATTCTAGCCTTCGTTCAACCTAGGCTTGTTTGCCTGACGCACTTCCAAGCAGCAGCAGTGATTTAAAGAACACTGATTGCTAATTGTCTGCCATGAGTGCAGGCCACACCCTGGCCACTTAACACCCAATTGGCCAAAGAGGTACACTGAAAATAGGCTTATTGCCCAGAACCTGGACACTTAGGTAAAACTCTATCAAACCTCACACAATACTATTAAAACTGCAAATAGCAAGTCACCAAGGAATATATTTATAAGCTAAAAGGATAACTAAGTCAAAACAGCTAGGCAACAAGAAATATTTAAGGGCATACTAGGTGAAAAAACAGCTACAGCTATATTAAATAAATAAGACAAATAAGTTAATAGAATAAGACAGCTACAGCTAGAATAAGATCCCACTAGGAACCAGCAGCAGATGTATAGACAAAAGGACTGATACTCAAGCAGCTGGAATAAGACTAATAGCAACTTGTTAAGCAAGAAAGATGATACTTACTCTATTCTAAATGAACCAGCAATTCAGAATCACGCCAGAAGTTAAGATGCACATTGGATTCTGTGTAGGACTCACGTGTTTGTGTTTCCTTTTCTTTGGCTGTCTTGGTTGTGAACTTCACCAACCTGTGCTTTTGAACCCTCTCTGTGTCTAGATAATACACTAGATAAGCTGGGCTGTTTTTATCAGAGCCAATGAAAACACATTGCTCGCACCTAGAGTCTAGCTTCCCTTTGTCTTGCTTGTAAGCAAAACACATTGATCCAAATTTCTGCAGTTTGGATATGTTTGGTTTCTTGACTGTGAACAGCTTGTATGGCGTTTTCTTTGTGCACCTGCTTTAGCCCCTGTTCCTCACATAAGCTGCTGTCTGCATAGCATAGTTCCATAGCTTATCTGGTAACTTGCTTTCTATCAGTAAGCATCTGCTTATATCATAGAGAGTTCGCCAACCTCTCTCTGCTGTGCCATTTTGGTGGGGTTAATAGGGTGCAGACGTCTCGTGTCTAATCCTATTCTTGGTTAACAGTGCCTGAAAGTCTCGGCTTGTAAACTCAGTGCCGTTATCTGAATGGATACACTTGACTTCTCCGTAAGGTGCTATGTGTGATAAGAACCTTTCTGTGACTTGCACTGTATCACTCTTGGACCTTAGAAAATACACCAACACCGTACCTGAGTAGTTGTCTGTAAAAGACTGCATATCTGTACCCTTCTATGCTTGTGTTGGCATGGGACCGTCTAAGTCAGTGTGGACTAGTTCTAAGGGTTTTTTAGCCTTTCTGTCTGGCTCCCTATTTCTCGTCTAGATGAATTTGCCTTGTGTACACACTTCACATTACTGATCTGGTCTGACTGCACTTCCTTTTATCTCTGTGCCTTTCACTACACCTTGTAACTTTTGTACATCTTTATAGTTACAATAACCCAAAATTTCATGCCAAGTTTGCATGTCGTGACACCCTTTACATTGGTCAACACTCTCCTCAACAGTTGGCAAGTAATACAAATTTCCACTCTTGTGGATATCAAACCTGCTACCGTCCTTGGTAACCATGCGAATGTCCCCTTTCTTGAAAGTGATTGTCGCTCCTCCGTTTGTTGCTCTTGCCACCGAAAAGACATCATGTGGGTATGAAGGCATATACAATGTATCCCATAGCTGTGCTCTGTGCTGTCGTCCGGCACTGTCTAGTAGACATATCATCACCGTTCCTCTTCGTTGTGCTATTCCACTGCACTTGGTCCCATCGGCTAACTCCACTGAATGGGGTCTCAGGCTGGAATGAGTTGTCGAAGCTTTTATACTTTCCGATGTCATTCACGATGTGTAATGTTGCTCCTGCATCCACCATGATGCCTTTCATCTTCACGTTGTCTGGTGGTCTCTCATTCTTTGTGTGCTTGGACTTGAAGAGATGGTCTTGGTCACTATTTTGTCCCTCCACGGCTTTTCTGACACCATCTTGGTCCCACTTTCTCTTGTGCAGGGATTCTTGGTGTGTATTTTTTTGCAGTAGCTGCGCCACACTTTTCGAAAACATTTTCTTGCCTTGTGCCCTTTTATTCCACACTTGTAACATGTCACGTTGGCATCTTCATCTTTTCTGTTGCTAGCGTGCGTCTTGGTAGGGCCTTGGCCTTGCCTTGCACGTCTTCATCACATTATCCGTAGATCTTGCCGTGTTCATTTTCTCCACCTTTTCATAGACCCGTAGTCTTCTTTTAAAGTCTGTGAACGTAACGTTATCTTCGTTTTGTGTTATGTGGATGGCTAGCGGCTTAAAGGAGTCTGGTAGCCCGCCTAGTATCATGGCTACAGTCAGTCCGTCACTCATGGTCTCGCCTGCATCTCTCAGAGCCGTAATGAGGTTCTCCGCCCTTATTATGTAGCTGGTAACACTCTCATTATTTGCCATGCATATCTTGGTCAACGACGTGTATAAATTTATTATCTGCGGCTTGCTTTTTCCAGAATAATGTTCTTTTAGTATTCTCAGAGCCTTCCTGCCATCATCAGCGGCTTCATGTCTTATCAGCGATAGGCTTTTATCATCTATCAGTCTTATTAGCTCAGCATAGCAATCAGCATTCTTTCTCCTATCTTCATCTAACTGTTCTTCACTAGTGCCAGTGGGCTCATGTAAAACAGTTTCTTTTAGCTTCAAAGTATATAAGCAGCCTAGGAATCTTGTTTCCTAAAGTTCATGCTTATCTTCGGATCCGTCGAACAAAAGCTGCGGTGCCAAGACTCCTTTTGCTCTGCTTGCCATTTTGCTAACGTACTAATTTTACCGTGGCCTACTAGCTTGCTACTTTTTGTTTGCTAAGCTAGCTTGTTAGCTTCATTGGCTAACACATAATAAAAAACTTCTAAACTTCTAGCTTGTGTCCAACTCTGCCTGGGCCCATAACCTGTTAAGCTGGGATGCGCAATCTTCTTCTTGCGTATGGAGGATAAGCAAAGCTTGACTCGGTTTTCTCTTTAGCCTTTAACGTTAGTCATATTTATTTAGGCAAATACAGCAGGTCTCTTGGCTCTCTACTACCAAGTACCGACTCTTACAACAAGCTTACAACACTGTCACACACAGAGAACGTGGCGATGTCACATCTGAATGTACTGTAAAGCCTTAGACAGAACAATAATATGGCTGGTACCGTAATACAATGAGTAAGGGCACCATCAAATAACAACACTAACAGGCATGAATGAAATGAAGAGAAATAGAGCAGATAAAACAAGAATTATTGTAAAAACAATTAAAATAAGGTGATGAGAGAAAAATATAAAGAATTTAAAATGTAAAATAATAAAAGTATAAGATTTAAAAAACACAAAAATTTAAAAGAGGCAATAACAGATTTACTATTTTAAAAACAGCTTTCCTTTTAAAGTAAGTTTTAAGAAGTGATTTAAAAGAAGGCAGTGAGTTTGCTTGCCTGATTTCCTCAGGTAGGGAGTTCCACAGCTGTGGGGCTCTTACAGAAAACACCCGGTCGCCTTTAGTAACAAGGCTGGCTGAGGGAACAGTTAATAAGTACCTGCCCGAGGAGCGCAGGCAGCGTCCAGGCCCATGGGGTGTTAGTAAATCAGTGATATATGTAGGAGAAAGGCCATGTAGGGCTTTAAAAGTAGTTAGTAAAAGTTTAAAACCAATCCTATACCTAACAGGTAGCCAATGAAGCTTTGCAAGAATCAGAGTGATGTGTTCATGTCTCTTGGAATTTAACGGTCTGGCAGCTGAGTTTTGAATGAACTGGAGGTGGGAGATGGACTTTTGACTGATTATTCTTCTTTCAGCTTATTCCCTGTTTCTCAGGGGCCACCACAGCAGATTTTACAAATCTAGTATCAGTACCCACCTGAGAGATTGACTTTTGCCTCAGCTCTGAATATAGGGAGTTACAGTAATCCAGATGTGATGAGATGAATGCATGGATAACTTTTTACATCATCAACATCATAATCATCATCCTTCTGGTGGACAAAGGCAGATGCACTGTTTTATTAAACTAAACAGACTATCATGAGAAAGTTATGACATTGCTTAGCGACATGAATACTTATGAGCCCCTGAAATGAGACCCAGGCAGTGGTTACAAGAAAAAAAAGTGATAGAGTGTCTGACGCTGTTAAAACAGGACAATGCTACTGACAGAATTTTATACCATAGATTATACCCATGGGAAGCTATACCTAATCTGTATGGTTTACCTAAGATACATAAACAGGATGTGCCATTATGGCCTATTGTTTGTATGATTAACTCAGTGACCTATAACATCTCTTTTAAGTTTCTGGCATCTATTCTTAACCTGTTGGTAGGCAGTAATGAACATCACATTCAGAACACTATGGATTTTATGGATAAGGTGAGAGACATTATTATGGAGGGGGATGAAAAAATGGGGAAACTAAACAGATGCTGGCCAAGAGGATGGCACAACATGAAAGAGCTAATCTGTCAGGCCGGTACTCCACAGTCTACACCCATCTACAGGACAGTGGCCACTCTTTCAACGATGAGGATGTGCACATCCTTGATAGGGAGGAACACTGGTTTGAATGGAGAGTTAAAGACGGCATCTATGTGAAGATCGAACAACCATCCCTGAACTGAGGCGGGGGGGGGGGGGGCTAAGAGTACATCTGCCACCATCTTACAACGCTGTGATTGCAACCATTCCCAAATCCTATGTGAATAGTACACATGACCATTGTAACTCTAGTTAGTGGTCACGGTATTTTGCATATGAAACCGATCATTGGTTTCAGTCATTATACCACTGTATTGTTTATAAAGGTGGGTGGGGATACCTGTAGTCAGTTGAGACTGAAGAGGTCACTTAGATGAGTGTTGAAACGTGTCTCTCTCAATAACTGATTCAGCTTTCTGTGACCAAAATTCATGGTTAATTAAGTTATGGGACTGATTTTATGAGACTGATTTGATAACCCTGCTGCACCTACACCAATGACGGTCAAAAGTTAAAATTTGCCTGCTCAAGTTAGTTATGGCATCAAAATGGAGTCAGTTCAAGGGAAACGAGCAAGGTTGTCCTGACAGTTTGTAAAAAAATGTCTCAGTAAGTGCAGTGTTATCAGTGTTATCGGCCGGTCTCAGACGATCCCACAGCTGAAAAGATTGAAAATAGCAGACCTGGGAAGGCGTGATTTAATCTTGTCTGAAGCTATCGAGCCATTTGGATGGGCTGCCACTTTCTCTTAAACAATGTTAGTGGAGGTGGAGAAATAGATATCCAATTCTCTGGCAGTAGCTCTGGTGTACATTACAAAGGTTAAAATGCCAGTGCTCACTCAAACCCAGACATCTGTGACGTTATGGTTTGCAATAAAACAGGTTATTTGAAGAGGCTCTGCCAATGCACCTTGCACCCGTGTCCTGTATAATGATCCGGTTTTTAATACACATATTTTAATATCACTGGGAGCTTCCCGTAGGGCAGCATCTTAAACTGTCAGGACAAGCAGTTTGAGTTATAAACTGAATAAGGATCAGGGCTTTTTTTATGGTTTCAGTGTATAACAGTCATTCATGTACAAACCCCAATTCCAATGAAGTTGGGAATTTGTGTAAAACGTGAATAAAAACAGAATACAATGATTTGCAAATCCTTTTCGACTTATATTCAATTGAATACACTACAAAGACAAGATATTTAAGTTTCAAACTGATAAACTTTATTGTTTTTTGCAAATATTCACTCATTTTGAATTTGATGCCTGCAACACGTTCCAAAAAAGCTGGGACAGGGGCAACAAAAGACAGGAAAGTTGAGGAATGCTCAAAAAACACCTGTTTGGAACATTCCACAGGTGAACAGGTTAATTGGAAACAGGTGAGTGTCATGATTGGGTATATAAGGAGCATCCCCGAAAGGCTCAGTCATTCATAAGCAAGGATGGGGCGAGGTTCACCACTTTGTGAACAACTGCATGAGCAAATAGTCCAACAGTTTAAGAACAACGTTTCTCAACATACAATTGCAAGGAATTTAGGGATTTCATCATCTACAGTCCATAATATCATCAAAAGATTCAGAGAATCCGGAGAAATCTCTGCACGTAAGCAGCAAGGCCGAAAATCAACAGTGAATGCCCGTGACCCTGATCCCTCAGGCGGCACTGCATTAAAAACTGACATCATTCTGTAAAGGATATTACCACGTGGGCTCAGGAACACTTCGGAAAACGATCGTCAGTTAACACAGTTCGTCGCTACATCTACAAGTGCAAGTTAAAACTCTACCATGCAAAGTGAAAGCCATATATCAACAACACCCAGAAACGCCGCCGGCTTCTCTGGGCCCAAGCTCATCTGAGATGGACTGACGCAAAGTGGAAAAGTGTGCTGTGGTCTGACAAGTCCACATTTCAAATTGTTTTTGGAAATCATGGACGTCGTGCCCTCCGGGCTAAAGAGGAAAAGGACCATCCAGATTGTTATCAGCGCAAATTTCAAAAGCCAGGATCTGTGATGGTATGGGGGTGTGTTAGTTCCCATGGCATGGGTAACTTGCACATCTGTGAAGGAACCATTTATGCTGAAAGGTACATACAGGTTGTGGAGCAACATATGCTGCCATACAAGCGACGTCTTTTTCAGGGACGTCCCTGCTTATTTCAGCAAAACAATGCCAAGCCACATTCTGCATGTGTTACAACAGCGTGGCCGTGTAGTAAAAGAGTGCGGGTACTAGACTGGCCTGCCTGCAGTCCAGACCTGTCTCCCATTGAAAATGTGTGGCGCATTATGAAGCGCAAAATACGACAACGGAGACCCCGGACTGTTGAGCAACTGAAGTCGTACATCAAGAAAGAATGGGAAAGGATTCCACCTACAAAGCTTCAACAATTACTGTCCTCAGTTCCCAAATGCTTATTGAGTGTTGTTAAAAGGAAAGGTGATGTAACACAGTGGTAAACATGCCCCTGTCCCAGCTTTTTTGGAACGTGTTGCAGGCATCAAATTCAAAATGAGTGAATATTTGCAAAAAAACAATAAAGTTTATCAATTTGAACATTAAATATCTTTTCTTTGTAGTGTATTCAATTGAATATAGGTCGAAAAGGATTTGCAAATAATTGTATTCTGTTTTTATTTACGTTTTACACAATGTCCCAACTTCATTGGAATTGGGGTTTGTATATTGGTTGAGGGTTTCTGTAGAACTTTGCTTGTTATGAGTAGTCATTTAATTTTTGTATTTACAGCCAAGGTAACCATAGCCATAACAAGAAGGTATATTGTAAAACAGTCAAGACCAAATCAAAGTACTATATCGTGTAGCAGTGGCACAGTGACCCAGTGGTTAGTACTGTTGCCTCACAGCAAGAAGGTCCTGGATTTGAACCCCAGGCCATCCCAGGTCCTTTCTGTGTGGAGTTTGCATGTTCTCCAGGTGTCTGTGTAGGTTTCCTCCAGGTGCTCCGGTTTCCTCCCACCATCAAAAAGACATGCATGTTAGGGTTAATACTCCTGTCTGTGCCCCTGAGCTAGGCAAAGGAAAGAAGAACTGGAGTTGGTCCCTGGGTGCTGCAACTGCCCACGGCTCCTATACAATAGGATGGGTTAATGCAGAGGATGTATTTCACTGTAAGAATACAATTCATTGTAAGGTGCTATGACAAAATAAAGTAGCTTTCTTTCTTCTTTCTATTAGTTTCCAAAGTTGCTAACTAACTGCAAAGGCTATTCAGGCTCCAAGGAAGGTAAAGGATGCATGTGAATACATTTTTGAAAGTTTAGTATTTTGTTAATGATTAAGCCCAATTATCTTTGTCAAGGCCCCAGTATTGTGTAATCATCACAGGCCGAGTTACAAAATCTTGCCGGGTTAAAAAAAAAGTTAAACTAGTCCAAAGCGTTCACCTCAGCTTATACTTGTACTAGAATGTGATGTGCAAACTTTACCCCAGTCCAACCTCTGTGATTATGCAGTCTTAATTTGTAATGATGAAAAGACCCGCTCAAGAACTTTACCTGCACACTCCGCCGAAGAGAGGGTGTGAAAAACACGCATTCATCTGCCAAAGATTGGACCGCAGCAGCAAAGCCAAAGAAAGGAGGGGGGGGGGTCGGTGTAGGTGTGGAAGTGAGTGGGGAAAAAAGATGTAGAGGCTAGAGAATTAAAGGGAGAGAAGGGAATAGATTAAACCAATATGAAGTAAATCAGTTTGGAGTCTGCTCTCACAAGATCGTTAGAACCGAGGAGCTGGAGCACAACCACTGTTGGCCTTTAGCCCAGAGCACGCACACACATTCTCAAAAAAAGTTAACTTTCCCAAAGTTGAGCTCTATTTATAAGAAGACGGCTAAATATGTAGACAGCAGATGAACCTACACATTATCTTACGCTTGCAGTGATGGAGGTGCACCGCTGGAGGAACCTAGCTTAGTGCAGCACTCTTGTGCACTCACAGGCCCGTATATCCAATTATAACACATGCGTATGCATATATGCGTGTGCGCACACGCACACACACATACACACACACACACACACACACACACACACACTCACACATTCAAACACACTTACACATGCACGCGTATGCCTTTAAAAATTGACACAAAGCTTAATGTCACATCATAATGGCACATACACAATTGGGAGTCCCTTACAAATGTAACGCAGCAAGCAATCGTGTTGGCTTTGTAGTTTTGCTTATCAGTATTTTTTAAGAAGCCAAACGCTTTTGTTTTCTTGTATTCAATGCTTCTTAGATCCATGTTTTAATTATTTCTTTTGTTGTCATTGTTTTCGGCGCTATTGTTGTGCCGCGTGCTGCTCGTCTTGTTCCGTCATGTGCTAATTCTTTGGCTGTGGAGGACAAGAGTTTGGTATCGTTTTATTGTTGGTGATGAGTAGGAGGTTGGCGTGGTTGATGATTTTGCGGCTGTCTGTTGCTGTATGAGTCGGGGTCATCATTTTTGTATGCTTTTACTTGTTTTGTTGGTTTTTATTGTTTTCTTTTTTTTCTGTTACTGTCACAGCTGTCACTTTGTGGATGGTACAACTAAGGCACAATGATTCAAGATTCAAGATCCTGTATTGTTACGTCTCATTCTACGAGTACAAGAGAGTAAAATCCTTGTGTTTTGGCTCCTCACCACTGCGGCAACAATAACAATAAAATAACAACAAAACAAAAAGCAGTAATAATAATAGTGTGCAGCGTATGTAATGTGCTGTGTGTACAGGTATGTAGGCTCTGCCTTAATAAATGTGCATATGTGTGTATAGTTGTTTGCATACTTGTGTGTTTGTGTATGCCAAGCTACCTGTGTGTGTGTTTGTGTGTGTATGTGTGTGTGTGTGTGTGTACTGATGACGGCTGAAGACCATAGGTCAGTACCAGTCACTCCAGCAACAGGCTTAGTGTCTTTAATGTTCTTTGTTTAAAAGCGTGGTTGTTTGGTGGAAAAAGCTGTTCCGGAGCCTACTGGTCTGGGCTTTGGGGCAGCGGTACCGCTTGCCTGATGGTAACAGCTGAAACAGTCCATAGTTGGGGTGGCTGGGGTCTTTGATAATCCTACGGGTTTTGCTGACACAATGTCCGTTGTATATGTCCACTGATGTCCTGGGCTGTCCGCACAGCCCTCGGCAGCATTTTGCAGTTGTGGGCAGTACAGTTCCCATGCTAGGCAGTGATGCATCCAGTCAGGATGCTCTCGGTTGTGCCTCTGTAGAAGGCCCATAGAATCTTGGGCCCCATGCCGAACTTCTTCAGTCGCCTGAGGTGAAAGCGGCAAAAAAGGAAACATAAAACAAACCCCTTATATAGAACTTGGAAGGTTAAGAGTCCAAAGTCTCTCTGACCTCTCAAATCGATACGAGTTTGAGACCCAGACAATTGTGTTATACAGCCATTCCTTGAATGGATTGGTTGGATATTAGTGCATCCAGGGTAAAAGTTGAAAAAAGGAAATCATCTTGTCAGTTGCTCTGTTGGAGAGAGCTGCTGATGCCCACAATCTGGCATAGTTTCAGGAACTGGATGGGTGCCAAAGCTGTAGCTGTACCGGCCACATTCTGAGGTGAAAATTGAAGCACCACAGCCAAGGACTATAAATGTTAGTCTTTCTATGATTTTCATTATCCTGTGTAACTTTTAACTAATGCATCCATTGATAATGTATTTCCACCCTTCCGAAAACCCCTTACTGGGATTTTTTCTTTAATGGTGGATTTACATAGTCTTTGTGTACATGTATGTTTGTGTGCATCCAAGTGTATCTGTGAACAAAGGTGATTTGTTTCTAGTTAGGAAACAGTGCCAGACTGACATAATGCTACTGAAAACATTGATGAATAGGTTTGCAGTGATGCAGTTATCCAGTTTATTTTGTACAGTCTTAAGCACTAATGTCCAAGACTCAAACGCTCAACAGTGTTGAGTCTTTGCTGTGCCTTTTCCACCACATGGCTGGTGTGTTCATCCCAGGTGAGGTCCTCGGTAATGTGGACACCGAGGAACTTGAAGCTCTTGACTCTCTCTACAGCAGTCCCATTGATGGTGATGGGGTCCAGCCTCTCCACTGTGCTTGTTGTTACTGGTAATTTTTCCTGCTTTGCACAGACTTACCCCACGAAAGACCAGAAAGCCGCCACAGTAGCCAAGGTTCTTTGGAGGAATTTCCTCTCGCTTTGGTTTCCCGTAGAAGTTGCTTTCAGACCAGGGACGAAATTTTGAAAGTGAAGTGGTCAAAGAGTACTGGCCTAGTCGAAAACACATACAAGCCCCTATCACCCTCGGGGCAACAGAACTACGGAAAGGTTCAGCAGGATACTTATACCTGTGATGGCTGCTTAGTTCTAATGTCGAGGAAATAAAAGTCTCTACCGATGTAAGAGAACCCGACTCCGTTTCTCTCCTACAAGACCTACCCACCCTTAACACAACGCAGAGACACTAATCTTAACCAGGGCATGGAGGAGAGATCCCTATAGACTTGGAGGGCCGAGAGAGAAAACATTCTGGGTTACATTTCCTTGGTTTTGTTGACGTTGAGGGAGGTTATTCTCCTGGGACCACTTTGTTGTATTGTTGACCTCGCTCCTGTATGCTGTCTCATCATTATCAGTGATCAGGCCCATCACTGTCGTGTCATCAGCAAACTTTATCACCAAGTTGGAGCTATGTGTGGCCACGCAGTCATGGGTGTACAGGGAGTAGAGGAGGGGACTCATGACGCAGCTCTGGGGGGGCTCCTGTGTTGAGGGTCAGAGGAGCAGAGGTGTTGGAGCCCATCCTCACCACCTGGCATCAGCTCAACAGGAAGTTCAGGATATGAATTACTATTGTTAAGCTTTTCTCAAAGGACTTTAAATTTACCAATAAAAAATGAAAAAAAAAATCAAAGAACTATTTTTGAATACATGATTTATCTAAATTGCTGATACTTAAGAGGATGCCAGTACTTAACAGTGCAAACATGGAAAACAAACCATGAACTTTTGTTAGCGTCTCGGTTCAGTGGGGCATTACACTCACTGTTTCAACATAAGTGAACAGAATGAGAAAACGGCTCATCAAACTGTGGAGTCAACAATGGGGAGGCACATGTGGTTGCATTCCCTTCATCTGTTTAACACAAACAACAATAACAAGCGGTGGTGTGTAAACAATAACAGAACAGCAACAAATTAAAACTTGCCCACAGGGAAAACCTTTAACTTGACTGAATGAGCAACAGGGATAGCTCGAGATAAAAAAAACATTTACAACTGTGAGATGTATGTATGTGTGTGTGTGTGTGTGTTCGTGCGTGCGTGCGTGCGTGCGTGTGTGCGTGTGTGTGGTAGGTTGGTGGAGCCAACAAAGACCTCAACAGTGGAACTGGTGGAAGATGTCTCCAGGTCACAACGGCAGTGTAGGTGGATGAAAACTGCAACAGAGGGTGGTCCCCAGTCGTCTTGGTTCTCCATGCCGTTGGACTCTGGACACCCCCGAAAAGCTGTCATGCACAGGTGTCCTCCCGCAAGGATCAACCCATAAACATCCTGGGTCAAAGCCCTGTGGCAGTCAGGAAGAGGTGCCGGGGGCAGGACAGTGAAGTCTGGCAGCCCCTAGCCACAACTGGCACACAGGCAATGTGTGTATGATCAGTCACTACGCCCTATATGCAGCTCCATGATTGACCTCTACGCCCACCTGAAGACCCGCAAGGACCTAGAAGGAGAACAGTCATACTCGACCCGGAGTGACTGCTGATAATAATAGGTTGGTGGGGTAGGTAGGAGTATGTTTTTCAGTGTGTGCTTCCCTGCACGTGTTTATGCACCAATGTGTAGTTATAATTTCAAAGTACAGTCTATTAGATCTTTAACAAAACAGCCTCATTTATGAGTTTGTGTGTCATTGCTTTTACAAAAGAAATGCAGGTGGAAATTTAATTTAAGTTTCCTTTATTAATCCCCTTGAGGAAATTCAGTTACTGCAAATTAACCCATCCTAGCTGTGATCTGTGTAGCAAGGAGCAGTGGGTGGCCGACTTCATGCCGCACCTGGGGACCAACTCCAGTTCTTTTCCTATTGCCTTGGTCAGGGGCACAGACCGGAGTATAAACCCTAACATGCATGTTGATGGTGGGGGAAACCCGAGCACCCGGAGAAAACTCACCGCAGACACGGGGAGAACATGCAAACTCCACACAAAGGATGACCTGGGATGACCCCCAAGGTTGGACAACCCCGCGATTCGAACCCAGAACCTTCTTGCTGTGAGGCAACAGAGCTAACCACTTGGCCACAATGCCACACAAATAACCTTTTGCATGGAGAGTTTTTTTTTTAAGAACAACATAATGTCAAAAAAAATAATAATTTGCAGACACATCTGCAATCAGTGGTATTAGCTGCTGTGTGGACAGCTCATCTTAATAGCAGTCGGAGCAATAGGAGCATGGAGAAGGTGTGTATTGTAAACTATGTAGCAGTGTGACTCCCACCAACACACACACACACACACGCACACAAGGACCAAGATCAAAAAGACTTCAAGAAGAGCTGCCCCTCCTGCACAGGACCCCGGCTCAGCTCCAAATGGCCAGAATAAACATTTAAGCTGGTTGAGGTGACAGGGGGACTGATCAGCCATTCCCCAGGACACAGACTTGTCCCTCCAAAATCAAAGAACTTCAAAAGGTTTATACATGTTTGAAAGAAAATGTGTATTCCTTGTGCCGGCCGAATCATGCACCATTTGATTTATTGTGTGACATGCAACTCTGATGACTTTCTGACTTGCATCATCCAAGTTATTTAAACTTTTTCGGTCAGCAGGTGATTTCAAATAATTTGTTAGGCATGCTTGGTGTCTGACTAGACTGTAAAACATGCATACAGCATAAAAACAGGTTCCCGTATTAATCACCTGTTTTATTCTGTACACAAAACATCGCTTGCACGTTGCCCATCTTGGGAGAGAGATCCCTCCTCTGTTGCTCGTACTGAGGTTTCTCCCTATTTTTTCTCCCTGTTAAAGTTTTTTTTTTTTTTTTTAGGGAGTTGTTCCTCATCCGATGCGAGGGTCTAAGGACAGGGTGTTGTGTTGCTGTAAAGCCCACTGAGGCAAATTTGCTGTAAAGCCTACTGAGGCAAATTTGCTCTTGTATTGATCACCTGTTCCTACCTGCGCTTCAGTTGTCTGAGCACATAGTGCTGTTTACAGCTCATCAGGTCACCGGTTCTGAAGCCACAAACACCATGTCAAGGATGGATCTCAACCCAGAACCCAGCCGAGAGTCATCCAGACAACCCGCCAGTGGCCAAGTTGGAACTGAAGCCCGGACTGAGTCTCCATCATCCAATGAATTAACCAGGTCCAACGGACTGTGTGGTTGCCCCGTCGCTCAGAGGCCTCAGCTGCCGATCGACCCGGTCACGGCTCTTTTCTGTCCTGGCCCCACAGTGGTGCAATGAACTCCCTGCTGATGTCAGGACAGCGGAGTCGCTGCCCATCTTTTGGCACAGGTTGAAATCTCACCTCTTCAAGAACTACTACCCTTTTACTTGTTCTTAGCATTTACTGTATTCACTTATTTAAAAAAAAATCTCTTGCTTGCGCTTTTACTTTAGCACTAGTTTTGCTCTTAGATGCTTGTTTAGAGAGAAGATGCACTTATGACCTCTGATGACCAGTAGTTCTCCTGATTTCGTACGTTAAATGCACTTATTGTAAGTCACTTTGGATAAAAGCGTCGGCTAACTTACTGTAATGTAACGTAATGTAACCAGCTCACTTATCTGTGTTCCATCATCATCTTTTATTTTCCTAGGGTTTCTTTTTTTTTTTACTTCATTTTTATTTTCTCTTATTAGATTTTAATTTTACCATCTTAATCAAGTCAAGTCAATTTTATTTGTGTGTAGCCCAATATCACAAAAAAAACTTTAACAGGGAGAAAAAATAGGAAGAAACCTCAGTCAGAGCAATAGACGATGGATCTCTGTCCCTCTCAACCTTTATTTTAATAGGCAAGTTAATTAAGACCAAACTCTTATTTACAATAACGGCCTATGTTGGGGGTAAGTGCCTCCTAGGGGAAGGGGATGGGGAGTAAAATAAAAAAGAGGTAAAAACAAGGAACAGCAGTGACATGACAGGCCAAGTACACAGATATAGACATCACAATCAGTACAACAAAACATTCATGGTGGTCATACTTACATGTGCAGAGGAACAAGGCTGACATATAGCAACAGGTAAGACATAACACACACGTTCACGCTCAGTAGAGCAGTAGCAGCAAATATGGAATAACCCAGGAGTAGGTTAATACACGTAAACAGTGGTGGCAACATACAACACATCCAATGGCAAAATACAACACACACATAAAGCATTAATGGTATTGGCAGATGGTTAGACAGTGGACAGTTAATTACAGCAGACAGCGCAATTAATGGGACAGTATAGCAGGCAGTTAGGAGGCAAGCAGACATACAACTCAGGCAGTTAGGATATACAGTACATTTAGCGGCGATAAAGCAGACAGCAGTGGTGTAGCAACAGGTTATGACATACCGCACGTTTAGCAGGGTATAAAAACAGACGGGGGGGGGCAGCAGGTTAGGCTATGACATACAAGCAGAGTATAAAACAATCATGGGAGCAGGAGGACAGACAAACAGTAATGGTGGCAAGGAGTTGGCTCAGGTAAAACAGCTGCAAGAGTGCACTAGTGTATTTGTTATGGTTTCCCTAAAGGAACGAACGGAGATGAATTTTTCCATATTCAAGGTTTTTTGTAGCCTATTCCAACTGTCGGCTGCTGCATACTGAAACAAGGAGCGGCCTAGTGAGGATTTGGTACTGGGAATACTTACCAGGATGTGCGTAGCTGAATGGGTGGAGTACTTCGGGGGTGGGCGTAGGCGGAGGTGTGTGAGGTATGAGGGAGTGAGGCCTAGAAATTTTTTGTAGATAAACGTCAGCCAGTGGATGTTGCATCTGGTTTCGAGGGAGGGCCAGTTTATGAGGGAGTACAGCTCGCAGTGATGGGTCCTATAGGGAGCATTGGTGGCAAAATGTATGGCGGAGTGATATAAAACATCTAAACGCTCGAGAGATCCCTTGCAGGCTGAACAGTAGGTTACATCGCCGAAGTCGAGTAGCGGCAGGACAGTCATCTGAACCAGGGTGTGTTTCGCCGAGGTAGTGAAAGAGGAGCGGTTTCTGTAGAGAGCCAAGCCTTGCTTTGACCTTGGCCTGCAGTTTGGACAGATGTTCCGAGAATGACAGGGTGCTGTCAATCCACACCCCTAGGTATTTATAGGAGGTGACCACTTCCAGCTTTTTGCCATCTGCGGCTACGATGGTGTCAGATTGGGAGGCACTTTTGTGGCCGAACTACATCATTTTGGTCTTGCTGGTGTTTAAGACCAGGCCGAGGGCAGAGAAGCCAGCTTGGATTTTTAGAAAACTCTCCTGGAGATTTTTCAGGACAGCATCAGGGGAGGGACCAGAGGTGTACAGGACTGTATCATTGGCGTAGAGGTGTATCATGGAGTTTCTGGCGAACTGACCTATATTGTTGATATAGACTGAGAAGAGGACTGGTGCTAGAATGGAACCTTGGGGCACCCACTTCGCGATGGATAGGGGCTGGGACAGCAGGTTGTCAGATTTTACTGACTGTGTGCGACCGGAAAGGTAGTTATCGAACCAAGCTACTGTTTGATTTGAGACACCTATGCATTTCAGACGTTCCAGGAGCAAGTTATGATCTACGCTGTCAAAGGCTTTCGCCAGATCAATAAAGGTGGCAGCACAACACTGCTTGGCGTCAAGGGCGTTGAGGACATCATTGAGTACTTTAGTAGTAGCGGTCTCACAAATGTACCCTCAGCTGAAACCTGACTGATTGACTGATATTATGTTATGGGTGTCTAAAAAGCGTGTGAGTTGTTTGCAGACTAGCCTTTCTAGTACTTTTGCGATACATGGTAGTATTGAGATTGGGTGGTAGCAGTTGGGGTCAGTGTTGTTTCCACCTTTGAACGGGACGTACCAAGGCTGCTTTCCATGCAGAAGGCAGTTCAGCTGTGTGCAGGGACAGGTTGCAGAGGTGGGAAATAGGTTCTGCCACGATGGGGGCTGCAGATCGGTAAAAAAAGGGGTCCAACCCGTCGAGGCCAGGGGGCTTCCTGGGATCCAGTTTACTGAGGACTTCAGAAACCTCTTTCACAGTAAAATCCTGCAGTCCAAAGCTGTGGTATGTAGCTGGACTGAGCAGAGAGGTGGGGGGGTGAGACAGGAGGCACTGTAGCACTGGAGGGCATGAGGTTAGAAGGAGAGGTATGAGGCATAGGGGCACTGGGAGGCCGAGGGATAGATGCTGTAGACTCAAACAGGTTTCCGGCTTTAATAAAATGGTTATTGAAAGCCTCTGCCACACGTTCCTTTTCAGCTGTGACCAGATCGTCGACCACCAGGGAGGGGGGAAGTTGGGATGAAGGGGGTTTGTTCTCCATCTCTTTAACGGTCTTCCAGAACTTGTGAGGATTTGAGGCACTGAGACTGAACTGTTCTTGAAAGTAGCTGGTTTCGGTTTTGCGGATGGCCTGGGTGCACTTGTTTCTGATTTTTCGAAAGGATAGCCAGCCTTCAGGAGATTTTGACCAGCGGGCTCTACGCCAGATGGCCTTTTTAAGGTGCAGCTGTTCTGCTAGGTCACCGTCGAACCACGGGCTGCATCTGTTTTTGATCCTCTTTTTTTTTTTAGAGGGGCGTGTTTATCGGCTATCTTGCGGAAGGAGTCCTAGAAAAAAGACCAGGCGTTATTGATGTCAGGGAGTAGGCTTATTCTGTCCCACTTGACAGCAGCTAAATCATGAAGGAAGGCTTGTTCATTGAACTGTTTGAGCAGTCGCCTGTGGGTAATTAGGACAGGTTGTTTGGCTATGCCGCCATTGTGGATGCAGGCAGTGAACAATGGTCACTCAGGTCTCTACTGAAAACACCGGAAATGTACCTATCGGGGTTATTTGTAAGAATGACGTCAATAAGTGTGCCCTTTTCAAACAGATCTGGGTTTTTGGGGTCGTACCGGGTGGGACAGGAGATCATTTGTGTGAGGTTAAGGGAGTCCCATTGTCGTAGGACTTGGGCTGGAGGATTGAGCATGTCCCAGTTAAGGTCGCCCATTAGCACAAGCTCAGACTTGGTATAAGGGGCCAGGAGTGCACTAAGGGCAGGTAGAACACCGGCGGGGGCAGAGGGGGGACGGTAGCAGCCAGCAACAGACAGTGTGTGTTGGGCTAGCTGGATGGTGAGAATAAGTACGTCGAACTCTTTGGGCATGGATTTCCTGGCGGCGATGGAGTCAGGCCCGTAGCCAGAAACATATTTTGGGGGGGGGGTCGGGCAACACTGCCGAAAGCTACCGGTAAATAAAATTCCCACACTGTATACTATAGCCTAATACCCAACCGTACGGTAAATGTCACCGTATTAATGGCCCATAGATAATCATCAATGCATTAATAAATAAAAGTGGGTCTTACCTTATAAAAGCAGGTCCAATCGTCTTTTTTGTCTGCAAAAGATGTCCAGTACCTCTTCCGGTGTCACCACAATGTCTCTGTGCTCCGAGAGCAATGTCAGTCCATTAAGCCGTCTTTCCGTCATTGTACTGCACATTTTGTCCTTGATCCTTCCCAGACGGGAAAAACTTCTCTCGACATGGGCACTGGTGACAGGAAGCGTGGTCAAAACGCGGAGAAGCTTGAAGATGCTTGGAAACAACTCACTGTTACAGGCATTTAATGCCTCAATGGCATTTTGTGGAACATAAGTTGCATCTTTCCATTTATCCCGCCAGGTGTCAATTTCTGACTTTACAACTTCCAGATGCGGTGACACTTCATCAGGATACAGGTTGGAGAGCACTTGAGCTGAGCTGTCGTTCAGCATGCTGACCTTAGATGGCAGTAAGGAGCAGAGGTTGGAGATCACATTTCTGTGTTTGCTGAAGCGTTCCTTCATCTGTGATGAATAAAAGTCAAGCATGACTATGAAAAGCTTTTGCCGGTAGTGATTTTCACAGGCCTTCAATGGATCCTCATTGCAGTCCATGCCTCTTCGTGGTCGAAATTCAACCCCATACTTGGCTGCTTGGAAAGAGGTCTCTGCCTGAACTCCATCTCAGAGTTAGCCCTCATCTCATCTACCTGCTTAATAACAGCATCAGCAGCTGAAACGCAACTCACCAAGTCACAATTTTCCTTCTGAAGGAAGGTGGACAGGTGGTAGGTTTTTGCAAGCATCTTCTCACTCACATTCATGGACAGCATGAATTCTGCATTGTCAATTGAATTAAAGAGCTGAGTGGCTTTGACAGATGTGTCTCCTGTGAAGGTTTCACTGATTTTCTGCAGGCTGGATCGCACAGGGTCTAAAAGCTCGTTGAATGTAAATATTGCGTCGTGGCGTTCGACCCATCTCGTTTCACACAACTTCGTCAGTCGCGTTTTCTTGCAGTCGGGTGAAAGACGCTCCGTCTCGTGTCGCAGACTGGCAGACCGCAAAGCCCAATCATGGAAAAAAAGTGCAGATTTCCGAGACAATTCCAAAGCAATTTCGCACCATTTGTACAGTGCAGCACTTGTTTAGGACCAAATTCAAACTGTGGCTGGCACAGTGCACATAAACTGCTTGCTTGTGCTTCTCTCTGATTTTAGCTTGGGCACCATTTAAACGGACACTCATGGCAGATGCGCCGTCGTATCCCTGGCCACATAAAAACTGTAAATCAACGCCTGCATTTGTCAACTGACTTTCGATTGAATTGGCGATTGCCTCCCCGGTTAACTTCTCGATATCAACAAAGGACAAAAAATCTTCTCTGATGCTATATTGGCTGTCATGCTGGTTCACGTATCTGACACAGACAGAAAGCTGCTCCCGCCCTGAAACATCTCTCATTTCATCTGCCAACACAGCGAAACACTACGCGGAGTTTACTTTCTGCACCAGTTTGTTTGTTATCACATCTCCAATTATGCTGATTATTTCATTTTGTACATCAGGACTGCAGTAGCTAGCGTTTGCTGCACATTTACTCAAGTGTTGTAACAGTACTGTGTCGCCAGATGTAGCCCTAAACCTGAGTAAAGCCCTGAAATTTCCGTCAATGTCACTGGTCCTGAATCAATATCACCTCTCAGGGCAAGTTCTTGGCGACCGCAAAAAATCAACGTTGCAATGATGCTTTTGAGTTTTTCTCTGTTTTCTTGGACTCGGTTTTTTCTCTCAGAATCTAGCCTCAGTGAAATTGCCTCCATTTTATTGTTGAGAACCATTTGGAAATTGTCCGCTTTCAAACATGCATCCTTGTGATATGCCTTTTGTGCGTGGTCTTTGAACGGCTCTAAAGCATGTTTCAGTCTGAGAAGCGGACATTAATTAGCTTGCCAGCTTTTCTGTGCCCTCCCTTGCCCACATGCTCGACTGCAAACGCAACACAGTGCTTACAGAAACAACCGCCGGACCTTGTTGAGTATACTAGCCAGCTTAACTGGTGAGTCCAATGACTTTGGAAACGTAGTTTACCTCCTAGTTTTGTAGGGAATGTTTGTCCGATATTGGCCGTCCAGTCCAGTGAGTATATTTCTCTTCTCTGTTCGTCTGATATTTTCCCACCAATATAATCCACAAAGTCGTGTGAAAACGTTTCCGAGGTAGAGGACGGCGGGTCTGCTAACTCTGGCTCCGTTTCCGAGGAGGAGGGCAGTGGGTCTGCTAACACTTGCTCCGGAAAGTCGGTAACGTTAGTGACCAGATCATCTGTAATGTTCTTTTTTTTCTTTTTTGAGTCGGGACACGTTGAAACAAAAAAATCAATGATTTTACGAATATTAACTTTACTGCTCTTGCCTGATTTACAGGTAGCTTTCGGCGGCTCCATTGCTTTTGAAAAGCAAACTATAGCTCGACCATTTAGCTAGCATAACCAGTGGCAGGTTGCTTAGCTGACTCGTCAGACCCCTGAGCCAATCAAAAGTGTGTGATTTTATTTGTTTTACGAAACAGACCAATAAGATACATCGTGTTTGGAAACAAATTAACTGACAGGTTTAACACCTGTCAGTCACGATAGATGCAATGTATGAGTAGGCTAGAGGGGCGGTGACAAAACGATAACTAAATAATTATTGGTGCCATTTCAGACGGGCCGTGGGGTTTCGGGGGGGGGTTCAGACACGAAAACCACCCACCTGGCTACGTGCCTGGATGGAGTATTGGAGATGTTCCTTAGTAAAGATAGCTACCCCACCACCTCTGAAGGACCTATCCTGTCTAAAGACATTGTAACCCGCAATAGCAATAGCAGAATCTGGCAAGCTCTTTTTTTAGCCAGGATTCGGAATTCACTAATACATCAGGTTCAGAGCTGTGAACCCATACCTTTATCTGCCTACCAACATGGGGATTGCTAGATCGAATCCCCGTGTTGCCTCCAGCTTGGTTGAGCGTCTCTACAGGCACAATTGGCCACATCTGCAGGTGGGAAGCCGGATGTGGGTATGTGTCCTGGTTGCTGCACTACGCCTCCTCTGATCGCCGGGGGGGAATAGCATGATCCTCCCACACGCTACATCCCCCTGGTGAAACTCCTCACTGTCAGGTGAAAATAAGCGGCTGGCGACTCCACATGTATCAGAGGAGACATGTGGTAGTTGCAGCCCTCTCTGGATTGGCAGAGGGGGTGGAGCAGTGACCAGGACAGCTTGGAAGAGTAGGCTAATTGGCCAGATACAATTGGGGGGGAAAAAGGGGTAAAAAAGAAAAGATTATCAGGCTGATATATAAACAGTGAGACTTCATATTCCTTTCATAAGAATGGTGGTGCCCCAAAATTATTAATATTCTAATTAATCAATTATGAATTAATTCATTGTCTGACCACATCCAGCTTTCAAACTCAAATTGATGAGAGGGGGAGGAAGAAGAGTCAAGTCAAGAGACAGAGAGAAATAGGGTGGGGGGGCAGAATACGAGGGAGAGGGTTAGGTGGGTATTTATAAGAAAGCTGGAAGTGGCATGGTTGAGGTGTGGTCCTGCTCCTGAAACTTTGTTAGATGAGCTTCCATTAAGACATTTATGTCTTTAAAAAAAGAGAGAGATGGACCATGCACTACGTAATGAGTCAATATCGAAAATGAAAAAACAAAAAAAGTCATGTCATTCATTCACCCCGGTTGGCTGCTGACATTGGCCAACTGATGAAAGCATTGGTTCAGAAAATGGCCTTCAAAGCAAAAGACGTCCATTCACTGCTGCAAACTCACAAGCGTAAAACATTTGGTTTTGAATCATTTTAAATCTTGGGTTCTTTGATTGATGACCTGAAATGACTCCCAGAGTTTTCTAGCCTGTTTGTGTGAAAGGGATATTATTTTCAAATGGTAATGTGTCTCATACTTTAAGTGAACATTGTGCTTGGCCTCATTGGGTCTAGCAGACTGAATCTGTGTGTGGGTTTAAAGTAGAGATGTGGCATTTGTTTTAAGTAAACTTCATGAGATACCAGATTCTCTGTCGTCATTCTGCCTTAATGATTTGCTTATTGTTTTACAGTGTAATTTGCTTTTATGCCACTGGTTTATGTCTTTTATTGATTTTTGCATTAATCTAGACAAACAGCTTTTTTAAGTTTAAATGTAGTCATAAAACATGTCCTTCTGAGTAACATAATCTTAGGAGTGGCACAGTGGCCCTTTGGTTAGCACTGTTGCCTCACAGCAAGAAGGTCCTGGGTTCGAACCCCAGGCTGTCCCAGGTCCTTTCTGTGTGGAGTTTGCATGTTCTCCCTGTGTCTGCATGAGTTTCCTCTGGGTGCTCCGGTTTCCTCCCACCATCAAAAAGACATGTATGCTATGGTTAATACTCCTGTCTGTGCCCCTGAGCAAGTCAATGGGGAGAAGAACTGGAGTTGGTCCCCGGGTGCTGCACAGCGGCTGCCCACTGCTCCTAGCTACACAGCTAGGATGGGTTAAATGCAGAGAGTAAATTTCATTTGTATGCAGGGGCGGATCTACAGGGTGGCAAGGGGTGGCAGCTGCCACCTCTGGGACACAGTCTTGCCACCCCTGTTGCCACCCCATTTATAAATCAGATAATATGTTTTTAAAGTATATTTTATGTACATGCATGGTGAAGGTCAATGAGACCCGCACCAAACTCATCTCAAACAGAAGTCGCCGATTTAGAATCCCCCTCCCCCTCACAGGCGCGGATCTACAGGGTGGCAAGGGGTGGCAGCTGCCACCTCTGGGACACAGTCTTGCCACCCCTTTGCCACCCCAGGAAAAAATCTCTAGATCCACCACTGTTTGTATGTAAGTATAAAATGACTAATAAAGAGTATTCTATTCTGTTATTCTAAAGATAATACCAGCAGCCATACCAACAAGTACCCTGGTTCTGCTGAATGACGGAAGCTAAGCGGGTGTGGGCTTGGCTCGTACTTGGATGCGAGACCTCCTGGGAAAACTGAGTTGCTGCTGGAAATGGTGTTGGTTGGCCAGTAGGGGGCAGTCTTCCCTCTGGTCCTAATAAACAACAAAAATCTCAATGGCCCAGTGCAGTGACGGGGGCACCGTACTGTAGGAGATTCTGTCCTTTGGATGAGACGGTAAACCGAGGTTCTGACTCACTGTGGTGGTCTTTAAGATCCCATGGCATTTATCACGAGGAGTAGAGCGTTCACCGGTGTCCTGGTTAAATTCCCAACCTGGCTCTCTCCATCTGGCCACCTAATCATCCCCCTATGTAACTGGCTCAATGATTCCTCCCTCTCCACCTCAAGCTGATGTGTAGTGAGTGTTCTGACACAAAATGGCTGCCGTGCATCACCCAGGTGGGTGCTACACATCGGTGGTGGTTGAGGTGAGTTACCCTCTTCAACGTGAAGTGCATTGGGTGTCTAGTAAAGTGCTATATAAATGTAATCCATTGATATTATTAATAATGGCACATTCAGTATTCACTCTATATTCAAGTTTAACAGATGATTACTAGGGCGTCTGGGTAGCATGGTGGTCTAGTCCATTGCCTACCAACACGGGGATCGCCGTTTCGAATCCCCGTGTTACCTCCGGCTGGGTCAGGCGTCCCTACAGACACAGTTGGCCGTTCTGCAGGTGGGAAGCTGGATGTGGGTCTGTGTCCTGGTCGCTGCATGAGCACCTCCCTCCTCTGGACGGTCACGGCACCTGTTTGGGGGGGCGGGGGGGGGGGGGTGGGAGGGACTGGGGGGAATAGCATTGATCCTCCCATGTGCTACGTCCACCTGACGAAACTCCTCGCTGTCAGGTGAAAAGAAGTGGCTGGTGACTACAAATGTATCGGAGGAGGCATGTGGTAGTCTGCAGCCCTCCCCGGATCAGCAGAGGGGGTGGGGCAGCGACTGTGATGGCTCGGAAAATAGGGTAATTGGCCAGTGACCATTGGGGAGGAAAAGGGGGAAAGCCCCCCCCCCCAAAAAAACGCTATTTATACCTATGACACAAAGTATTCAAAATCAATGGTACAGTGTGATGTATGAATTTGTACCATACAGTGTTTTATGTAGATTATATTTAACAGGACATCATAATGACATAGAAAACCCCCCCATTTTACTCATCTATTACTCAGTAATTACCACTTATCATAGTTCAAGTACATCCATTTTACACTTGGGTATTCATGTGTAATGAATGGCCTGCAATTTAAAGGGTTAATGAAGTGTAAAAACAGGTTCGTCCACCTTCCCTGTCAATCCCACCAAGGGATTTTAATCTCTAATTAGTTAGCAATGAGCTGCACAGGGGCTTTAGGTCACCAGAGACAATGTGACCTTATTATCAATTGTTAAAATCATATCCTTTTCATATCCTTAATCTCATAAACATTTTATCACTGCTTTTAAATTTTTAAAACTTTATTTTATTAAAAGGCAGGTGATGCCCTTTAGAAATTATGCCCAGTCTGTTTTAAATGGGGAAGATAAGCATTTAAAGTGCAAAACAAAGATATAGTCAATAAAATCTGCCCCCCCCCACACACACACTTTAAAATCTTGAGTACTTTCACTATACTGCTTATCTGCCTTTTAGCATTCAGAAATAAAGCTTTTGAGAAGTCGCTCATTGAAGGAATGGAGTCAATGTCCTCTTTGGTTTTGATGGAGGACTCCCCTGGCGACCAATCTAAACCCATTTAAATCTCCATGGGCTGAGTGCTTTTCACAGCTGGGTTGATTGTCCCCACCACCCATATGCCAACCATGACATCCTCCCTCACCTGCATCCTCCTCATCATATTCTTCATATATTTTATAATTCCATTATAATTCTGTTATCCTCTTTCAATGTTGTATTGTGTAAACTGTGTAAACACAACATCCACTGCATGTTGTCCGTCTTGGGAGAGAGATCTCTCCTCTGTTGCTCTCCCTGAGGTTTCTTCCTATTTTTCTCCCTGTTAAAGGTTTTTTAGGGAGTTGTTCCTTATCCGATGCGAGGGTCTGTTTGTAATTTGTGATATTGGGCTATATAAATAAAATTGGCTTGGCTTGACTTGACTCCATCTGCCTCTACACCGGCTCCTGCAGTTGTGTCTTTGTCCTTCTCTCTAATGACTTATCTGATGAATGAACGAAGGAGTGATGCATTTCTGTTGTGTTTTTCTTGTCTGAGGACACAAAGTATTTGAGAGATAGTCAAAGTGCCACATCATTGCCTGAAGTGGCCCACAACCAGATGCTATCTGGGTTAGCTTAGCCTGCCCCGCTTCCGTGTCCTGTCAGACTGCCCTTGGTGTTTCATCCTCAGGCGCAGCTGCAGGCAGGGCCATGGTGCTTGGGCCCACCGAACACAGCAAATCAAGCTCTCCCAGCCAATTCAACGCCAGCTCTCCCAGCCAGACACCCCCGACACACCTCCACACAACGACACCGAAAACACATTCAACGCTAGGCGAGGCCACCGCCAGACCGCCCTCGGTGTTATCAGAACTGCCGGTCTGCATGGGCTAGCAGTTTGCTTAGCCTGCCCCACTTCTGCGTCCTGTCAGTCCAACCTCGGTGGGAAGACAAAAAAAAACTATGCAGCATTTCATACCAGTAAAGTTAGGCAGTGACCATTATAATGAGAATCTATATTACCTGTGGATAAATGCAGCAGCGATAGACATGATCAACAAGGGCATGTGTTTGCATGTACATCTTTGGGATAGTGACTTTAACTGAAGGCACTCATTACTCAGACTGACAGAGCTCATTGTCTCGCCCAAGGCTACTCCAACAAGGAACAGAGCTTTGATTGGATGCACTTGCTGTTTTGGGGATTGAACCTGTCACCTATCTGTTACAGAGCAGTAAATTTTCTTTTCTTTTTTTTTAAATGTTCCCCTTTTATCTCCCCAATTGTACCCGGCCAATTACCCCACTCTTCCGAGCCGTTCCGATCTCTGCTCTACCCCCTCTACCCAGGTGCGCGGGAAGATGTTTTAAGCGGGGGGCTGCCAGCTAAAATGTAAAGTATTGTGGCGAGCCGGCGTGGAAGAATGAGAGGCAGACATCTCTTTTTAATCGCAACTCCCGTGCCCCATACATCGCACGACCCCGCGGTGCTCTTTTTATTTCAAGCCAGTCAGAACGGACCAGAACTGACAACAACGTAACGAGTCCTCCCACCCCACCCCATGTCCCAATTGGCACCATCTGTCCCAGTCACGGTCCTGCAGTCAGTAGTAGTCTCCTGAGTCAAACCTCCAAAACAACAACACAGGGAATAACCACAATATGAACACCACATCATTAATACACCATTTTAAATCTAACATTAACAGTCCCATCAGCCGTTGCGCTCCCCCAGCGCAGAACCGCCGACAGTCTGAGCGACCGCTTCCCCCGGTCACTATAGTATGACGTCATTGTTTTCCCTCATAGCGCCTGACAGTCTTTTTGCACAACGGGCCAATACCGGCGTGGATTCGCGGTACGCGCGGGCGGTCTAGGAGCGAATGTGATTGCTATAATGATCTGCTGGAATCGGCGCAGAGGCGGGGGTGCGGGGGGGGGGGGCTGGTCTATGGGCGGATGTGATTCCTATGCGGATCTGCCAGACTGTGGTCGGATCCGGCCCAGTACGTTTTGCGGATCCGCGCCAGTTGCTGTGATACATCCGGCAGGTGGAAATTAGACAATTTGCAAGACAACCCCTATAAAAGGAATGGATTTGCAGGTGGTGGCCACAGACCATTTGCCTGTCCTCATCTTTTCTGGCCGATCTTTGGTTAGTTTTTCATTTTGCTAGTGCCCTCACCACTAGATGTGGCATGAGGCGGTATCTGCAACCTACAGAAGTTGCTCAGGTAGTGCAGCTCATCCAGGATGGCACATCAATGCGTGCTGTGGCAAGAAGATTTGATGTGTCTCCCAGCACAGTGTCCAGAGCATGGAGGAGGTACCAGGAGACAGGCCAGTACACCAGGAGACGTGGAGGGGGCCGCAGGAGGACCATAACCCCGCAGCAGGACCGCTATCTGGTCCTTTGTGCAAGGAGGAACAGGAGGAGCACTGCCGGAGCCCTACAAAACGACCTTCAACAGGCCACTAATGTGCAGGTTTCTGCTCAAACAGTGAGAAACAGAATGCATGAGGATGGTATGAGGGCCCGACGTCCACAATTGGGGCCTGTGCTCACAGCCCAACACCGTGCAGCCCGATTGACCTTTGCCAGAGAACATCTTGGTTGGCAGATTCGCCATTGGCGCCCTGTGCTCTTCACAGATGAGAGCAGGTTCACACTGAACACATGTGACAGACGTGAGAGAGTCTGGAGACGCTGTGGAGAACGTTCTGCTGCCTGCAACATCCTCCAGCATGACCGGTTTGGCGGTGGGTCAGTGATGGTCTGGGGAGGCATATCCTTGGAGGGCCGCACAGACCTCTACGTGCTAGCCAGGGGTACCATGACTGCCATTAGGTACCGGGATGAGATCCTCAGACCCATTGTCAGACCATATGCTGGTGCAGTGGGCCCTGGGTTCCTGCTCATGCATGACAATGCTCGTCCTCATGTGGCCAGAGTGTGTCAGCAGTTCCTGTATGTCGAGGGCATTGATGCTATGGACTGGCCTGCACGTTCCCCAGACCTGAATCCAATCGAGCACCTCTGGGACATCATGTCTCGTACCATCCGCCAACGCGATGTCGCACCACAGACTGTCCAGGAGTTGACCGATGCCCTGATCCAGGTCTGGGAGGAGATCCCTTAGGAGACCATCCGTCGTCTCATCAGGAGCATGCCCAGACGTTGTAGGGAGTGCATACAGGCACGTGGAGGCCACACACACTACTGAGCCTCATTTTGAATCGTCTTGAAGAATTTCCACAGAAGTTGGATCAGCCTATGTTCTCATTTTCTACTTTGATTTTGAGTATGATTCTGAATCCAGACCTTAATGGGCTAATGATTTTGATTTCCATTGATCATTCTTAGGTTATTTTGCTCTAAACACATTCCTCTGTCTAATAAATAAAGATTTTCAGCTGAAATATTTCATTCATCGAGGTCTATATTGTGTTTTTAGATGTTCCCTTTATTTTTTAGAGCAGTGTACATCCCACACAGCCTTAGCCCACTGTTTAAAATAAAGGTATGTTTTATTTTATTTTATTTTAATTAATTTGTTTTATTTTTGCATTTGTACGTTAGGTAAAGTTAGGCGTACTGTTGGGTCCAAGATGTTACACAGCCACCTGCCACTACTGGGAGGGCTGCACCCACCACTAGGAGGAGCTACAGCAGCCCCCCACTTCCCGCGGTAATGCCTCTGCCGATCCGGGGAGGGCTGCAGACTACCATAGCCTCCTCTGATACATGTGGAGTCGCCAGCCGCTTTTCACCTGACAGCGAGGAGTTTCGCTAGGAGGGACGTAGCATGTCGGAGGATCACGCTATTCCCCCCAGTTCCCGCCCCCCCCCAAACAGGCGCCCTGACCGACCAGAGGAGGCGCAAGTGCAGCGACCAGGATACATACCCACATCCGGCTTCCCACCCGCAGACACGGCCAATTGTGTCTGTAGGGACGCCCGACCAAGCGAGAGGTAACACGGGGGTTCGAACCGCGAATCCCCGTGTTGGTAGGCAACGGGGACCGTTATGTTACCCGGACGCCCAAAGAGAGCAGAAATTATAACCGCTAAATCACCCCGCCAGCTCGATCCTCTCCTCTCTGCCCACTCCCGTCTAAACATGGCACGCTTGGTGCAGCTGCACAGAGGAGAGCTGAGAGTACGAACAGTCATCTCACTACTGTTCCCAGTGGAGCAAATAATGACTTCATTACTTGCTCCACTGGGAACAGTAGTGAGGCATGAAAACCATGGGTGGAAACACAAAGGGGAGTCAGCAATAAAAAAACATGGGATCTGGGAGCGTCAGCAATTTAGGGAAGATAGAGAGGCCCCACACAGTTTACTGAGAGTTTTCCCAAAATTCTTTTTTAGTATAAAGTGTGTTTCAGTGTGCCAAACTGACCTTGTGAGTGATCCTTCACATTTTAGGATTGTCATTTCTGTCTCACACACACACACACTCACTCACTCACTCACTCACTCACTCACTCACTCACTCACTCACTCACTCACTCATACTATCCAACAACCATTTCACCCAATCAAAATGTTTCTGCCACTCTTATTTTACCTTTTTCAGGATTATTAAAAAGCTAAAGAATCATTTTCCAACTGCTGAGAAAATCCTGTGCTTAAAGATGAGCATCTTACTGAGTAAAACTTTTAAAAAGTCAAGCGTTTCATGTACTCTCTGTCTCAGCAGTGTACAACAACTGATTAAATTGGCTCGCAGGGGAAATAAACAAATAAAGAGGTCTCCATGAGGTAGCCTGAGAGTGACTGCTCCTTTGTGGATTTGCTCGGCATATTTCGAGGATTAAGGTGAATTTTTTTTAAATGCGTGTGGCAACGGGGGGGGGGGGGTCTTTCTCAGCATTAGCTTCTTAGGAAATCTGGATTGAGTGTCATGATAACAGTAATGAGGTACAAAATCAGGTTAGCTACAACGATTTCTATTTCTCATAATAACTTGGGTTACCTGGAGTCTAGCCGTCTGATGCACAGCACAACTCTATTAAAGTGGTCTCATTGGGAGTCGTGGATGTATATGTATTCTTCTTTTCTTTTCTTTTTTGAGGAGATAGCTGAGATAAGACCATACAATATACACACATGGGCTTTGACGAGTTGCTGCCTATGAATCTAATTTCAGTTACACACTCCTACACAGGCAGACGTTGGTTTGAATAGCAATCTCTTCCGAGGTAACGTGTAATTACAAAGAACAGTGTGCAATAATGGTGTTGTCACAGGAGCATGGGGAGATGGAAGTGTCTGCACACACATGCACACGTGCAAACACAAACCTAATGTGTGCTGGCCAATGTTTGAACTCGGCAGGGAACTGACCCAATAAGGGAGGGCTGATTGCTGCAAATGAGCTGAAAATGAAAGGCGCTAAATTAATTTTCCATTCAGTCTGGTCAGGGGAATTGAATGAGCAAGTACAACACGCTTAATAGAAATTAAGTTGTAACTTGAGAACATGAGCCGAGAGCGCTGAGACACCTTTTGGTGCCGCAATGGCTACTTAGTTCTAGTTTTCCTATTCATCACCCCCCTCCCTTTTTTTCTCCCCAATTGTACTTGGCCAATTACCCCAGTCTTCTGAGCTGTTCTGGTCGCTGCGCCACCCCTTCTGCCGATCCAGGGAGGGCTACAGACTACCACATGCCTCCTCCGATACATGTGGAGTCACCAGCCGCTTCTTTTCACCTAACAGTGAGGGGTTTCACCAGGGGGATGTAGTGCATGGGAGGATCAGGCTCCCTCTCCCCCCCGAACAGGCGCCCTGACCAGCCAGAGGAGGCGCTAGTGCAGTAACCAGGACACATACCCACATCCAGCTTCCCACTCGCAGACACAGCCAATTGTTTCTCTAGGGATGCCCAACCAAGCCAGAGGTAACACGGGGATTGAAACAGGCGATCTCTGTGTTGGTAGCCAATGGAATAGACCACCACATTACCCAGATGCCCCCTATGCATCTCCTCTTTAATGCAGAGTCTATCTAGATGGCTGCGCAAATTCACGTTTGCAGCGGCCTCACCCAGTACCGTCCATGTAGTGTCTTTGTCCATGTCTGCATCTGAGTTTGTCTTCGTTTGATAGCTGGGAAAGCTGGCTCTGGATCAGCTGGGAGAGCTTGGTCTGCTGTGTCCTGTGGGCCCAGGGACCACGGCCCTGCCTGGAGCTGTGCCCGAAGAGGTAACACTGAAGGTGGTCTGACAGGACGTGGACGGCGGGACAGGCTAAGCTAACTGCTAGCCCATGCAGACCGGCAGTTCCGATAACACGGAAGGTGGTCTGGCAGCAGCCTTGCCTAGCCTTGACTGTGTTTTTAGTGTTGTCATGTGGAGTGCGTGGAGATATGTTGAAGGTGTCTGGCTGGGAGAGCTAGCATTGAATCAGTTGAGGGAGCTTGGTCTGCAGCGTCCTGTGGGCCCAAGCACCACGGCCCTGACCAGAGCTGCGCCCAAAGAGGAAACACCAAGGGTGGTCTGACAGGATGCACAAATGGGGCAGGCTAAGCTAACTGCTAGCCCATGCAGACCGACAGTTCCGACAGTCATCCTGGCTGGCGTTTGTTCTCCTGGACAGTGACTTTTTTTTTTCAGTTTAGATATATGTGTTACTTTGGCTTTATGTGTTCTTGTAGTTCTTATAGTTCTTGAATATGTGTTTTTTTCTTTGTGTTATACTGCTGTGGGCTGGGGGAAATTATGTTTCGTTTCGTTTCATGTGCACAAGTGCATGAAATAAAATGACAAATTGTTTCCGATTCTGATTCCATACATCCATCCATCCATCTTCCTATCCATCTGCTCATATAGTTGATTCACAGTGTGACAAAAAATCCCTGCTATGGTCTTTCAGTCTGCTCAAACCACTTTTCTCGCCCTGCCTGCTGGTTTGGTTTATGGGACTTGGTTTACAAGTGAACAGAAAACATGGTCAGAGTGGAGAGCAGCCAGAGTACACCATGTGTCTCCTTTAAAGCCCGTTGTAATCTAACTATATCTAAGTGACAGGAAGGCATTATCTGTATCTTCCAATTTTACAAATATGGAGAGACAGAGAGAGCTTTATGACCTTATCCAAACGTCTGAGACATAAGCCATATTATCAGTTCTTTGAGCAAAAATATATTGCAGAGATCACACCAATCTGCATTCATTTTATAACCCAAGACGTGGATGTGCAAAAATATCACAAACTGTTGTTATTTCAGGCCTTGGCAGTCATCTGCACAGATAACCAAAAAGTCTTGGCCTCTTTTGTTGTTCATGTCTGACTGTAATAAGGGAGGACCTTGAAGTCAGCACTGATTCACTACATGGGAAACTTTCTCTTTCGTTGTGCGTGACTGATTTTATAACACTGTCCTTGTAATTGCAACATGGCTTTTGAGAATGCTTTGCATTTGGCATTCGTTGACCACTGAACACATAATAAATCTCACAAAAGGTGTGATTTTTCCCCAAGGCTGTTCTTTATTTAAGGTTGAATAAAGAAGTTTTGCTTTAAAGGGGTAGTAAACTTTATATTTATTTATTTTTTACCCGAAAACATGTTGGAATATATGGGCTGAGGATGGTAGAACTGGTTGCTAAATCCAACAAAAACAAGATGCATCACATGACTGCCTCAAGGGAGGAAATCTGTTTGAAGATGCCAAGATCTATGTGATGTATGAGGTATTACCAATAAAACCAATAAAATATGAGTTGAATAAAAAGGTGAATTAGCCAACTAAACTTTATGGGTAGACTTGAGAGAAGCTGATTTGAGATGTTTCACCACAACACTGACACCTTCAGTATAACCCACGCCTCCATCACTGTCCTCTACATCTACACCTCTTTATACATGGACAGCACTATCACTGTCTTCTACATCTACACCCCTTTATATCCTTTATACATGGACACCGCCATCATTGTCCTCTACATCGATACCCCTTTATATCCTTTATCCATTGACACCACCATCACTGTCCTCTACATCTACACCCCTTTATATCCTTTCTACACGGACACCATGGACACTTGCTTCATGCAAGTCATTGTTTGTCTTTACTTTGGGCTCCAATGTTCAGTACAGGTCATGGGGTTTCAACCTGTATGACATCCTTTAATTCTCCTTGCTAACCCACTCCCTATTACAGAATTTATAGCCCCTATAAATCCTGATTGCACGAAACACTTCCACTGATGAAAAGTACTTAATTTGCATATTCTATGGTTGATCATCTATTTTGCTGTTGCAATCAACTATAATTGGTACCTATTAATACATAGCTCATTATTCCATTTTACACAATAGTGAGTTCACAAAAGCTAAACTTGAGTACTAATTTATTGACTGAAACATTTCAAACCTTCACCGTAATCCCCTGCAAGTATACAATGTAAATTAATTGAACTGCACCATCTGCATCTGCCTTCTGTTAATGCTTGCAGGGGAACGTGAGTATATACTCCAATTAGCCATGTTATTTCTCACATTGAATTATGTCTACTTATCACATATAATACCACCTGTCTATCTATCTATCTATCTATCTATCTATCTATCTATCTATCTATCTATCTATCTATCTATCTATCTATCTATCTATCTATCTATCTATCTGCCTGCCTGTCTGGCTGTCTGTCTCTTGTAAATACACACAATCATACACACACACACACACACACACACACACACACACACAAATCTCAGAATTGAGGTGGATCAGCATTACTTTCTGTGTACTCAGCAGAAATAAATGGAAATCCAATTCAAGCGGGTCACTCAACAGATAATCACATGCATGTGGACCAGTTTTGTAAAATGCTCAGAATATACAAGGGAAGAAGAAGAAGAAGAAGAAGAAGAAGAAGAAGAAGAAGAAGAAGAAGAAGAAGAAGAAGAAGAAGAAGAAGAAGAAGAAGAAGAAGAAGAAGAAGAAACTGATGATATAAGAATGCCACATTTGGCATTCATGGCTGACATGAAAACTGGCACTAGCAGTAACCTCGAGGTAAATTCAGTCAATAGTTCAGGTTTACGCTCCGAATGTATTTTACATTCATAATTATATACACGATAATTGCGTGCTGTTTGATCTGTGTAAACATGTCCGTGAATGTGTACGCGTGTGTGTATGTGTGCATGTGTGTGTGTGTGCGTGTATCAAGCCAAAGCCAGTTATTGTTGCCAGATCTCCTGACAGCATACCATGCTGTCTTAGCTAACAGAATGTAGATTTACTCTTCTTAGCTGTAGGGACAGCGAAAAGAAAAAAAGAACAGCAGGTACAGATGGCTAGTGGGAGTGCAGCACAAACCCACACACACACACACACACACACACACACACACACACACACACACACACACACTCTGCTTTGCCACCCAAGCTGTCCATGCATGCCTAAGTGATTTCAGTGTTATCAGAATGATCCCTTACGGTTGGCTGATTCCTATAGTCCCATATAACTCAAGCTGCATCTCAACACGACTCATGGGTTCAGTAATAGTATAGGCAGGAACGAGTTACTGTAACTATGTTCACAAATAAAGCTCACTTAGTCATATACAGAAGGAGCAGTAACTTTTAGTTTGTCTAAACTTGCAGTCAGAACAGGATCAAATATGAGGCAAACTCAGGCATACAAGTTTGGATTCTTCCAGAAACACTATGTGGTTTTATCTGACATTCTGCTTGTGTATGCACCAGAGTAAAGTAACGCATATAGCAGCCTTTTCTTCACCTCACATAAAAGTGTCAAATTTACATTAAACAGACTGGGAACTCACCTGAGAAACCATCCATCCATCCATCCATCCATTATCCAAGCCACTTATCCCAATTGGGTTCGCGGGATGCTGGAGCCTGTCCCAGCAGTCATTGGGCAGCAGGCGGGGAGACACCCTAGACAGGCTGCCAGCCCATCACAGGGCCGACACATTGACATCTAGGGACAATTTAGTGCGACCGATTCACCTGATCTACATGTCTTTGGACTGTGGGAGAAAACCGAAGCACCCGGAGGAAACCCACGCAGATAGTGGGAGAACATACAAACTCCACACAGAGGATGACCTGGGATGACCCCCAAGGCTGGACAACCCCGGGGTTCGAACCCAGGACCCTCATGCTGTGAGGCGACCATGCTAACCACTGTTCCTGCCACCCCCTGAGCAACCAACGGCATAAATATAGACAGTTCAGGCAGTGCAGTTGGGGCCTGGGGGGGGGGGGTAGAGAGAGCGGGCCCCCCAACAATGTGTTGGGTGGAAAACTACCTTACGAGTGATTCAGATTGCCATTTTGGAAATATGTCTGTGTTCAAAAAAGAAGTCGCGTTACATTTTAAAATGATGTCATGTGTTATATAGGCCCTTAAAAAAGGTAAACACAGCTCGTTCATGGTTTTCATTTTTTTCTTTTTTGGCAAAAAAATGTCAAATATAGAATTTTTGCTTATTCTACATGAACTATAAAAACTATAAATACACTGTAAAAAATTATCCAATTAAATGAATAATTTCTTATTTTCTTTGGTATTTTTGTCATATACATATATGCAATGAGGATTGCTGTGTAATATGTGTGTTGTTATCCAATGTCAAGTCTCTATTTGATCATGTGATGAGACAATATGATATAGCTAGTTTAGGTGCAAAATCTGAACCTTGTGGAAATTGCTGGAAAGAAGAGACAGACAATTTCTCTCATTGACTATATGAACGTGTGTCTCTCTCCAAAACCAACAGCTCGAGCAACATGGCGCTGCCCCAACCAATCATAATCATCGTCATAACTCACCCTGTTAACCCGGAAACACTTTCTTAAAGCGATCAGAACCGATTATGGAATTCACCATAAGTCACCGTGGAGAGGGGTGGATGGCCCGGCTGCAACGGCTTCGCCGAACAGGTGCGGAGGCCAGAGTGCCCACAGGAGGGGCCTGAGGGACCCTGTGGCAGCGTGGGGGTCCGGCGGAGGAACCTCAGGGGCCTTTTTGGGGGATGGGGGTAGGATAGGAGGGCGCCCACACTGTGGGGGCTGGGCAAGACCAACTGGTCGGTCCAAGTCCAGGTGAGCTGGTTTGAGGCGATCCAATGAAATGTTCTCTGGCTTGTTGCCAACTTCCACAACAAAGTGCTTTTTCCCTGTCTCCAGGATGTGGAATGGCTCATCGGAGGGAGGCTGCAGGGGTCCACAGTGGGCATCGTGGGATGAAAACTTATTCCGCCGACTGCAGACTTGAATGTGAGACTGTGGGAGGCTGTGTTGCGAAGTGGGAACCAGTGCGAAAGCTCTGGCATTATCCAGGAGCATGGTCCGTTGATGGGCTGCAGACCAAGGGGGGACGAAATCCCCTGGGAGCCGCAGTGGCTGTCTGTAAACCAGTTCAGCGGACGAGGACTGGAGGTCCTCCTTAGGGGCAGTCCTGAGGCCCAGCATGACCCATGGGAGTCTGTCGACTCAGCTGCTATCCTTGAGGCTGGCCTGAAGAGCGGCCTTCATAGAGCGATGATACCGCTCACGCAAACCATTGGCCTGCGGTCGGTATGCAGTGGTGCGGTGGAGCTTCACCCCTATGCTCTCTGCGACTGCGTTCCAGAGCTCGGATGCAAACTGTGAGCCCCGGTTTGAGGAGAGGTCAGATGGGGCGCCAAAGCGGGCGAACCAGGTTCCGATGAACGCCCGGGCTATGTCGGTGGACGTTGTCGATGACAGTGGGACAGCTTCTGGCCATCGAGTGGTCCTGTCTACCATGGTGAGGAGGAAAGTAAAACCATGGGAGGGGGGCAGGGGCCCACTAGGTCCACATTTACATGGTCAAACCTCCTTTCGGGCACGGGGAAATGTGCCAGGGGGGCTCTGGTGTGGCAGTGCACTTTAGAGCGCTGACACTCCACGCAGGTGCCAGCCCAGTTTGTCATGTCTTTTTTGAGCCCATGCCAGACGAACTTGGCCGCCACTAGTCTTTGGAAATGTCCAGCAGACGAACGTCGGGGTCACCTATGTGGAAACAGCAGAAAAGAAGACACTGACCATTTCTGTCATTGACTACACGAATGCGTCTTTTATTTCTCTCTCCAAAACCAACAGCCTGAGCAACATGGCGCTGCCCCAACCAATCATCGTCGTAGCTCACCCTGTTAACCCAGAAACACTTTCTTAAAGTGACTAGAACCGATTATGCAGAATTATGTCCATAGAGTCCGCCACAACCTCAAGACTGACAAGCTGAGCACATCTGCAAGGCGAGCAAACAGTCATGCCTTTCAAACATAAAAGTGGCAGTAAGAAAAGACAAGAGTGAAAGAACAAGAAGAGAAGGTAGCAAAGCTCCCTAAATTACATTCCTTTGGCTTTTTTATAAACAGTCGCTAGCCCACGGATGACCTCCCTCTTAGCAGCGATGCAGCAGTTCGGCTGGATTAGACCTAAATAATCGTACATAAATCGTACAGTGAGATTGACGGTCCATTTTCCGTCCACCAATTGTTGCGTGATTAGGAAAGCGACCTTGAACAAATTACTTCATTGCTGTACTAATGATTTACACCACGACACGACACGTGTGCAACAGAGGATTTTAAATTGCAGTAATGACACATCAGTGCATGTTTTGATTGTTACTTTGAAAGTTCACATCATAGCAACAGTTTCTCCCGACATTTAAATCACGGAGATCAGTTGATGAGAGCGTCTCCGTTTCTAAGCCGAGCCTCTCCAACATGGATCCATTCTCCATGTTGAGTCTCTGAACCAACTTTTTCGAAGCCGTGCCCCTCCGGCAGTCAGTACAGCAACCCGAAGGTTGCCGAGCCTGCTCCAGTACACCTGAAATCCGCCGGAAAACCTTGGTATAATCTTCAGCCATCCAACATTGCAGAAACAACAGTTCTCCTCTGGCCATCACCACGACAACCCGAAGTCCACCGAGTCTGCTTCAACATGCCCAAGGCTCTTTGGAAAAGCCTGCCAACATCCTCGGCCATCCATCACTGCAGAAACAAGCAGGACCAAGCCATCTTCCATGCGTTCTGCACATGGGAGTTGGTGCAAAAAGAGCTATCCTAAATTGTCCCTTGTTTCCCAATTGGCTTTAGTCGCCCCAGTTGCATTCAGATTCATTTCTGATGTCATTAACCTCCAAATTAATCAATCCATTCATTCTGTCGGCAACAACCTGTTAGTGTAATTCCCATTCACTCATACATCCCTTCAGTTATTTACCTATTCATTCATTCATGTTTAATTTCTTTCACTACTTGCTCTGACAGTATATGCTCATTTATCCCATTAGTTAGTTAATGAGTTTTCCTATCTAGAGTCAGCCGTTGTGCGTATTGTAGCGAATTCAGGGGGAAGCCAGGAACCGCTGCAGCCAGGATGCGAACCCGGGTCTCCCGCACCATGGGGGACTACATTAACCAGTCGACTAAAGGGTCCGACCCGTTAGCCAAGGGCTAGCGAGTCTATTTATCCGTGCACGTTACACTACCTCCTCCCCTTCGGGAAGCGCGTCCCCGCGCTTCATCATACCAGCTCCCTCACACCTCTGGGCGCACGCACTTCTGATGGCCTCACGGTCTCACCATCCCACTTCTGACACCAATGTAGCGAATTCAGGGGGCAGCCAGGAACCGCTACAGCCGGGATGTGAACCCGGGTCTCCCGCACCATGGGAGCTACGTTAACCAGTCGTCTAAATTTATCCGTGCACGTTACACTATTTTCTTCATGTGAGAGGTGACATAATTACTATTTTTATTTGTGTATGTCTTTGTAGCAGAGATAAAGATACCTGAACTGAGAATTCACAACTTTCAGATCTCCATCCATCCATTATCTGAACCGCTTATCCTAATCTCAGTGTCACGGGGTTGCTGGAGCCCATTCCAGCAGTCATTGGGCAGCAGGCAGGGAGACTCCCCGGACAGGCTGCAAGGCCATATCTCTCTCTCTCTCTCTCTCTCTCTCTCTCTCTCTCTCTCTCTCTCTCTCTCTCTCTCTCTCTCTCTCTCTCTCTCTCTCTCTCTCTCTCTCTCTCTCTCTCTCTCTCTCTCTCTCTCTCTCTCTCTCTCTCTCTCTCTCTCTCTCTCTCACACACACACACACACACGCATTCATACCTAGAGACAATTTAGTATGGCCGATTCACCTGACTTACATATCTTTGGACTGTGGGAGGAAACCGGAGCCCTCAGAGGAAACTCACACAGACACAGTGAGAACGTGCAAATTCCACACAGAGAACGACCCGGGAATCTGGGATGACCCACCAAAGTTGGACTACGCCATGGCTCGAAGCCAGGACCTTCTTGCTGTGAGGCAACCGCACTAACCACTGCACCACCATACTGCCACTTTCAGGTCTGTGACTGATAATTTGGTTTATCTTATCTTCTTTCCTCTGGAAAGTGGTGCCCCAATTTTCAACGAGTTCAAAATTTAAATTCTAGTGTAGTGATGCTACAAATATTAAACCAAGAGTTGGGAAGATGTCTGAAGATGTTTGTAATCTAGCGAGGGTAACTCATCTCTATTAAATAGAAACCAATAAATACCTATTTATTTGACTCCATCGGTTCTGAAGAGGGAAAAATTATCCCAAAACAGATAAAATTTGTCAATAAAACCTATATTGTGAGCTCTGCAGGCAGAGATGAGCCAAGTGTAGAGGCTGAGGATTCTGCTGAAACACCCTGCTTCATGGGCCAGTGTCAGAGTAGGACCGGAAATAAAAACAGACTTTCCATAAGTACTTAAGAAGCTGAAAAGTTCATTAAAATCCTTTTCAGTTAATTCAGATGGCTGACGAGCTGCATCGTTTGTCCCCACATAAATGATCACTCGATTGGTGGAGGATGGGAGTGAGCACAGCAGCCACGGGAGCTTATTCGGGCTATCAGGGACGGTGGCTGCGTTGAGAAAATGGATGTTCCTGATTATGGAATCTCCCGCCTATTAATGTGGCTGGGGAGAAAAGATGACAAGGAGATGTCAGTTGTGGGTTCTCATCAAGGCTGGATTAGTACTCCCAGGGGCCCCTGGGCACTGAAGCTCATAGCCCCCCCTCCTCCTCCCACACACACCACACCCACCCCACACCACCCACCGCAGCCATTAATCCCCTGCTTAATTATTTCGAGCTTCAGTCAAGCTGGGACGTCAAATCCACCAGACCATATCCACACACCTATTGGTCAGAGGCTGAATAACCAGTCCAGCTGAGCAGGTATGCCTATACAGTTCAATAGGCCAAGTACTGCCATTTCATCCACAAATCACAAGACAAGGAATCAACACATTAAATCATCCGAAGGCAGTGTATGACGCTAGACTATAACAAATGTGTTCACTGAAAACCACCCAAGCAGACAGTACGCCAGTTATAACTAATGCATAATAATGTGACTGACTACAAAAAGAAAAAAGTCCCCTCAGTCAGCTGGTTCTGAAACTAACTAACCCTGTAACCACTAACATAGATGAGTTTCAGACTAGCACTGCCAGCCAACCACAAATTAAGAGTAAACCAAATCATCAAACGATGTAAAAAACTCATTTGGAACATTGGACCATAGAAACCAAATTACAACAGAAATTAGACCATTATTGGGCCCTAAAAAAGAGAATACAAATTGGCTGACTATCTCTCCACTGTCAGAGATAGTAAGCAGAAACAGACCCTTACCAAGTACAGGCTCAGTGATCACAGACTAGCCATTGAAAAGGGCAGACACAAAAAATCTTGGCTACCAAAAGAGCAAAGAATATGTGGTCACTGTACGGCAGGTGATGTTGAGACAGAGATGCACTTCCTCCTAAATTGTGAGAAATTCCAAAACATAAGAGAAAAATACCAGGAGAAATTTGTAAACCAGATTCCAATTTTTCTACTCCTGGACAAGAAAGAGCAATGGCCACTTATTTTAGAGGAAGGCCAAAATGCACTCCTTGCGGCACAATATGTGCCGGAATGCCATAGCCTGTGGGTCAGTGAGTAACCAAAACACTGCCAATTACTCTTCCAACAGCTGTTCCAATTACTGTCAGTTGTTGTTCGAGTGCTGTTCTGTTTCTGCCAATTCTACCTATTCCTTTTTACATTTTCTTTTTGGTACTCTGTTAACCTGTTTCACTGTCACCTGCTTTGGCAACATTGTAATTAATGCAGTCATGCCAATAAAGCATTACTGAATTGAATCAAATTGAACTGAATTGACTAGGAATAGGCTTACAACAATGCCATCCTAAGGTAGTAACACAGCACAGCTGAATGCTGGTTTCAAAATAAGGCTAAACTTCACACAGAACTGCAAAAACCAACATATAATAAATTTGACAAACCGACTCCACAATATAGCAGCATCACACCGCAATGAGGCAATACACACATTATGCAAACAGCATATCAAATAAACTCATCCACAACATATACAGCAACCCACAATCACAGCAGGTAATACTGCTCATTGCCCAGACAGGATAGTCAAATGGTTACTGTACATAATTGTGATGGAGGCTTTATTTAGCTTTTGCCAGTTTTAATAAATCACCATCAGGCAACACTCATGTACAGTGGTGTGAAAAAGTGTTTGCCCCCTTCCTGATTTCTTATTTTTTTGCATGTTTGTCACACTTAAATGTTTCAGATCATCAAACTAATTTAAATATTAGACAAAGATAACACAAGTAAACACAACATGCAGTTTTTAAATGAAGGTTTTTATTATTAAGGGGGGAAAAAAATCCAAAGCTACATGGCCCTGTGTGAAAAAGTGATTGCCCCCTAAACCTAATAACTGGTTGGGCCACCCTTAGCAGGAACAACTGCAATCAAGCGTTTGCAATAACTGGCAATGAGTCTTTTACAGCGCTGTGGAGGAATTTTGGCCCACTCATCTTTGCAGAATTGTTGTAATTCAGCCACATTGGAGGGTTTTCGAGCATGAACTGCCTTTTTAAGGTCATGCCACAGCATCTCAATCGGATTCAGGTCAGGACTTTGACTAGGCCACTCCAAAGTCTTCATTTTGTTTTTCTTAAGCCATTCAGAGGTGGACTTGCTGGTGTGTTTTGGATCATTGTCCTGCTGCAGAACCCAAGTGCGCTTCAGCTTGAGGTCACGAACAGATGGCCGGACATTCTCCTTCAGGATTTTTTGGTAGACAGCAGAATTCATGGTTCCATTTACCACAGCAAGTCTTCCAGGTCCTGAAGCAGCAAAACAGCCCCAGACCATCACACTACCACCACCATATTTTACTGTTGGTATGATGTTCCTTTTCTGAAATGCTGTGTTATTTTTACGCCAGATGTAATGGGACACACACCTTCCAAAAAGTTCAACTTTTGTCTCGTCAGTCCACAGAGTATTTTCCCAAAAGTCTTGGGGATCATCAAGATGTTTTCTGGTAAAACTGAGATGAGCCTTTATGTTCTTTTTGCTCAGCAGTGGTTTTCGTCTTGGAACTCTGCCATGCAGGCCATTTTTGCCCAGTCTCTTTCTTATGGTGGAGTCATGAACACTGACCTTAACTAAGGCAAGTGAGGCCTGCAGTTCTTTGGATGTTGTTGTGGGGTCTTTTGTGACCTCTTGGATGAGTCGTCGCTGTGCTCTTGGGGTAATTTTGGTCAGCCGGCCACTCCTGGGAAGGTTCACCACTGTTCCATGTTTTCGCCATTTGTGGATAATGGCTCTCACTGTGGTTCGCTGGAGTCCCAAAGCTTTAAAAATGGCTTTATAACCTTTTCCAGACTGATAGATTTCAATTACTTTGTTTCTCATTTGTTCCTGAATTTCTTTGGATCGCAGCATGATGTCTAGCTTTTGAGGATCTTTTGGTCTACTTCACTTTGTCAGGCAGGTCCTATTTAAGTGATTTCTTGATTGAGAAGAGGTGTGGCAGTAATCAGGCCTGCATGGGTATGGCTAGAGAAATTGAACTCAGCTTTCCAAAGATGTGATAAACCACACTTAATTTATGTTTTAACGGGGGGGGGGCAATCACTTTTTCACACAGGGCCATGTAGGTTTGGATTTTTCTTTTCCCTTAATAATAAAAACCTTCATTTAAAAACTGCATTTTGTGTTTACTTGTGTTATCTTTGTCTAATATTTAAATTTGGTTGATGATCTGAAACATTTAAGTGTGACAAACATGCAAAAAAATAAGAAATCAGGAAGGGGGCAAACACTTTTTCACACCACTGTACACTCCCAGAACTCCCTGAGGTCACCTAGCCCCTATGTTTTTCCTGTATTCCCGTATATCGCACAATATATGCGCAAGCGCATTTGACTACCATATATGACATCTCCCCCCTCTTTTGTGTTATTTCTACAACATCAAAGGAATACTTAAACAGAAATGACTATTTTAACAGCACTTATAATTAATCAAGATTAACTCAAATTGAGACATTTCAACATATACCGGACTCTTTCTTACTCAACCAAGTTGAGTAAGTTGAGTTTAGTTTTATAAACACAAATCAACATTATCGACATCAATGTCAATACAACTTTCCTTTTGTTTCTTCCTTTTTTTTTAGTACCCTTCTGTCCTTCCCACCCCCCAAAGTCCATATGATCGCACTTGTCTACAGGTCAAGCCTGTCGACTGGCTTGCACACCCATCCAGATCTGGTCACAGTCTGACCGGGTAGAAGGGTTGTGGGTGTAGCCACTCTCTGACTGACAAGAACAGTCTCTAACTTGTTGGCTCCGTCAGAGTGGGTGTCCGGCCCTGGTTGGAGGTGATGGTGGTTCCGTCTCAGCTCTGCTCATTGCTGCGTCCTGATGACGAAGGATCTTGGGGTGGGGCTCTCGCTGGCAAAGACTACAACTTTTCATGGTCCAACTTGGAGAATACAACATCTCTTGCTCGCAGGGCAGGTAAGTGTTTCAGCTAGTGGTGTGTAAAAATGAGGCATACTCCAAGTTAACAGTTAATAGGCTTTAGTGTCGAACTGTAAGTATCTACATTACAGAGATGAACTCGCACACGCAAAGTTAAGTAAGACTGTGTGACTTACGTAACATCGACTACAGCTAACATCCACTGGGTGGTGCGATAATCCCAACCGTAACATCTCCCTTTCCTTTAAGTAAACAAAACACTTCTTGAAATAACAACTTGTGAACTTCACCCAAGACATGGTTAATATCTAGATCTCAAAAACAATTAAACAGCCTGTCTATCCCCCCCGCCTTCAGCCACTATCCCCAGACTGCCTAAACACTGAACATTAGAACCAGTCCATGTGAGCTTATAGGTTCAGTCTGTTGGGAGGCCGTATCTGACGGCCATATCGAGAGCGAGCAGGGGACTGGAATGACGATGGGACAACAGAGGTGTCCAGAGTCTGTGGTGGGCCCGGAGCCCATGGACTGCTGTTGAGCCTGCTGAGAGAGGGTTGAGGAGAGAACGTGCATGCCCTCTCACCCTCCGTCATTTCACTCTGTGGCTGAGACCCACTGCATTCAGATGAAGGCCCCTCTGCCCCAGCCCTAGGGTTTTGTGATGGCCTTGGCTCTGCCATACGTAGATCGACTCGATTGCGACGATACAAGGAGCCCTCGACCTCTACCAGATATGACCGTGGGGCCACTTTCTGCAGACACACTCCCCGTCGCCAGATACCAGTCCTGTCCCCTGGTAGTGGTTTCATTGGAACTGCTTCTCCCACTGCGAGTTCAGGTAAATCCTTAGCAGTCCTGTCGTAGATGAGTTTTGAGACTTGTTTCCTGTGCCACAGTTTGTCTACGACATCCGTAATGACGCGTAGCTCAAGATGGGCATCAACCACTGGCAGAACTGACTTCAAATATCATGCCATCAGTTGTTGGACAGGATTGCTGTCCATACCCTCCTTTGGGGTGTTTCTCCATTGTAAGATTGCCTTCCAGGCATCCTCGCCATCCCGTAATGCTTTCTTGCACAGATTCTTTGCGATTTTGACTGCTGCTTCCGCCTTCCTGTTGGCCTTGGGATGCCTTGGTGAGGAAGTGATATGGTCAAACCCCCACTCCACAGCGAATTGGTGGAACTGAGTACAGGCAAACTGGGGCCCGTTGTCGGAAATGATCCTGTCAGATTGCCCTGACGAGCAAATTGAGCCTTTCATCATTTTATTGTTGTCTCCGCACTAAGGTCTGGCACAACATCAATCTCCCAGAAGTCTGAGTAGTGATCAGCTACCATCAGAAAGTCTTTCCCACTGTGTTGGAAAAGATCAAGACTTAGGATTTGCCAGGGGCGTGTGGGCAGTTCATGGCTCAGCATTTTCTCCTTTTGCTGCTCAATTGCATTCTCATTGCATGTAGAGCATTTACTGACATAATCCTTGATTTTGCTCTGCATTCCAGGCCAGTATATGGTCTCCCGTGCTTGTTTGTAGCAGGCCTCGCCACTGATGTGACTGCCATGTACTCTGGCAAGCAACTCAGGATGCAATGATTTTGGGATCGCCACTATTTGCCCCCTAAACAAGACTCCATTCTGTACACTTAGCTCCTCTTTGATAGGCTAAAACTCTCTGACTGCCTGCTCTGTTTCAGCCTTATCAGCGAGCCAACCCTTCAGGATAGTAGACTTTACGACTTGCAGCTGTCTGTCGTTGTCTGTGTGTTGCTGTATCTGTAGCAGCCTTTTGTCTGTGACATTCAGATAGTCGGCCATATTTATGTGCTCAATTGCCAGCTGCTCGTCCACCATACTGCAGACTGTGCTCTGCATGTGTAACCCACATGATTACATGTACCCTGTGACGTATGTAAGTTCCACGAGTTGCTTCTAGGAGGCACACGAGCTACAGAGTTTAAACCATGCAAACAACCGTCGACAATAGAGAAGAGAAATACGGATATTTAGAAATACGGACAACTTTGACTATGGATACCTGAATTATTGATATTTGAACTACGGATATTTGAGCTACAGGACATTTGAACTACGACAAAAAAGATCCCTCCCACGAAGCTTCCTTGACAGATGATCTCCCGTGGAAGGAAGAAGGAAGACTCTTTTCTCTTGTGTTTTGTACGCTGCTGGAATCCTGACTGGTTTTTTAGTACCCCGAACAACCCCCCTTGCTACACCCTTTTGGAACCCTTGGATACCCCCTTTGGATTGCCCCCATCATCGCCCTGGATTTGGATTCATCATCATCGCCTCTACATTAACTTGCCCCTGTGATTGTGGTAGGATCTGGACATTGCACCTTGCACAGATTGGAAGACTGAATCATTCCCCCTTTTCTTTTCTTTATTATTTTCTTTGAGTGCACTCATACTTTATTTTGGATTATTTTCTTTAATTTGTTAGTGTAGAATATGGCTGCATAAGTAATATATTAGAAGGGTATAAAATAGAATATAGATAGATATAGACAATAAATAGAATATTAGGAAGAACTTTTAAAAAGTATAATAGAGTAAAATATATATATATATAACACATCTAATTTAGTATTGATATTGAAATAACTTTACTTTGAACTGTTGAATAAATTGGTTTTTTTATTGTAAACTATACCCACGAGTGTGTGTGTTGTCTTTGGGGTGAGTACTAGAATCCGGTCTAGAAAAAAACCTACACCAATCTCCACTGAACTTAGACATTAGACTGTAAACTGTCCCTGCGCAAGCATAGGCCCATTCCCCTGTCGTGCAGGTTACAGAAAGTTGGCGAGCCAGCCAGGAGATTGGTTAATTAGCGTTTCAGGCCATATACTACCCCACTGACCACACCTCTCTATAAAATACTTGATTATATATTTTTTTATTTTGAAAATAACACAGTCAATATGGATCTTTGCAATCAGTTTAAAGTCCATGGACAAAACTGCTTATTAGTTGAAGGTGTCAATGAAATGAGCTCTGCCGAAACGATAATAAGCTTCTTCGAACAACATGGGAAGATCTCATCCTGCATCAGAGTTGTGGATGAGCCCAACCAACCTAATGGTAGGGTAATAATAGAATTTGAGTGTGAAAAGTCAATCACCAGGATAACCCCAGATACCCTTGGCCTTATACCTAGCCCTGTTGATCCAACTACTCTATGGAATGTCAGAACAATTAGACAAATATGTCAAGAGGAAATAGGCAAAGACTTAGCCCAGCAATATCTCGAAGAACTCAGCGCTATTGGTGGTAGTGCCATGTCAGGCTATGCCTCCATCTTAAAAAATGAACTGAGGCGCATTCGGTCTACAGCATCACAGAAAACTGACAACACGTCTTTACCGGAACACAGCCCTATGCAAGACACTAAGCCTAGGATTGATGTTGAGCACACGCCTAGCATGACCCAAGAATGTAACAGACGGCCATCTATATCTGACATTCACCGTGCTCCAACCACACACTCATCCATGCGTAATTCAATGAGCCTTGAAGAAGACATCATTAATCCCCCGAGCATCCAGAACGTAGTAGTAGAACATGTTATTAAGAATGAGTCAACACAACCATACAGTAGCCCAAGTAAAATTCGAACCTTCTCAGGTAGGCTTCCAAAGCCAAATGGGGAAGTAGATTATGAAGCTTGGAGAACTCAAGTTGAGCTGCTTCTAAGTGACACCTATGTCACCGATTCACAAAAAATCAGAAAGGTTCTAGAGAGTTTGGTTGGTCCAGCTTCTGACATGGTGAAACCGCTTGGTGTCAATGCAAACCCTGTTGCGTACGTAAACCACATCGAATCGGCCTTTGGAGTCGTAGAAGATGGAGAAGAGCTTTTTGCTGCATTCTTGAGTGCAAACCAGAATTCTGGAGAGAAGCCATCTGATTATTTATTCAGACTTCAGACCCTCCTCACTAAAGTCATCTCTAGAGGGGGAGCTTCACTTGTAGATTCAGAAAAACACTTAATAAGACAGTTCTGCAGAGGATGCTGGGACCACTCGTTGATTTTAGGTCTTCAGCTTGAACAGAAAAAAAATAGCCCACCCTCATTTCCTGAATTGCTTCATCAGCTTAGGACAGAAGAAGGCCGTCGTTCAGCTAAACTAGATAGGATGAAGAAACATCTAGGGAGCTCAAAAGCTTCAGTGCATGCCCACACTGTTTATGGAATCGAAGCCCCAGCCGAAAACGAAAATGAAGACACACAGAAACTCCGCGATGAGGTAGCTGACTTAAAGAAACAAATTGCAACCCTGTCCATCAAGGAAGAACCACAGCCAAACAGAACTCAGATTGAAACCAGCTGCATGGTCATGAATGCCTCCACACCTCGAATTTACACGCCTCGTTTTCCCAAGCCATGGTTCTGCTTTAAATGTGGTGGAGATGGTCACATTGCTGCCCACTGTGTGAGTGCCCCCAACCCCGCTCTTGTCCATCGAAAGAACACCAAGCTGAGACAAAAACGTGAAGCTCACAGGAATACGCATACCCTCACCTCCACGCCTTTAAACTAGTAGCAGCTCCTGTTTCGGGACGTTCAGGAGCTAAGTACCAGCATAAGAGTCCCAAACCCATTAATGATATTATGAATAGAACCCAGACAAGAAAAAATAGATACAGACAAAGATACCAAAATAGCCAATCCCTTCCCTGTGAACTTGTAGGGCCACGCTGCACTGCATCTGTCTCCATTGAAGGAATAGAATGTGAATCAATCCTTGACACCGGTTCCCAAGTAACAACCATTTCAGAGACATTCTACTTGAACCACTTATCGTTCCTCCCCATCCAGCCCATTCAGACTCTTTTCCAGATAGAAGGTGCAGGTGGCCAACATGTTCCTTACCAGGGTTATATCCAAGCCCTCATCTCCTTCCCCAGCAGCATCACTGGCGTAGCTGAACAGGTCTCTTCATTAGTTCTCATTGTGCCAAATTGCCATTTTAACACTCAGATTCCCCTATTGATTGGACCCAATGTCCTTGACAGATTATATGAAGGTGGCATAGAAAAGCATGGAAGAGAATTCTTACAAAGGCCCAATATCAATAGTGACTGTATCTTGCTGTTCCAGCATGTTGCCCTAAGTCATCAGGAAGAGATTTCCGCCAATCATGTTAAGTTGCATGGCCGCCATCCTGTCACCATTCCACCAAGAAGAAAAGCGTCTGTCTTTGGAGATGTCAGAGTGAAGAAACATTTCCCACGTTCCATTTTCGTGGTCGAATCCCCTGAGACCGTTTCCTTACCTGGTGGAGTGTTCGTTGAAAATTCCTTGATAGAAACTCCACTTCGATCTTTAAACAAGATTCCTGTCATTCTCAGAAATGTGACTGATCGTAGTGTCACACTGCATCCAAGGCAGGTGATAGCTGAAATGATGGTAGCACAGTATGTGATGCCGTCTGAATCCCAAAATATGACTGTGCCTGACATCCCTCAGTCTCAGAGTAACACCACCAACTTTGATTTGGAAGATTCCCCCATTCCAGAAGAGTGGAAAAAACGGATCACACACCAGCTGAACAGCATGCCAGAGGTGTTTGCTGTTGATGACTTGTCTCATGGTCATACGACTGCAGTAAAACATCGCATCCGACTCCAGGATGAGGCCCCTTTTAGAGAGCGACCCAGACCCATTCATCCCTCTGACAGAGAAGCTGTCAAACAACATCTAAGAGAGCTGCTAGACGCTGGAATTATTCGCGAGTCAGAGTCTCCATTTGCTTCCCCCATTGTCGTTGTCAAGAAGAAGAATGGTGCAATAAGACTCTGCATAGATTTCAGGAAGCTGAACATGAGAACGATCAAAGATGCCTATGCTCTCCCCAACATCAAAGACACCTTCTCTGCTCTTAGTGGAGCCAAATGGTTTTCTGTCATGGATCTGAAGTCAGGGTACTATCAAGTAGAAGTTGCAGAGGAAGATAAGCACAAGACCGCTTTTGTCTGCCCTCTAGGCTTCTATGAGTTTAATCGTATGCCCCAAGGTGTGACAAATGCACCAAGCACCTTTCAGAGACTGATGGAGAAATGTGTTGGAGACCTGCATCTCAATGAAGTACTAGTATTTCTGGATGACCTGATTGTCTTCTCTGACACACTAGAAGAGCATGAGGCCAGATTGATGAAAGTGTTGAACCGGCTCAAAGACTATGGCCTAAAGTTGTCCCCTGAAAAATGCCATTTTTTCCAGACTTCTGTTAAATACCTTGGCCATGTTGTAGATGCCAATGGAGTCCACACAGATCCAAGCAAAGTCTCTGCTTTGAGAGAATGGCCTCAACCCACCAACAGAAAAGAGCTCAAATGCTTCCTAGGATTTGCTGGATATTACCGACGTTTTGTGGAAGGGTACTCTAAAATAGCAAAGCCATTGAATGCTCTAACTGCTGGCTATGTTGCTCCAAGGAAAAGAGGGAAGATTTACAAGAAGGACAGGGTCAAGACTTCCATCAATCCCACCTTACCTTTTGGAAATGAGTGGACTGAAGAGTGTGACGTTGCTTTTAGAACTCTCATAGATAAACTGACTTCGGCCCCTGTTCTTGCCTTCGCCAATCCCAATCTTCCTTACGTCCTGCATACTGATGCCAGCCGCGATGGTCTCGGTGCTGCGCTCTATCAGGAACACGATGGGAAGCTGAGGGTTGTAGCTTATGCCAGCAGAGGACTATCCAGAAGTGAACAAAACTATCCTGCCCACAAGCAAGAGTACCTCGCCTTGAAATGGGCCATCTGTGAGAAATTCCATGATTACCTCTATGGAACAGAATTTCAGGTTTTAACAGACAATAACCCCCTAACTTATGTGTTGACCACAGCAAAGCTTGATGCAGCAGGACATCGCTGGTTAGCCGCTCTGTCAACCTACAGATTCACCATAAAGTATAGGGCTGGGATCAGCAATCAAGATGCCGATGGGTTGTCCAGAAGACCCCAGAGTCTGTCAGAAGAAGATGAGGAGTTCAAGCAGGAGAAAGCGAGGATAGAAGAGCTGAAGCAAAGGGTTTTGGATGGAGAAAGCAAAACTGTTTCTGGTGACATGCTGTCTGCTTTATGTCAACGCCACTCTGTGACCACTTTGGCTGACTATTTGCAGCCAGAACTCCCCATTCTTGCTGAATCCTTAGCTTTAGATGCTTCTGCCATCCCTGATGACTTTGTGTTCTCTGGACAAGGCACCCTCCCTGGAATGACTCACAATGACTGGTATCAGTCTCAAAGACAGGATCCATCTATCAGACGTGTGATCAGTTTCATTCAAGGAAACCGAAAACCCACTTTTCAAGAGATGTCCTCTGAACTGTCAGAAGTCAAGCTGCTCCTTAGAGAATGGAATAGACTAGAGCTTATAAATGGAGTACTGTTCAGGAAATGTCTTGATCGTGGGAATCAGATCTATCAGCTGGTGCTGCCTAGTAGCCACAGAGAAAGAGCATTGCAAGGCCTTCATGATGAAGTCGGTCATCTTGGTGCTCAGCGTGTCCTTCATCTTGTTCGTTCCAGATTTTTCTGGCCAAAGATGTTTCAGTCTGTTGAACAGAAGTGTAGGACTTGTGAAAGATGCGTGAGGCGGAAAGCCAATTCCCAGCATGCTGCTCATATGGAGAATATACAGACCAGTTATCCCCTTGAACTGGTGTGTATGGATTACCTCTGTATTGAGCCTGATAGTAAGGACACTAGAAACATCCTCGTCATCACGGATCACTTCACCAAGTTTGCCGTTGCCATCCCCACGAAAGACCAAAAGGCGAATACGGTTGCCAAAACACTGTGGGAAAACTTCATTGTACAGTATGGTTTTCCAAGTCGCCTTCTCAGTGACCAGGGGAGAGATTTTGAATCCCACACCATCAAGGAGTTGTGCTGTCTGATTGGAACCGAAAAGATCAGAACCACGCCATACCATCCACGTGGAAACCCTGTCGAGAGATTTAACAGGACCCTTCTCAGCATGCTCGGGACACTAGAAGACAAGGATAAATATCATTGGAGGGACTTTGTCAAACCGCTAGTCCATGCATACAATTGCACGAAAAATGACACCACAGGCTACTCTCCATATGAATTGTTGTTTGGTAGACAGCCAAGACTACCCATTGATCTGGTTCTAGGCCTTACACCAGACCAAATTGGATTCAAGTCGCATTCAGAGTATGTTAAACATCTTTGACAGCACCTCCAAGACAGCTATGCACTTGCTTCTGAAAGCTCTAAGAAGATGGGAGAGAAGAATAAAGCCAGGTTTGATAAAAAGATCAGAGCCGCAGAACTTGTTAGCGGAGATAGAGTCCTGGTGAAGAATGTCAATTTAAGAGGAAAACATAAACTTGCGGACAGATGGGAAAAGGAAGTCCATACTGTGGTGAAGAGGATGGGAGATGGCCCAGTGTATGTCGTCAAGCAAGAACAGGGTGAAGGTCCACACCGTACCCTTCACAGAGACCTTCTTCTGCCCTGCGGCTTTCTACCTGTTACAGATAAAGTCTCAGAACCTGAAACAAACTTACCAACAAGGAGGCTGAGACGCAGGGAAGCAGTCTCACAGCAGACCAGGCACGACAATATTGTTGACCCAGATATGCCCAGCAGTGACAAGGATGAGGATTGCTATCCACAGATCTCCACAAGGTTTCCCCAAAGCATTAGGACAACCACACAGGCCACCCCTCTAGCACGTGCCACGGAACTGTTGAACCCAGTCGGGTTGAATCCAAGTCCGTCGGAGTTCTCCCAATCTGATAGTCCACTCCTTAGTGAAGTACCCCATACCCCTGAGTCTGTTCACAATCAGTTACTTGAAAAGAAACCAATTGGGCGTGAGACAGAAGTAGTCACAGATGAATTCTCTCAACCTGTTCGAAGACACTTACCTGAGGGAGACCCCGCATCATCTACTACTGTTGTACCTCAATTTGGACCTATTGAAGGACGTTCACCTGAAAACAACCCACTTGAACCCGAGAGTGCACTGCCCACTGGTGTGACAGGCCAGGCTGACCTGTCTGACGGAAACCCGTCTGAGAGCGAACCGATCAGAAGATCTATCAGAGAAAGACATCCCCCTGAGAGACTCTGTTATGGTGAACTAGGAAGACCTTTAGTCCTAGCCATGGCCTCATTTTTCGAAAGTTTGGGCAGAAATGTCCCTGATTCTTCTAGAGTGCCCTCTGCAAGACCATACAGTGTTTAGACGCATGCAGAGACTGATGCGGTTTAGAGGGGGAGAATGTAACCCACATGATTACATGTACCCTGTGACGTATGTAAGTTCCACGAGTTGCCTCTAGGAGGCACACGAGCTACAGAGTTTAAACCATGCAAGCAACCATCGACAATAGAGAAGAGAAATACGGATATTTAGAAATACGGACAACTTTGACTATGGATACCTGAATTATTGATATTTGAACTACGGATATTTGAGCTACAGGACATTTGAACTACGACAAAAAAGATCCCTCCCACGAAGCTTCCTTGACAGATGATCTCCCGTGGAAGGAAGAAGGAAGACTCTTTTCTCTTGTGTTTTGTACGCTGCTGGAATCCTGACTGGTTTTTTAGTACCCCGAACAACCCCCCTTGCTACACCCTTTTGGAACCCTTGGATACCCCCTTTGGATTGCCCCCATCATCGCCCTGGATTTGGATTCATCATCATCGCCTCTACATTAACTTGCCCCTGTGATTGTGGTAGGATCTGGACATTGCACCTTGCACAGATTGGAAGACTGAATCATTCCCCCTTTTCTTTTCTTTATTATTTTCTTTGAGTGCACTCATACTTTATTTTGGATTATTTTCTTTAATTTGTTAGTGTAGAATATGGCTGCATAAGTAATATATTAGAAGGGTATAAAATAGAATATAGATAGATATAGACAATAAATAGAATATTAGGAAGAACTTTTAAAAAGTATAATAGAGTAAAATATATATATATAACACATCTAATTTAGTATTGATATTGAAATAACTTTACTTTGAACTGTTGAAATAAATTGTTTTTTTATTGTAAACTATACCCACGAGTGTGTGTGTTGTCTTTGGGGTGAGTACTAGAATCCGGTCTAGAAAAAAACCTACACCAATCTCCACGGAACTTAGACATTAGACTGTAAACTGTCCCTGCGCAAGCATAGGCCCATTCCCCTGTCGTGCAGGTTACACATGCATAGAGCCAGGGTGTGTTTTGGAAGTGACTGCCCTGCATAATGCGTCACTCAAAAACATGCCTGGTCCTGGTTTGTAGGTCACCCTCAGGTTGTAATTCTGAAGAGCCAGTAGCATGCTCTGCAAGTGCTTGGGAGCATTGAGGAGAGGCTTGCTACGAGGGGCTTGTGATCTGTCTCCGCTGTGATATTGTCTCGACCATACAGATAATGATGGAAACACTGGCAGGCAAATACTATGCTGAGGCATTCCTTCTCTATCTGTGCATAGCTTTGCTCTGTATGCGTGAGTGCCCTCTACACGAAAGCAATAGGCTGTCCCTCTTGCATCAGACAGCAGCCCATGCCATGCTGGCTGGAGTCACTCTGTATTGTGACGAGTTTTGACACATCGTAGTATCGCAGCACAGGCGTCTGTGTCACAAGCTGTTTTATCTCCCTAACAGCTGCATCGTGCTTTGGCAGCCAGTGCCAGACGGTGTCCTTGTCTGTGAGTCTCCTCAAAGGCTTGCATACTTCTGAGAGCTGCGGGAGAAACTTAGCCAAGTATGTGACGAAGCCGATGAGTCTGCACACCCTTGACGTTGGAAGGGGCTGGCATGTCCAAAACCGCTCTGACTTTCTCCGGCTCAGCTTTTAGACCTGCAGCAGACAGGATGTGGCCATGGAACCGCACCTCAGACACTCTAAACTGAAGCTTCTTGACACTGAGCCACAGTTTCACTTGTCGACAGCAGTCCAGAAGGGCTACCAACTTGTCATCGTGGTCCTTGTTTGCCTCTTCCTCGCTGTCACCACAAGCAACAATGAGGATGTCGTCAGCTATAGGCTCCACTCCCTCAAGCCCTTCCAACAGCTGTTTCCTCTGGTAGACTTCTGGAGCTACTGACACACCAAACAGAAGTTTCAACCATTTCTTCCAGCCCCAGGGGGTCCAAAGTGTGGTCATGCGGCTGCTAGCCTCATCCAGTTTACACTGAAGAAAACATCTCTTACATCCACCAGTGTGAAGACCTTGGCTTTAGGCAGCTTATAGAACACATCCTCCAGTGTGGGCATGAGGTAATGCGAGCGCCTGAGTGCCTGGTTGAGATGGTGTGGCTGTAGACATAAGCGCAGCTTTTCTGGTCTTTTTACTATGACCATATTGCTGATCCAATCCGTGGGCTCACTGACTGATGTGATTGACCCTCTCTTTCGTATCGGTCGAGCTGAGCCTTCACAGTTTCCTTCATAGCCACCGGAACATTGCATGGTGTACTCTGCACCAGCTGAACCGCTGGAGCCAAGTCGAAATGAACCTTTCCGGGGAGTGCCTCCACAGAACCAGTGAAGACATCCTGATATGCTCTGATGACTGTATTTCTGGTGAGAGGCATGGTGAGGCAGTCATCCACTGCGTTTAGCCCTTCTACTCTGAGTTCCTCTGGGATGGTGAAGTCTATGAGCCCCATCTCCTCTGACGTGGATCCTGACAGCAGTGGCAACTGTTGTGTATTTACGACCTCAAAATCCAGTGTGTATTTGCTGCCCCGTACAACACACTCGGTGGTAAGGACCCCCAATGATGGCAGACCTTGGTCTGAGTACATTTTCAGTGTGGTGCTACTATGCTTTAGTTTCTCTCTGGGAGCTAGCCTCTTCTTGTCCCTGAGACTCATGACATTGTACATAGCTCCTGAGTCAAGCTGGCATCTCTGTAGTTTGCCATTTAGGCAAAGATTGACAAACCATTTCTTGCCTTTTGTTCCCACTGCACCAATGCTTTCCGTTGCATACACATCATTTGTGTCCATGACTGTGTTGTCTTTATCCGTGTTCAGTCCCTCAGCTGTGTGGAGTTTACCATCCTTTTTCTTATTTTTATTTCAAACTCTCACAAGGTGATTGGCTGTGCCACAAGCATTGCAGATCTTGCCATACGCTAGGTAGTGTTCTCTTCCCCACTCATGTGCTGCGCCACAGTATTTGCATGCGGAGAGGCCCCCACCTTGTGATCTGGGATGCCCACTCATTTTCTCTGTAGTACTGGCTGATCTTTTGAATGTTTGTTTCCCTACAACATTGACATTGTCCACGAGTGATCGCTCCTGCTCTGTAGATTTCAACTGCCAATCACTCAGCTCTGCTGCTCTGCATGCTTCAATAGCACTGGCTAGAGTCAAGTCCTTTTCCCTTAACAGCCGTCTGCGTGTGCCCTCTTTAGCAATGCCGATGACTATTCTGTCCCTGATTAATTCATCTCTTAGGGCTCCATATTCACATGTGGAAGCTTTCTCCCTGAGTCGTGTCACAAAACAGTCTATTGTTTCATCTTCCTCTTGTTTACAACAGCCAAAAACGAGCGCTCATGAATCACATTTTTAGCAGGTTTGAAATACCTTTCCAATGAGTCCAGTAAGCTGGTCGCATCTTCTTGCTGTGCATCGGTCAGATTTAAGTTGTGTTTGTAGACATGTCGACATTCAACTCCCATGACACTCCTCAGAGTCGCCGCCTGGACCTCCTTGTCCTTGTCCACCAGCCCTGTGGCTACAGTATAATCTTCATATTCTGCTCGGAAGATTTCCCAATTCGCACTCAGGTTGCCACCGAGCTTCATCGGAGCTGGCGGGAGTATGGTCACGGCCATGGCTATTCACTGCTGCTGCTGCTGCTGCGGTATGGCTAGCTAGCATTAGCAAACCAAAAAACTTGCAAAACTCGCTTGAAAGCTCAATATCCCTTCAGCCACGAAATCGCCAAATCAAAGGTCCACTTCTGACACCAAGTTTGAGCTAGTGGTGTGTAAAAACGAGGCATACTCCAAGTTAACAGTTAATAGGCTTTAGTGTCGAACTGTAATTACAGAGATGTACTCGCGCACGCAAAGTTAAGTAACATTGACTACAGCTAACATCCACTGGGTGGTGCTATAATACCACCCGTAACAGTAAGGGCCTGGCTCCATGATGGTGGTTGAAGTAGTGAGCCTGTTTAGCCTTTTTCCTCCCATCCTTTACTTTCACAGCTGTTCTGCTGGGCCATTTTGGTAGGAGATTTTTCTCCAAAGTGTGGAGTATGGTTCTGATTTTTCTCCCCATCAACAGCTCAGCTTGGCTGTAGCCTGTGGTGGCGCAGGGAGTGGACCTATAGCTCATCAGAGCCATCAAAGGATCTTCTTGCATGAGAATTGTCTTAGTTGTCTGTATGGCTCTCTCTGCGTGCCCATTGCCCTGTGGGTGGTGAGGGCTGGATGTGCAGTGTTTGAAGTCAAGCTGCCTCACGAGCTCCTGGAACTCCACACTTGAAAACTGAGGCTCATTATCACTCACCACCTCATCTGGAATGCCAAACCTGGCGAAGACTGTTTTCAGGTTTTGGATAATTTGTGCACTCGTTGTTGAGGGCAGGTGCAGTATCTCTATAAACCTGGAGTAATAATCTGAGATTACCAGGTAATTGTGATGTTTGTGCGCGCTGAGGTCCTTTGCAATTCTCTTCCAGGGTCTCTCCGGAAGTGGTGTAGAGATGAGAGGTTCCTTTTGTTGTGTTCTCAGTTCATGACACACCTGGCATGACGTCACGAGCTTGTTTATTTTTATAGAGAGTCCGGGCCACCACACATATGAACACACTCTCTCCCTACATTTAACCAGGCCCTGATGCCCTTCATGAATTTTCTGAAGGATCTCACCTCTCACTGACCTTGTCACGACGATCCTCCTTCCTCTGAGGATAAGGCCATTGTATTCTGACAGCTCTGATTTCGCTTGGGCGTACCCTCTCACACCCATAGGCACACTGCTTAAATATTCAGGCCATCCAGTCTTTATGAGTGTCATGACAGACAGCAGTTTGGCGTCAGCTGTTGTCACCATTCTGATTTCATCCATTTTGCTTGTAGACACAGGGATCCCCCCCCCCCCAAGTACACTAGCCACATCACATGCCACCTCACTGTGTGTGTCAGTCTCTGTGCATGTACTAGTCAGTGCACGTGCATGACAGGGTGTCTACGATGATAAGAGTTTTCCTGGAGCATATTCTGCTACTGGATTAAATCTCATGAGCCTCATGAGAAGATGCTGACTGTGTGTGTCAGTCTCTGTGCGCCAGTCTCTGTGCACGTGCTAGTCAGTGTACGTGTGTGACAGGGTGTCTACGATGATAAGCGTTTTCCCCTGGAGCATACTCTGCTACTGGATTAAATCTCATGAGCCTCATGAGAAGATGCTGACATTGTAAAGGTACATTGTCCAGGCTGTGGCTGTTAATGAGAGGCACTAGCGGCTTGTGGTCAGTTATGCGCTTAAAGTGCTCCAGTCCATTGAGGTCAAACTTCTGTCAAACTTCTCACATGCCCACACACCAGCCAGACTTTCCTTTTCTATCTGGGCATAGCAAGTTTCTGCTTCTGTGAGGCACATGAGGCTATATGCTACAGGTTTCCACTGCTCCCCATGGAGGTGAAGAGTTCACCCCCCAATCCATAACTACTTGCGTCTGCCAACACAGCAGTGGGCTTGTTCACGTCATAGTATGCAAGTACTGGTGCAGTTGTCAACAGCTCCTTGATGTGTTCAAAGGCTGTTTGTTGTGCGTGACTCCATGTCCATGCATTCTTGTTTTTCAGGAGCTAATGCAGCGGCTGTCCTACTGTTGACAGGTTGAGGATGTATCTTCCGAGATAATTCACCATTCCCAGTATCCTTTTCAACTCTTGCATGTTTGCTAGTGGTGACAGCTGCCGAATAGCTTCCACTTTGTCGAGGTCAGGCCAGATCCCAGTCTGGTCAATGAGATGCCTGAGGAACTGCAGCTCACTCTGCCTGATGGAGCATGTCTCACAGTTGACCTTCAAACCAGCCATCTCTATGCACTGCTTTACCTTCTCCAGGCGACTGTAATGCTCCTCCTCTGTGGCCCTATAGACAAGAATGTCATCCACGAAGACCTCAACGCCCTCCAGCCCTTGCAGGGTCTCCATCATTTTCCTCTGAAAGATTTCGGGTGCGCTCGTAATTCCGAATGGTAGCCACTTGAAGTTGAATCTGCCAAACGGTGTAATGAAGGTTGTGAGCTTACAGCTGTCCAGATACAGCGGTATCTGGAAGAACCCACTGGCGGCGTTGAGTAAAGAAAAGACTGTGGCCCTGCTTCATTTTGCTTTAATCTCATCAACAGTAGGCAGGATATACTATTCTCTCTTCTCAGCCTCATTCAGCCTCTTGAGATCAACACAGATGTGGGCTTTACCTGTGCACTTCTTCAAGACTGGCACCATTGGTGCACACCAGTCAGTGGGCTGTGTCACCCTCTTGAAGATGCCATTTCTCTCCATCCTCAGGAGCTCCTTCTTTACCTTTTTCAGCACAGGGAGAGGTACGCGTCATGCTGTGTGTACAGCATATGGCTGAGCATTGTCTTTCAGTTGTATTCTCACAGGTTCAGTCTATAATGTCCCATGCTCACCATATGCCTGTAGGTGTCCTCTGTTGCATACATTTCATCCACTCTGCTCACCAGATTCATCTTTACAGACTCCTGAGTAAGTTTTTACAGTGCGTCCGCAGATGACATATATGCTGAGTGAGTGGGTGAGTCTTTCCTTTGTAGGACACAGTGCGCTGGATCTGTCCTATGCACTGAAGCTTGCCACCTGGGCTATCCAGTGGAATATCTGCAAGCTCCAGTGGTCTTTTGGGGATGAGTGAGTGGAAGGTCTCCTCGCAGATGATGTTAACATCAGCTCCCATGTCAATTTTGAATTCAACCGGTGTGAAGCCCACCAGCAACTAGATGGCCCATTGCTCTGATGACCCATCTGCTTTAGTCACAGCCCCAAGAAAGTATGACTGCAGCTGCTCTATTTGCTCTGTAACCTCACTCACTGATTTCTTGTTCCTACACACTCTAGTCCAGTGTCCAATCTTGTTGCACGTATTGCATTTGGATTTTCTAGCCAGACAATTTTCATCTTTACTGTGCCGCGGTTTCCCACACTTTCCACATTGTCCATTATTTCCCCCTTTTGGCTTATCGTGGTGTTTGGTGTATTTGCTGCGCTTGTGAGTGACTTCGTGTATCACTCCAGTTGCCTCTCCTTGCAGGCTGATTTGCAAAGCAACCTCTTCAGACTGCCTGACCGTCTATCATCAGCGCTAGCGTCAGGTCCTTCGTCAGCTGCAACTTCCGTGAGACATCTTTGTCGAGTATTCCAAAAACCATTCGGTCGTGGATATTCTCATCTCTGCTCGTGCCGAAGTCGCAGTGCTCCAACAGTTCATACAAAGCCCTGATAAAAGTCTCAGCTTTCTCTACCTGTCTTTGAACGCGCTGATGGAAACATGCACGTTCGTGTGTTACAGTCCTTTTCAGCACAAAGTACTCATCGAACTTTCCTAACACCCTATCACCCTATCAAAGTCATTTCTATGTCCCTCATCGGTAAATGCAAACGATCAGTAGAAGTTCTCCGACTCACTTCCCGTAGCATATACGTATATCAGGCTGCTCACCTGCACGGCGCCATCTTCTTTTTCTTGTTTACTGGCGTTTCTGAATCTCAAAAAACGCTGCTTCCAAGCCGGCCACTTGCCTGGCTTATCGAAGGAAAAGTTCGTCGGGGGGCTGAATTTAGCCATGACTCCTCTCGTTGTTTACTCCTGACACCATGTAAATAATTGCGATAGAAGCTTTATTTAGCTTTTGCCGGTTTTAATGAATCACCGCCAGGCAACACGCATGTACACTCCCGGAACTCCCCGCGGTCATCTCGCCCACGTTTTTCTTGTATTCCCGTATACCACACGGTATATGCGCAAGCGCATTTGACTATCCATAAATGACAGTTATTACCTTTAGAAGTTCTTCTTTCTTGACCTTTTCTTAGCAGACTCTGTGCTTAAGTCCTAAAAAAAATCCAGCTGCGCATAGACCCTTCCAGGCTATCGCTACTGCTAGCTAGCTCAACATTCTCCACCCACTGCAAATGATCTTGAAGTAACGTTACTTTCCACTGGCTGGTCATCCCCGTCTTTGTCCGTTTCTTCTCCCGTTTTTTCGTCGTTTTCCCTATCTTGTTTTACCCCTAGCAGAGGCAGTGTGTCGCTGCAGGAGGTAAAGATGTCCATGCTAACGTTTTCGTTGCTAGCTAGCTAAGGCTGTGCATTGTTGCAATCGATGGTAGATGCTTCCAGGCTATCGTTACTACTTCCTAGCTCGACATCCTCCATTGGAATGCCCTCTTCTTCACTTTGTTTAGCTTTTTTTTTAACTACTTACTAGTGGGACATTTTTTTTATTGTAGCCGCCTCTTTCACTCCTTTTCCTTTCTTTTCTTTTCTTACTATGGGCAGCCCCGTTGAGCTTTAAGTTAACGCTGTCAGTTTTCTGCTGCTTGGCATTTTTTCCCGCACACTTCTCACTGATACAACCTAACTGATAGTGGGTCAGGTAAAAATGTAATTCCACTGTTTTTAACCTTGACTTGGTTTAAGAAAAATTGATCTTGAATCCGTGCAATGTAAGCCAGCTGCTCTCTATGCCCACCCACCTTGACCAATCTAAACAGTGGATTGCCACTTGCTCACCAGTCACCCGTTGCCCAGCCATCTCGCCAATATAATAATCAATAATGAGACTTAATTTTCTTGGAAACAATTTTTATTTCATTCTGATTGAATAATTATCAAGAGAATGGGCCAAGTTTTGTGTCATACACTCAAAAAAAAAACAACCCATAAATTAAAGCTTATGTATTTCAATTACATGTAAATTTTCCATCCAATTTGATGACATAATCCCATTCAACCCTTTCTAATGCTTTTTCAGCATCGACTGAGATCACTACTTCGGGGGTCGTTGTAGTAGTTGTCATAAATAATATTTAACAGGGTACGGACATATTTAAGATATATTTAATATTTAAGGGGTACTGGCGCCCCTTTGTTCATCTGAAACAATAGTTGGGAGGATATTTTCCAAGTGATGGGCCAGAGCCCCTACTACGATCTTAGCATTAAGAAGAGAGGACTGTAAGACCTGCAGAAATTTTGGTCTTTGTCTTTTTTTAGATACAGACTTAAGGAGGCCTGTCTTAAAGTAGGAGGGAGAAAGCCTTGTTGCAGTGATTCCTTATATACAGAATGCAAATGTTGGGCCAGATTAAGATGAAATCTTTTTTTTAAAAATCCCCTGGAAATCTGTCGGGGCCATGAGCTTTATTGTTTTGCATGCTTTTCATAGCGAGGATGATTTCCTCTATAGTTAATGGTGAATTGAGTTCTTTAGCAACCTCAGACTTTATACCAGGAAAATTGATACTAAGAAAGAATTCATTTTGGTAGTATCTTATGGAGATTCAGACTTATATAAAGAAGAATAAAATGAGCCAAAGACAGAGTTGATGGTGGTAGGGTCAATATGCAATGTGTCTGATGAGTCTTCTATCTGAGGGATCATACAAGAGGCTGCTTGGCGATGTAGTTGGGGAGCCAGGAGCCAGCTTGCCCTATTGCCATGCTCATAATATGTGGAGCATGAATGCAAAAGAAGACACTCTGCATCGGTGGTTGTCATGAGATCGAATTCAGTCTGTAAATCAATACAACATTTGAGTCAACTGGGAGAGGGGGAGTTAGCAAGTTGTTTATCCAATTTACTAATGTTGATAGAGAGCTCTTGCAGGTTGGCTTTATGGGCTTTACTCAAATATGCAGAGTAGGAGATAATTTGACCCAGTAGGTACGCTTTCAGTGATTCCCACAGCAGTGAACAAGAGACATTTTCCATCTTGTTCTGATTTATAGCAATAAAATCATAAATTGAGGCTGCGATAAATTTATTGAATTTATCGTTTGACAAAAGCAAAGTATTGAACCTCCATAATGCTGAGTACTGGGTTGTGGAAAAAAACTGAATACCCAAAGAAAGAGGGACATGGTCAGAGATAACAATAGGGTGGTATTTAATGGTCAATACATTGGAAATTAGTTTAGCATCAATGAAATAATAATCAACCCAAAAGAAAGACCGATGCATTTGTGAAAACAAGAAATATCCCTTGATATGGGGAGATTTTAGAATCTCCAAGGATCAATGCAACTATTCTTAGACATGAAATCAGAAACTGATCTCGACATTAATGATGGGGTCAGGGTTCGGGGATTAGAGTGGTCTAGATTGGGATCAATTACGCAATTAATGTCCCCTCCAAATAGAATTAGGTTGTTATTTAATGATTGGAGACATTCAAACGGCTTATTCATAAAGTGTGGGTCATCAAAATTGGGGGCATAAATATTAACTAATAAAATAGGAATATGAGGCAGTGTACCTGAGATAACTAAATATCTGCCATTTTTATCAGATATAAATTTGGAGGCTGAAAACTGAATTGACTTGCTAATTAAAATAGCAACTCCTCTGGCTTTAGAGCTGAAATTTGAGTAAAACACCTCAGATACCCATGGGAATTTTAGTCTGACCTGTGGTACACACATGGGTCTCCTGCATAAACACTAGGTCAGCTTTAAGTCGTTTCAAATGAGCAAATACTCTCGATCTCTTAGTAGAGCTCCCCAAACCTTTAATATTGCAGCTCACAAACCTCACAGGAGAGCTAATATGTGGGATTCCTAGATTGCTAGTATTAGTGGCCATTTATTAAGTACTAAGAAAGTGAGCATGAAGCCCACCCCCCCCCCCTCAGAAAAAGAGAAAAGAAGAAAAATAAGATGAAAAAGGAAAGGAAAAAAAAGGCAACACAAACCACTATCGGACAGAACAGCCCAAATACCTAACAGCCTCTCCCCCTCTCCCCATAGCACTTACAATGACCCAATCAACAAACCATGGATAACCCAGTGCCAACTCCACAAGGAGTCAAATAAGTAATTTATTATTAATGATTTTATTGTTTCTAATAATCTGAACTTTTTTATGATTCCTGAGATGTGGCTGTCCTCATGGGACACTGTTCCCCTGATTGGGACTGGGCCCCCTGATTTTGAATATTTTCATTTTCCCATTGGGTCTTAAGTGCCATCCTGTTACTTTCAGTAATTTTATCTCCTTTGATGTTTTAAGTTTATTAACCACTGGCCCTCCTCTTTTACTCTGCATCTTAAATTATTGGCCCCCTGATTCAGTTAGTTTTATTTCTGAGTTTTCTGAGCTTCTATCCATTGTCATGCCTAAATATGACAGGATGCATATTCTTGGTGATTTTGATATTTGTGTTATGTTGTCCTTCCCATTCCCTCACCTCACATCTTTTAGATCTTATAGACTCTTTTAACCTCATTCAATCTGTTAAAGGGGGCACACATTCAAAGGTCACATTTTAGACCTTGTACTCTCTTCTGGTTTTTCCCTTGAGTGTCTTAATCTGGTGAATATGCTTGTAACTGACCATAAAGCTGTTGTTTTCACTACACTACAGCTCTCTATTCCTAGTTGCTATCCTAAAACACACTCTCACATTCTCAATGTTGGCTCTGCAGTTAAATTCTGTGATGCTTTTAATTCATCATCCTTTAATTCCACTATATCCTCTCAATCCAGATGCACGGTTAAATTCATTCGATGATCAGTGACTATCCATCCTTGACCAAATTGCACCATTTAAATTAGGAAACAAAAATCAAATAACCTCCCCTGGCTGAACGATCACACTCGAGCCCTTAAAAGACAGTAGACAATCTAAACAACAGTGGAAGGTCAGCAAGTCCAAAATGGCACATAACACCCTTAAAAACCAAATGTTAATTTACCAGAAAGCAGTTAAGCATGCGAGATCAGCTTACTTCTCTGAATTAATATCTAGAAATAACCACAATCCTAAAACTCTCTTTAGAGTAATTGATTCTGTTATTAATGGTCCCTCCACTTCCATTTCTGAACCTGATGTTGAGCTGTCCGAAAAATTTCTGAACTCAGTTTTTAAATAAGATGAAGAGTATGAGTTCCCAAATCCAGCCTGGCTCTTGCATTCTTTCCGTTCCCTATTAATTCTGCCTCTTTTACCCAGTTTCAATACATTACAATTTCAGTGTTAGAGAGTACAGTCTCCAATATGAAATCCTCCTGCATCTTAGACATCATCCCCACTAAGCTGCTCAAGGAGGTATTTTCCACTGTTATCCCTGTTTTTCTGCAAATTCTTGGTAATTCTCTGGCCTCTGGTTCTTTTCCAGACAGTTTTAAGCATGTCATTGTTCAGCCATTGCTAAAGAAACCTAATTTGGATCCCCTGTGCTTAAGTAACTACAGACCAATCTCCAAATTATCGTGTTTTTTTTTAAATCTAAGGTTTTGGAGAAAGTAATTTCATCTCAATTGATATCTTTTATGAATACTAATAGTGTTTTACTAATAATAATGATAATTATAATAATAATAATGGTAATAATAATGATGATAATAATAATAATAATTTTATTTATACAGCCCTTCCTAAAACAATGTTGCAAAGTGCTTCATGAAATAAAATAAAATAAAACCAGACAAGGCAAAAATATGAGTAAGACCAAATACGTAAGACTACAAATAAAAGCAGTATAAATAAAAACAAATGTCAAACATTTGTAAAAGCTTTCATAAAAAAGAAAAGTTTTAAGACAATATTTAAAAGAAGCTAGAGACTTGGTTTGTCTTAGTTCAGCAGGAAGAGAGATCCAAAGTTTGGGGGCTCTAACGACGAAAGCCCGATCACCCTTTGTAACAAACCGAGACCTGGAAATAACTATCAGGGCTCCATCTGCAGATCTTAATGATCGAGGGGGCATATACCAAGTCAATAAATCACAAATGTACGAAGAAGCAAAGCCATTTAAAGCCTTAAAAGTGAGCAGTATTTTTTTTTACCCCCCCCCCCTTTTTCTCCCCAATTGTACTTGGCCAATTATCCCATTCTTCACCCCCTCTGCTAATCCGGGGAGGGCTGCAGACTACCACATGCCTCCTCCTATACATGTGAAGTCGCCAGCTGCTTCTTTTCACCTGACAGTGAGCAGTTTCGCCAGGGGGACGTAGCGTGTGAGAGGATCACGCTATTCCTCCCAGTTCCCCCTCCCCCCTGAACAGGCGCCCTGACCAGCCAGAGGAGGCGCTAGTGCAGCGACCAGGAAACATACCCATACCCGGCTTCCCACCCGCAGACACGGCCGATTGTGTCTATAGGGACTCCCGAACAAGACGGAGGTAATGCAGGGATTCAAACCAGCGATCCCCATGTTAGTAGGCAACAGAATAGACCGCTACATTACCCAGACACCAGCATTAAAATGTTAATGGTTTTTTAGGGAGGCAAGCACAGGAGTGATATGGCCATGCCTCCTTGCCCTGGTAATGAGCTAAGCAGTGGCGTTTTGTACCAGCTGCAGGCAGTGGAGGGAGCCCTTGCTGATACCAGAATAAAGTGCATTACAATAGTCAAGCTGAGAATAGATAAAAGTATGTACAACTTTACAGATCAGCTATTGATAAAAATGACCTAATTTTGGAGATTAGCTTGAGCAGGAAAAAGCATGACTGAACAACATGTTTGATTTGATTATCAAAACTGAAGTTAGCATTGAATATTACCTCAAGACTTCTAGCAGCCTGCTTAAGACTACCTGTCAGACCACCAAGATTAGTGACAAAAGGGCTGATGGAATTTTCGGGACCGAACAGAATGACCTCAGACTTATCATCATTAAATTTGAGAAAAATTTCAGATATCCAGGATTTAATGTCAGAGAGGCAAGTTGTGCTAGGGCGCTGGTATCTGTGGGTTTTAGTGGCATATATAACTGAGTGTCATCAGTATAAAAATGGTAGAGCACATCATGATTTTGAATGAATTAACAGTTTCCAGTCTGGTTTTAGAGCACTTCATAGTATGCGACAGCTCTAGTTACGGTTACTAAAGACTTACAGCTGACTGCAGGCAGAGGTGACTTCTCGATTTTAGTTCTTTTAGACTTAAGTGCTGCCTTTGACACAGTCAATCACAATATATTTTACATCGCTTGGAGACTTGGGTAGGCAACAAGGGCTTGACTCTTAGTTTATTATGTTCATACCGCTCCAACAGAACTTTTTATTGTTCTGAGTAACTTCATTCCTCGATGGCTCAGATGATTTGTTGTGTTCCTCAAGGCTCAGTTCTTGGCCCCCTTCTGTTTTCTATATACATGCTGCCTCTTGGCCTGGTTATTCAAAATCATGTGTTTTACCATTTTTAAACTGACAACACTCAGTTTACATTCCACTAAAACCCACAGATCCTAGCAGCCTAATAAATCTTACAACTTACCTCTGTGATATTAAATCCTGGATTTCCGTATTTTTTTATAAATTTAATGATGATAAGTCTGAGGTCATTCTGTTCGGTCCCCCAATTTCCATCAGCCCTTTTATTACTAATCTCGGTGGTCTGTTAAATAATCTTAAACAAGCTGCTAGGAATCTTGGAGTAATAGCCAAAGCTAACCTCCGTTTTGATAATCAAAACAAACATGTTATTCAGTCATGTTTTCTCTAGCTCAGGATAATCTCTAAAATTAGATATTTTTTAATCAATTGCTGGTCTACAAAAAGTTATACGTGATTTTAACTACTCTCGGCTTGATTACTGCAACCCACATTACTCTGGTATCAGCCAGGGCTCCCTCCACCATCTGCAGTTGGTACAAAATGTTGCTGCTCGACTCATTACCAGGACAAAGAGGCATGATCACATCACCCCCCCATGCTTGCCTCCCAACACTGGCTCTCTGTTAGATTTCGAATTGATTTTAAAATTGAATTTCTCACTTTTAAGGCCTTAAACGGTCTTGCTCCTAAATACAGCTCTGATTTATTGACCTGTTATAGGCCCTCTCAACCATCAAGCTCTGCAGATGAAGCCCTGCTGATTATTCCCAGGTCATGGTTTTTCACAAAGGGTGATTGGGCTTTTGCTGTTAGAGCCCCCTCGCTATGGAACTCTCTTCCTACTGATCTCAGACAAACTAAGTCTCTAGCTTCTTTTAAATCTCTTCTTGAAACGTTTCTCTTTTTGAAAGCTTTTGGAAATGTTTGATATCTGTTTTTATTTATTTATACTGTTTTTATTTTTATTCCTATTTATTTGGTCTTATTCATTCATTGTTGTTACCGCCTCTTTGCTCATGTCCTTTGGTCTTATTCTCATTTTTGTCTTGTCTGTTTTTATTTCTTTCATAAAGCACTTTCTAACATTGTTAAGAAAAGTGCTATATAAATAAAGTTAAGAATCATTATTATTATTATTATTATTATAAAAAATGGCATCCTCAGACCAAAGCTAACCCAGACAGTCTAATGTGTAATAGATTAGACTGTCTGCATATATTAAGCATGAATATACATCTCATCTCATCTTCAGCCGCTTTTCCGGGGTCGGGTCGCGGTGGCAGCAAGCTAAGTAGGGCACTCCAGACATCTCTCTCCCCAGCAATGCCCTCCAGCTCCTCCTGGGGGATCCCAAGGCGTTCACAGACCAGACTGGACATGAAGTCCCTCCAGCACATTCTGGTTCTACCCCGGGGTCTCCTCCCAGTTGACCATGCCCGGTAAACCTCCAAAGGAAGGCGCCCAGGAGGCATCCTAATCAGATGCCTGAACCATCTCAACTGGCTCCTTTCGATGCGAAGGACCATCGAAATGAGCCAGGGGAGGGGCCAGACTAAGAGCGATTCCCAAAAAACCCAATGAATTTACACCAGCAGAGTTACAGCACCTCACCCGGTAAAGGGAAACCGGGGCCCCCTCCTGGAGCCAGACCTCGGAGGGGAGCTCGCTGGTGAGTATCTGGTGGCCGAGCCTTGGCCCATGGGGCCCAGTCGGGCCCAGCCTGAAAAAAACAACATGGAGCCACCACCCCGTGGACCCACCACATGCGCGGATGAGCATTGCGGTAGGGTGCAACGCAGGCCGGGCGGCAGCATTAATATACATCAAGCTATATTGCAACATTGTTAATACTGATTTTCTGTCCACTAAAAGCATCACATTTCAATCTTTTTTCTTGCTGGAGTTTTTTTTTTTCCCAACATGTATGTGTTTGCCGCTGCACCAGTGTTCATCCTACATGTTAAACGTTTCTATAGCGATATATGGAAACTGGAGACTGTCTTCACCCATAGCAAAGATTCCATTTGGTATACTGTAACCCAACTCCATGGTCCAGATGAATAGAATGAGTTTTTAATGGAGGAAAGTCGTGGGTTTCAGTTTTAAATGAAAGCATGGAAATTAGGTACAAAGGTCAATTTCTCCCCTTGGACTTGACTGAACTTCACATTCAGAAGACTTCACAATCTCCAAGACATAATCACATTCATCATAATTTTCCATTATATATGAACTCATCATTTTCCCCTCTGAACAGAAAACAATTTAATCCAAATATGTAAGTTGGAATTCATATGACTTGCAGTTTGAGACTACAAGAACCAATTGGACAGGGATGTACTGTTCTCCTATCAATAATTTCCTTTGTTAAGCATTCATATTAAGCATTGCTAAGATGATGAAATGAGATGTTCTGTTGTTTGATCTTAGAATTTAGCACTTTTGATTGGCAATAGATCAAAGAAAGATCAGTGTTCATTTTATGACAGAGGGAAAAGGGAGATAATCAGATTCAGCATAATCACCCAGATCAATAATTATGCAGAAATATTTATTGGTGGCACACCTACTGAGGCATGTCAACAGCAAGCAGAGTTTGACAATAATCCCTTATGCGCATGGTGAAAGGACAGGAGAACCTGACAGACAAAAATCCCCCTGAGAGACAGAACATACTGTGGGAAAAAAGAGTTTACATACTGTATCAATGCACATTATTTATACATGGTACATTTATATCTTCTCAAAATAAGAAAACCAGAGACGAAGCTCAAGGGGGAAGAGTTTCACCCATTAACCTAATCATCCGCTCATTCCTTCAGTCACCCACACTCTCACCACCAACATCTCTCATGTGCAAACGGCCTCGTAAATTCTGACCTTCCTTCATTATAGAGGAGCATAAGCTCTCTTATTTATGATGAGAGAGCCAAAGAGCAGCTTCAAGGATGCCCTGAATTCAGTGAGAAATTGAATATATCTGAATAAAGAACAGCCCCATAATATACCTCACTGGCATTGGGTAAGAAAGCATCTCTCTCTCTCTCTCTCTCTCTCTCTCTCTCTCTCTCTCTCTCTCTCTCTCTCTCTCTCTCTCTCTCTCTCTCTCTCTCTCTCTCTCTCTCTCTCTCTCTCTCTCTCACACACACACACACACACACAAGCTTTTCATTTACAGTAGCTTCCCTGTACCCATCACAAATGCAGCATCAGCTGGATGTGCTGGTGTGTGAAGTAGGGCTGGCTAAAATATTGTGGGTTTAAGAGTAACTAAACCCTCGGCCATTTTAGTGAGTTTGCTGACATGTAAAGGTTAAAAGCATGTCAGGCTGGTCATGGTACTCTGATGCTAGCATAGCAGGATAAACAGAGCTGCAGCAAGTAACATTTACAATGGCTCTGTTTGACAGACAGACAGACAAGACAGACAGACAGACAGACAGACAGACTAACAACTGTCAATAGTATTGCCAATGCTGGTACTTTGGCATGCCTACATCCAACATCATCATCGGCAGTCACTCAAGGTTGAGTATGATTTACCTCCTGTTGGTGAAGTGGATTATTTGTGAGTCTTCAGATGGCTATATCCTGGATCCAGAGTCTTTTGCATTATGGGCAGTTGTATGTCACAGATGTGGTAGTTGTAGGTGGAGATTTGGTGGTAGATCTTTCTGCATTGCATTTTTGCTTCCATGGCATGGTGGAGGTCCAGTTTCTGTTGAGCTGTGCCATCATACAAATTCCTTCGCCAAAGGTTCCAGTCATAGGCCATCTGTTCCCAGTCATTGAGGTTGAAGTGTAATTTCCTCAGGTGGGATATGAGGCTATCCTTGTATCCTGTGTTTTTTGTCCCCCTTGGATGTGCTTCCCCTCCTAAAGTTAACCATAGAGGGCCTGTTTCGGGAGACAGGAGTTTGGCATACGGATTAAATGGCCTGTCCATCGCAGCTGGTGTCATGTAATAGTTGTGGAGATACTTGGTAGGTTGGCTTCCTTCAGGATGCTGATGTTTGTTTGCCAGTCTTCCCAGCTGGTCCCAATGATCTTCCATAGGCATCGCTGGTGATATTGTTCCAGGGCCTTGATATGCTTGCTGTAGGTAGTCCAGCTGTCAACACCATTAGAGGAGTGACGGTAGAAATACTGCTTGATAAACAAGCAATTGTGTTGTATTAGGGCTGTAGGGCGGTCAAATCATGAAATTTTAGTTGATGATTAATTGTCATACAAATAAGTGTGATTAATGATTTGTCTTTTTCTGATCATTTTATGCCACTATTATAGTATAAGCCTAATCATAGTTTAATAATACACATATACCTTATGAAGAAGAGTCATTTATTGGCACTGAACATTGGAACATATAAATAAAAATTAAATTTCTTTTTGCCTTTTAGAGTTTGTAAACAAAAATTGCACAGGGCATATGACATATATAACAACTTAAATATACAAAACCTATTACTGAAATATACAAAGAAATTACTGGAAATGGAAGGTACCAATAATCAAAATAAACATTGTACTATGGCCAAAACAGGCCATATCCTTGTCAACCACAACCACAGCCAGTAATGCTCCTCACTGGTTAGGGTAGATTCCAGGCAAGGAACACCAACATTTTGACCTTATCTGGCCTAAGGCAACATCTCACTGGGTTCACAATGTTGCCAGCAGTACTGAACATTCTCTCAGAGGCAGAACTTGTTGCACAAATGCACATGTACTTTCTTGATAACTTGGCCATCAAAGGGAACCTTGCTTGGTTGTTGTGCCACCACATCAGAGGATGCACCAAGAGATCCAGTGTCTCTTCCTGCAGGTACAGTCTCAGTTCAGTATAAGCCCACGCTCTTTTTGGCACAGCCTGGTTAGCAGTTTGAGTTCCTCTGTTCTGCAACAGGTCGCAAAGCCGCTTCTTCTTGGGTGCAGGAGATGCAAATCCATAATCTTTTGCCACAGCTCTGTTACAGTCCCCACATCCGTTACTGTTGCCTCCTTCCTCTCTCATCTCCATCGTCTCCCTTAAAAGCTGATCTTTAGTATCGTATCATCCATGGCCACTGCATCCCCGATGTTGCCCCTATACTTTGGATTGAAGAGGGTGGCCTTTCTCAGCAGCTCTTGAAGTGGCGTTGCGCTGAACTTTTCATCAAGAACACAGCACATTTTTTTCTTGAAGTTTGCTGTGAGTGGGATGTCCTTGGGTTTTCGGGATATGAGTTCTCCCTTTAGAACAGGGGTGGGCAATCTTATCCAGAAAGGGCCAGTGTGGGTGAAAATTTTTGTTCCAACCAAGCAATTACACACCTGTGTCTCCTAATCAGTTTCCTCAGTAAAGACTCTACTGGTTGATTAGTGGGATAAGGTGTGTAACTGCTTGGTTTGTACAAAAACCTTCATCCACACTGGCCCTTTCTGGATAAGATTGCCCACTCATGCTTTAGAGGGTCTAGCATAGGCTTCACAGAGGACACAGTCACATACTTCTCCCCTGATAGATCAGTAAAATCAACCACCGATTTCAGTCCTGCATTGATGGATTCCAAGATGGATTCCTAGTATCCTGCCAGGTTGGGTTGAGGTGCCCATTTTCTGTCATCGATCAGGACGCATCTTATGGCAGGGAATTGTTCCAGCACCCTCCTTTTTTGTTTGGTACCCCATCATGTAGAGACATCCTGCAGGAAAGATAACACATTTGTTTAGGCTTTTGTTCATTATACCAAGATTACATGATAATGACCTAACATTTATGATTTCAACTTCAAAACATTTTCTACAGCATCTATTTCAAGTGTAAATGATACAAAAAATGTAAATGTAACTTATGAATAAAAATGACTGTTTACATATTGACTTATATAAATGTTTTAAATAAATAATTCACCAGAATTAGACATTGTTTGAGGAGATTGGCCTCAGTCTGTGCCTTTCTCAGGTCTCTCTTCTTTAACCAGCTGAGGTTGAAAGTATTGACCAGACTTCTACACAATCCCAAGGCGCGAGCTGTGCATTCCTTCTCACTTGCTATGACATTCGTTACTGCTAAATGGCGATTATGGCCAATGCAATTTAGCCATGGCCAGCTGAGTTTGCCTGTTGCAGCCACAATGTTAGAACCATTATCTATGGTTATGCAGGACATTTTCTATTCTTCTAATGCCTAATCTGCCAAAGCAGACTGAAGGCATTCTGCAAGTGTATCAGCTGTGTGGTTCTCTGGTGCATATCTTGTTTCTAAACACTTCGACTGTAGTAGAGTCCAGTCAGTGGTGAGGTAATGTATTGTTAAGCTCATGTATGGGGTCATATTTGAGTTTGACCACATGTCTGTAGTGGCTGAGTAAAAGTCGATTTCTTTTAAATCCTTGAGAATGTCATCCTTCACTTGTTCATTTGGTTGTGTAAATTGGGGATTGCAGTTTTGGAGATGTATGTTTTTCCTGGTAATTCATACTGCTTGTCAAACTTTTGCAGCATTTATTTAAATGCTGGTTTTTCAACTGTATTGAACGGCTGCATTTATTTGGCTATATACCACGTTACACGGTCTGTTAACGTGCGCCATCTGGTACTGTCACGTTTAGAAAGCTTCAGGAAAAGCCAATTGCCGGGATGGAACTGCGACGGTGGCTGTCTTTCCAAGTTTGTTGAATTGGGTGGGGTGGTGGAGCCGTAGATGTTTTTTTAAGTTATTGGGCTCTCCTTTTTCTTTTGGCTTAAAACCAAAATGTGTCCACCACGGTGCTGTGGTGTTTGGCTTTGCAACAACGTCCATGATGTTAATGTCAATAGGTGTTCAAGCAAGGCAGGACAGGAACAGAAATGGCATGTCAATCAGGGGATGGAGAACAGGTGAGCAAAGCAGGGGCAGGAAAAGAAATGGCAAGCCAATCAGGGAATGGGGAACAGGTGAGCAAAGCAGGAGCAGGAACAGAAATGGCAAGACCAGTGAGCCTTGGAAATCCAGACAACACAAGCATGGCAGTTTTGGTTCAGTAGCTCCTAGAAGTGTTCTCTCCATCTAGAGCTGATGGCCACTTTGTTGTCTACAACAAACCAGCTCCCTACTTCCTTCAGCAGATCAGTGCAAAAGAGCGGTAGTGAGCCTCGCTCCTTCAGCTAAACCAAATCTGCCTCATTTCCCATCAGATAGTTTGATATTGGATGATATGGTGTACCCGATTGGAAACAGCAACAGAATGGGCCTCCCTCTTTCACCCGAACCAACATCACAATAAGGTGAATCCTCACCTTTGGCACAAAAGCCTGCAGGTGACACAGCACAACACGACCTGATGGGATTGAAGCTGGCTGGAATTGACCTTGAACTATAGCTGTGCCCCAATTCAGTGGCCGCATCCTTCGAAGGCTGCATTTGAAGACTGATTACAACACAGTAGCACACCAAGGCTATCCCAATCCAAAGGCTCCTTGAAATGCAGCCAAGAAATGTGACCTTCATTAGTCAGAATTGTAATGACACAACAGATGGATCCTTCACAACTCAACCTATCCCAAGATTCTTTGCATGCTGGTAATGATTGGATTTTTCTTCAAACAAAAGAAAAAGAAAGTGGGCAGCATGGTGGCCCCCAGGCCGTCCCAGTAATTAGAAGTGGGTTTGGGTGTTTATAAAGATTTTCAAATTAATTTGTTTGGAGAGCCGCTTAACCCATTGATAGGCAGTAATGAACATCACATTCAGAACACTATGGATTTTGTGGATAAGGTGAGGGACATCATTATGGAGAGGGATGAAAAAATGGCCTCATATGCTGTTAAGTCTCTCTTCACGTGTTGATGAAGCAGTGGAGGTAGTCCATATGAAATTACAAAACGACCCCACCCTTAACAATAGGACTACCCTTAACACTGACTAAGTGTGTCTGCACCTGAAATTGTCTTCAGTCAATGTACTTCACATACAGGGGTTAGTAATATAGGCAGAGGTATGGGTGAGCAATGGGTTCCCCAGTCTCACCTGTAGTGGCCAACTTGTATATGAAGGAAGTGGAAAAGAGGGCTCTGCTGTCCTATCCAGGGTCACCACTGAGACATTGGTTCAGATTTAAGGATGACACCTGGGTTAAAATTAAATCTCAGGATGTACCAATTTTCACCCACCCCATTAACTCTGTAGACAACCACATCAAGTTCACCAGGAAGGATGTGAAAAATGACAGATTAGCCTTCTTAGATGGAAATTGCAATTGGTGATGGGGAACATTTGATTGTTGATATTTACCGTAAACAAATGCATACTGACCAGTACTCAAGGTTTGACTCTCATCATCCACTGGAGCACAAACTAGGAATCATCAGGATGCTGTAACACCGAGCTAAAAATGTCCCCACAAACACAAACACAGCAGCCGGGGAAGAGGAGAAATCCCACATTAAACAGGCCTTGCTTAAGTGTGGATATCCTAACTGGGCGTTTGTCAAAGCCACGAAGATGCTCAATCAGCACACCAGCCAATCGCATAGACCAGTGGTGATTCTGTATGTGGCAGGAGTATCGGAATGGCTGTGACACATATTTTTCAAACACCGCATGTCAGTTGCATTCAAACCCATAAAACACGTTGTGCCAGAAGTTGGTCCACCCCAAGGATCGGGTCCCCTGGCACAAACAGCAATATAGTGTACGTGGTTAAGTGCCAGAAGGATTGCCGTGACTTATAAGTTGGGGAAACTAAACAGATGCTGGCCAAAAGAATGGCACAACACAAGAGAGCTAACACGTCAGGCCGAACTCCGCAGTCAACACCCATCTACAGGCCAGTGGCCACTCTTTCAAGGATGAGGATGTGCACGTCCTTGATAGGGAGGAATGCTGGTTTGAATGGGGAGTTAAAGAGGCCATCTAAGTTAAGAGGGAATGACCATCCCTGAACCGGGGGGGGGGGGGGCTAAGAGTACATCTGTCGCATCTTACAATGCTGTGATTGCAAACATTCCCAAATCGTCGGGGAATAGTACACATGGCCATTGAAACTCTAGTTAATGGTCAAACCCATATTTGCATATTAAACTGGTCATTGGTTTCAGTTGTTATGCATCTGTCGCCATCTTACAATGCTGTGATTGCAAACATTCCCAAATCCTCTGTGAATAGTACGCATGGCCGTGGAAACTCTAGTTAATAGTCACACCAATATTTGCATATGAAACTAGTCGTTGGTTTCGGTGGTTATGCAACTTTATTGTTTATAAGGGGTGGGGATACCTGCAGTCAGTTTATACTGAATATGCCACTTAGTTGAGTGATGAAACGTATCTGTCAATAAATGTTTTATCCAGATGAACTGTTTCAACCTTCTTTGATTTTCTCACCTGGATTATTGAGCATGCATCAAGACAGTGTTTTTAACAGTTTCCATTCTGGTTTTAGAGCACTTCATAGTACCAAGACAGCTCTACATAAGGTCAAAAATGACCTACTGCTGACTTTAGACAGAGGTGACTGCTCGATTTTGGTTCTTTAGACTTAAGTGCTGCCTTTTACAAGATGGTTGTGAGACCAGCTATGTTATATGGTTTGGAGATGGGAGCACTGATGAAAAGACAGGAAGCAGAGCTGGATGTGGGAGAGTTAAAGATGCTAAGATTTTCATTGGGAGTGACAAAGAAGGACAGGATTAGGAACGGTTATATTAAAGGGACAGCTCAGGTTGGACAGTTTGGAGACAAGAGAGGCAAGATTGAGATGGTTTGGACATGTGTGAATGAGACAGTAGCACTGACGAAAAGACAGGAGGCGGAGCTGGATGTGGCAGAGTTGAAGATGCTAAGATTTTCATTGGGAGTGATGAAGAAGGACAGGATTTGGAATGATTATATTAGAGGAAAAGCTCAGGTTGGACGGTTTGGAGACAAAGTAAGAAAGGGGAGATTGAGATGGTTTGGACATGTGTGGAGAAGAGATGCTGGGTATATCAGGAGAAGGATGCTGAATATGGAGCTGCCAGGGAAAAGGAAAAGAGGAAGGCCAAAGAGGAGGTTTATGGATGTGGTGAGGGAGGATATGCAGGTGGCTGGTGTGACAGAGGAAGATGTAGAGGACAGAAAGAAATGGAAACGGATGATCCGCTGTGGCGACCCCTAACGGGAGCAACCAAAAGTAGTAGTAATAGTAGTAGTAGTAGACTTTAGTGCTGCCTTTGAGACAATTGATCCCAACATCCTCTTTACATCACTTAGAGACTTGGGTTGGCATCAAGCGCTCGGCTCTTAATTTATTACACTCTTACCTCACCAGCAGAACTTTTACTGTTGTTCTGGGTAACTCTAATTCCTCGATGGCTCAGTTGCGTTCTGGTGTCCCTCAAGTCTCAGTTCTTGGCCCCCTTCTCTTTTCTATATATACATGCTTACCCTTGGCCCGATCATTCAAAATCACGACGTTTTACTATTTTTATGTTGACGACACTCAGTTATACATGCCACTAAAACCTACAGATGCTAGCGCCCTCGCAAATCTCACAACTTGCCTCTCTGACATTAAATCCTAGATGTCCGAACATTTTCTCAAATTTATAAGTCTGAGGTCATTCTGTTCAGTCCCGAAAAATCCATCAGCACTTTTGTTACTAATCTTGGTGGTCTTTCGGTAGTCTTAAGTATGCTGCTGGGAATCTTGGGGTAATATTCAATGCTAACCTTGGTTTTGATAATCAAATCAATCATGCTGTTCAGCCATGCTTTCTTCAGCTCAAGCTAATCTCCAAAATTAGGTCGTTTTTATTAATTGCCGATCTGCAAAATGAACATGCTTTTACCTATTCTCAGCTTGACTATTGTAATGCACTTTACTATGCTATAGACTAATTTTCCCATCCTTACCTAGGGCGCCGGGGTGGGTGCATTGTTCTTCCGGTCTAAACATCCATAGCCGGATGTAAACATGCAAGCCTAGGTCTGTGATATCTTTAACAACATTAAACATTAAAAATGGACATTAGAAAATCAAAAATGTGGTGCGTGGCTGTACTAACACACAGAAACACCCGAAAGAGTGGTTGGATAGAGAGTGTGTTGCCCATAGTCCTGCCACAAAATGGCAATGTCCCTGCATTCCATTGTTTTCCTTCCACAGAAAACCAACAGCAGATTTCGAATCACGGATGTGGTTGAAGGCTTTGAATTTGAAGAAACCACCGAAAAACGTCTTGGTTTGTTCCCATCACTTCATTGCCAAAAAGGCAGCCAAAGAAAACCCTTTCCCTGAACTGTGGTAACTAGGTAGCTACTCGTTATACCGGAAAAGAAAAGCATAGGGTGGCTGAATGCGGAAATGGAACGGAAGTGCTGCGTAAACTAGCAAGGGTTCCCTCCATCATCTGTTGTTGGTACAAAACGCCGCTGCTTGGCTCATTACTGGGACAACGTGTGCTTGCCACCCTACACTGGCTCCCTGTTATATTTCAAATTGATTTTAAAATGTTATTGCTCACTTTTAAGGCCGTAATCAGTCTTGCTCTTATATACATTTCTGATTTATTGACCTGGTATATACCCTCTTGACCATTAAGATCTGCAGGTGGTACCCTGCTGGTTATTCCTAGGTCTTGGTTTGTCACATAGGGTGATTGGAACTCTCTTCATGTCAAACTAAGACTAACCAAGTCTCCAACTTCTTTTAAATCTCATCTTAAAAATTTTCTTTTTCTGAACGCTTTTACAAATGTTTGATATTGGTTTTTATTTATTTATACTGTTTAGAAACAGTATAAATAAATGAAGTGAATGAAGCATGAAGCATGTGTGTGTGTGTCTTAATTAGCACTGAAAATACTTTCAATGCTAATTAGGTGCTGGCGTGCATGCAAGTGTATCCTACTGCATGCATCCTCATGCATGTGCATGTTCTATCACGTGGGGTTGGCGCCAGGGTGGGGCTTAGGGGCAAAGCTTATGTTTGATTGGTCAGGGGGGTGGGACTTAGGGGGTGTCATTGATCAGTCAGGGGGCGGAGTTTGCATTTGATTGGTCAGGGAGCAGGATTTAGGGCAGTGATTGCTTATAACGGTCAGGAGGCGGGACGTAAGGACAGTGCTTGCTTCTGATTGGTCAGGGGCAAGGCTTAGGAGTCAGTTATTGTGTGAAGCACTTTGTGTTACATTTGTTTGTATGAAAAGTGCTATACAAATAAAATCTGATTGATTGATTGATTGATTGATTGATTGATTGATAGATAAATCACTCAATATCCCTGTGATATGCTAATATGACAGTAAAACATGCTGACAATAAATATTTTCCAAATTTTCAAATAATAGTTCTAAACTGGCTAAGCTGACCATTGTCAAGATGGCACAAGTAGCTGGTAGAGGTCCCGCTGCTCTGAGTAAATCTCAATGAAACCAGAGATATACACAGCTGTCGATGGTAAAATTATTGTGGAAGATGAACTCTTAAACTCCCTCGTCGTCAAAATTAAAACTTTGAGCCATTACATTATTTTACTGGCTGTGAACCACTTCGGGTGAGAGTGGATTGAGAACTCCAAAAAAGTTCTTATTAAACTCTGCCCAATGCTTTGTATCACACAAAGGGCCACAAAAAGACACAAATAATGTTAAGAGTTGTTTGAAATTACTTCACGAGGCTTGTAAAAACATCCCATGCCTTATGTCTCACCGCCTAGACGAGTTTCCACTTGTGACTTCCAACAATCTTGACGTTTCTTGCCTGCTTAGAAAAATTGAAAGTTTAAGCTTTGACATTTCTATCATGAAACTGGGTATGTTTGTGCAAACAAATGTCTGCGAGGATCTCGGTACGGTAACAGCGGATGTTAAACAACGCTTATGCATGATTGAGCAACCTGGTCTGGGCAGAGGGGGTACGCCCTGTGAGGAGGCCCTGAGCCAGGGTGTGGAGACTGTGGTTCATGCGCCTGGGGACTAGGCCTGGCCTGGAGCAGCCTGATTTAAACAAAGAGTGTGCACTCAATTCCCCAGGTGAGGGAGTAGGCCTGGGGCCGTGGTGTGGAGAGTATGACGCCAGCGCTTGAAGCCCTGGTCCTGGATGCAAGCACAGCAGAGAGGGGCTCGAGCATGGAATGGAGCAATGATGTGGCAATGTCACCTGTGTGGAGCCGTGTAGTAAAGGGGGGTCCCCATCAAAAACATGGCACTGGAAATGTTATTATACAGTCCAAAACCTGTCTGAATCCTCCCAGAGAGAAGACAAGTGGCATTGTTGGAACCAGCACTTGGGGAAAAATACAAGTCATAAAGACTAAGCTGGTGAGTGTTTTTGCTACAAAATTCTCTCCTGACTTAGACTCTGAGACACTGACTAATTACCTGAAAGACAAACTCCACCACGATGTTACATGTCAAAAGATAGACACTGCTCAAAGTCAATTCAGCTCCTTTATAATATCCACTGAGTGCAATGATGTGGGAGAAATATATGAACCATAGCTTTGGCCAGAAGGGATTTTTGTAGTGTTTCCATGAGGCATGAAAACCCAGGACTACTGCAGGGCCAGTGGATGTAAAAACAGTTATTGCTGCAAGGAATATGTGTGTACCTGAAGCTGGGGCATCTGATGCAATGTAGATAGGTTTGTGATTAATGAGAGTTGTGTCATATAACTTGCGTGACTTGCGCCTTGGTCAGAGCACAGGGGACAAAGCGCAATGTATTGTAATGGACAAGCTTCTGGAGAACGCTGATATCTTGTGTACACAAGAGATGTTATTAGTTAAATAAGATCTAGATAAACTTAATTCTGTTAATAATGAGTTCCATGGAGCAGGGGAGTCCACAGCAGACCTAAGCATGGGGATAGTGTGTGGCAGAATACCTGGGGGAGTGGCCATTCTCTGGCACAAGAAGTATGATCCACTAATCAGTGTGGTTAGATTAGAGGTGGACTGATGCATAGCAATCAAAGTTGTACATAATAAGAATGTCTTTGTAGTTTAAATGTTTACACTCCTTATGAATGTTACCAAAATGAGGATTAATACCTTAATAGGCTCGCTTTTATTAGTGCATTTATTAAAGAAAGTGCATATTCGTGTATATTTGTTGTGGGAGACATGAATGCTGATATCTCAGATAATAATTCCTTATTTGGTCAACACCTAATCCAGTTTTGTCAAGATTGCAAGTTGGTTCTTTCTAGTAAAGTGCTGCTGCCAGTAGATAGCTACACGTATACCAGTGAAGCATGGCATATAACATCCTGGCTCGATCACTATATATGTACAGCCGATGCTCATGAATGTTTAGAAAAAGTAGAGCTCTTGTATGGCCTGGCCACAGCAGATCATATACTTGTGTCTATGATATTAAATATGGAGAGTCTACCTGAGTTGACCAGTTATGATAACCACAAACAAAGTGGGAAAGTAGATTGGTCTAGGCTTACAGAAGATGACATAAAGCATTATAATTCACTGACTGATAAGAGCCTAAGTAATATGGATATACCATTTGATGCTATTCTGTGTGGCAGTATTAACCGTAAGAACCAAACCCACAAGCCTGATCTATGTATAATGTATTCATAAAATTGTGAATTGTCTAAATAATGGCAATAAATCATTCTGCCAAAAAGGGGCTAAACAACATAATGTCAGGCCAGGATGGAATGAATATATAGCTGAACATAGAGGCCAAAGAAGCTTTTAGAAACTGGGTCTTACCAGGAAAAGCTAGGCATGGCCCAGAGTGTGAATACAAGAAACACGCTAATGCTAGACTTAAATATGCTGTACGTTTTATTAAAAGAAATGAGCAGGCCATGAGGACAAACTCCATGGCCAAAATGCTGCAGCAGAATAATGTCTATGACTTCTGGTAAGAAATTAAGGTTATTAATAATAATAAGATGCTCTTGCCATCCAGCACTGATGGGATTACTGGGCCTGAAAATATTGCTGAACTATTGAGAAAACATTGTAGAGATTTTTTTTTCTTTGAATATATGTTTATTCAGATTTTGCGTTACATGTTATTACCAATATAAGTCCACCCACACCCCTCCCACAACCTGCAACAGCAGCAACATAAAATTTACAATACAATAAGATAACAAAACAACAGTACATCGACAGTATGAGAGACAAATAAATAAAATAAAACTGGCAAGTTGGCGAATTACTTGGACCACATGTTGTCAGCGACAGTAAGATGACTCAGGTATCTAGGAACATCTCAACTTACAACCCCTCATCCATATGAAGCCTCTGCAGGGCATTAAAGAATGATATAAATGGTTGCCATTTTGTGTTGAATTTATCATTTGAATCCCTCAAAGAATATTTAAGTTTCTCCAACATTAAGAAAGAACATCACATCTTTAAGCCAAGAGGAAATAGAGGGAGGCAGTGCAGACTTCCAGTTAAGAAGAATTCTGTGACAGGCTAACAGGGTTGCGAAAGCGACAATATCAGCTTGTTTATGATTTAAAGAAAACAGATCCTTGGGGATGCCAAAGATGGCTATTAAGGGGCATGGCTGCAGGTCAATTTCAAGGACATCAGAGAGAGATTTAAAGATTGAACGCCAATAGGGTTACAGTTTGGGGCAGTGAACAAACATATGAGAGAGGTCACATGGGGAGGCATGAAACCTGTCACAATTGTCACTTAAATTCGGATATATTTTGGATAGTCTGGATTTGGAGAAGCGGACTCTGTGCAAAACTTTGAATTGAATAAGCTCGAGACAAGCACAGGAGGTGGTTGTTCGCACCCTATCAATTGCCTCATCTCACCATTCTTCATCCAATTCAACCCCCATTTCTTGTGCCCAAGCAGTCTTTGTCTTGTTCCACCCCCTCTCCCCGATCCGGGAGGGCTGCAGACTACCACATGTCTCCTCCAGTACATGTGGCGTCGCCAGCTGCTTCTTTTCACCTGACAGTGAGGAGTTTCACCAGGGGGACGTAGCACGTGGGAGGATCATGCCATTTCCCCCAGTTCCCCCTCCCCCCAAACAGATGCCCTGACCGACCAGAGGAGGCGCTAGCGCAGCGACCAGGACAAATACCCACATCTGGCTTCACACCCGCATACACAGCCAGTTGTGTCTGTAGGGATGCCCGACCAAGCCAGAGGTAACACGGGGATTCGAACCGACGATCCCCGTGTTGGTAGGCAACGGAATAGACTGCCACACCACCCAGACACCACTTTTGATTTCTATTTATGGTGATTCCCAGCTTGTACTGTCTTTCTTATATTTCTGGGCAGTCTGTTGTTTGCTTTAACTAGAGTAGCAATCCATCAACCACTTGTTAGAAATGCAAAGATGCAAATTTACCATATTTACAGGTGCATCTCAAAAAGTTAGAATATTGAGAGAAAGTTCATTATTTTCCATAATTTAATTCAAAAAGTGGAACTTTCATATATTCTAGATTCATTACACATAAAGTGAAATATGTCAAGCCTTTTTTGTTTTAATCTTGATTATGGCTTACAGCTCATGAAAATCAAAAATCCAGTTTTTCAGAATATTAGAATAGTACATAAGACCAATCAAAAAAAGGATTTATAATACAGTTGACCTTCTGAAAAGTATATTTATTTATGCACTCAACACTTGGTCGGGGCTCCTTTTGCACAAATTGCTGCATCAATGCGGCGTGGCATAGAGGCAATCAGCCTGTGGCACTACTGAGGTGTTATGGAAGCCCAGGCTGCGTTGATAGCGGCCTTCAGCTCGTCTGCATTGTTGGGTCTGGTGTCTCTCATCTTCCTCTTGACAATACCCCATAGATTCTCTATGGGGTTCAGGTCAGGCAAGTTGGCTGGCCAATCAAGCACAGTAATACCATGGTAGTTTTGGCACTGTGGGCAGGTGCCAAGTCCTGCTGGAAAATGAAATCAGCATCTCCATAAAGCTTGTCAGCAGACGGAAGCATGAAGTGCTCTAAAATCTCCTGGTAGACGGCTGCGTTGACTCTGGGCTTGATGAAACACCATGGACCAACACCAGCAGATGACATGGTACCCCAAATCATCACTGACTGTGGAAACTTCACACTGGACTTCAAGCAACTTTGATTCTATGCCTCTCCACTCTTCTTCCAGACTCTGGGACCTTGATTTCCAAATGAAATGCAACATTTACTTTCATCTGGAAAGAGGACCACTGACCAATGGTCCAGTTCTTTTTCTCCTTAGCCCAGTTAAGACGCTTCTGACATTGTCTCTGGTTCAGGAGTGGCTTGACACTAGGAATGCGACACTTGTATCCCAGTTCCTGGGCATGCCTGTGCATGATGGCTCTTGATGCACTGACTCCAGCCTCAGTCCACTCCTTGTGAAGCTCCCCCAAGTTCTTGAATCGGCCTTGCTTGACAATCCTCTCAAGGCTGCGGTCATCCCTGTTGCTTGTGCACCTTTTCCTACCACACTTTTCCCTTCCAGTCAACTCTTCATGGATGTGCTTTGATACAGCGCTCTGCGAACAGCCAGCCCTTTCAGCAATGACCTTCTGTGGCTTACCCTCCTTTTGGAGGGTGTCAATGACTGTCCTCTGGACAACTGTCAAGTCAGCAGTTTCCCCAATGATTGTGGTTGTGTGTACTGAACCAGACTGAGAGATTTAAGGCTCAGGAAACCTTTGCAGGTGTTTTGAGTTAATTAGCTGATTGGAGCTCTTCTCAGGACTGTGAGTCTAGAATACATACAATTTTCACAGAAATATTGAACTTTTCCACGATATTCAAATTTTTTGAGATGCACCTGTATACTTTAGGAAGAAATGCTGATGTGGTCAGTGTGGGAAAATGGTAAATGTAAACCTTGCCTGCACAATGTGTTGGCAGGTACTATCCATGGAGTAGCAGGCTAATACATTTCCAGTCCCTCCACCCACATATTGGGGCTAAGCAAAAACATGTGTACACATATCTGAAGAACTGGGGACATCACACTTAGATACACACATCTGTGAACATTACAAGTGCGAACTGATACTTAACATGCAGCATGTGCTGCATGTAGAATTGCACGTACACATTCACTGCATCACAAATGCACATTTTCAAAGCTGAAAATACACACACATAGACATTTCCATCCTTTTGTTCTCTCTTTTTTCCTCTCATTCACTCTCCCCCCACCTCTCTCTCTCTCTCGCTCTCTCTCTCCGCACTCAAGTCTGTTTTTTGTTAATTTTTTTTGTTAAATAAAGACTTGCTTTAAAATTAAAATTCTCTCACACTCTCTCTCTCTCTCTCTCACTCACTCAAACACACACACACACACACACACACACACACACACACACACACACACACACACACACACACACACACACACACACACACACACACACACACACAGATACCCAAGAACTTGCCTACAAGAGAAATCGGGAACCATTGACATTTACTCTTTCCATTTCAACAAGAAAACTGTTTTGAAAGCCGAGTACACTGGAATTTGGGATCACTTATTTAGAAGTTCACCATGACCGCATCAGCTCTGTAGTGTGGCAGAGGAGGTCATTTGGTACAGCACTGCACTAGCATGATCTGGGTTTGATTACCAATGAGGCCACTAACACTGGCAATGAATGCATGTAGATGTGGCAGATGTTATATGGTTATCTTTGCACATTTTGAATGACTAATGGGAAAGTTTGTAACAATAAAGCAGAAATTGTGTCTTTCATCATACTGTGGCTGATGCCAGTTTAAGATCATGTGCTGATAAGAGAGCTTTGAAAAAGATAGATATGACTGAGATTCAGGTGATCATGTCCACATTTACATACACACACACACACACACACACGCACAGATTTTAGTGACTTTTTTTTAGACTTTATTTGAAAGAGTTTGTCTGTACTGCACTCTTGGAAACAGCGTTACACCGAAAAACTTTTCTTTCTTTCTTTCTCTCTTTCTGTGTTTCTCTCACACACAAACTGTCTTTCTCACCTTTTTATCTTTATCCTTTAACTCAGTCCAAGGGTTTTTCCAGAATTTGAGGACAATTGGGGCTTAACCCGGACTGCTGTGGGGGGGGGGGGGGGGGGGTCCTACAGAACTCTGATAAACAAGCTCTATTTTGATGCTTTTTTGTGCACTCTGGTACTGTATTTACATTCAAAGTACATGTCTTAATCACTGGTAAATTGAAATGTGTACCTCAAAAACTGTTGTTTACTCTCCAGATTAATTATGAATTGTGATGTTAAAAATATCGTAGTTGTTAGTATTAGTATTGAGTAGAAGCAGAATACTTCACAACTGCTATCATTAAACATTTATTGACATGCTACAGTACCAGATGAGAAAAAAAATTAAATGTATTTGTGTTAATATCAGTTTATTGGAATATTACATTTTCTTTCTCACACACACACACACACACACACACACACACACACACACACACACACACAATGAGTTAGTTTAGAGACCAGCATATATTTTGACGGGCTGTTATGTTACAAAGACTATCGGACATCCACACACATTACGTTTTTGTCAGGCTTCACATAGGCTTAAATTTAAAATTATATTCGGCGCTACACTCAAAAGCTTAAGCCCCAGCAAAATGACCTGGCGACACTGATGACTCAGTCTTTCCCTCTATAACTGGGCCATAATTACACTACAGTTTTTTTTCGATTGTTAATATGCTTTGGTCAAAACTCAAAGTCACATTGTTAAAACTCTTCACACAGTCAGCGAAGCAGAAGTCTATTTTCACCAAACTGTGAATTAGTTTTCATTGCTTTCATGCAAAATGGATTCAATGACCACATTTTCCAAATTCCATGAACTCATGAATACTCCACCACCTACAAAACACTATATATTTGTAGCACTTTTTTCCAATGCTAAAACACTGTTATTAAAGCTGTTAAAAGCGAATTCCAATCAGAATGATGGCAAATTTCATGCATTTCTGCAGTAACTGTATTGAAATATATAGAAAATCTTCACAGGATATTTACAATAAAATGAAATAATAATCATCCCAAACACAACTGATTGCAATTTCGGCTGAAAGCCTTCCGGGGTGTCCTGTTGTTGGTCTCGTTACCAAACAGACAAACGGGGACAGCTTCAGAATGATTTCATTTGGAAACATGGATCAAGGAAGGCATGATGGTAGGGAAAGAAGAGTGGCAGGGAGAGGGAGAATGAATGGAGGACTAAGAGCAGTGGTCTCTGATGAGATAAAGGCCACACTTATTGACCATGTTGTAAACCATGGTCTCTTTGAGAGAGGCAGGTTTAAAGGTGCAACCAAATCTGCAGCATTAAACATTTGCATCAGTAAGTACGGATTATCCAGCAAAACAACAGGTGAGATGTGCATCTGTCAATGATAATTGAACTACATATTACAGTACAATACAGTATGTTTAACGGTTTTATATGTACTGACATTTTGAAATATATTGATTGTTTTGTGTTTAACAGTAGGATTCAAAGGTTGCCTCCACAGTAGGGCGAGGCAGCATAGTCTCAGATGCACAGGAAATTGCCATTGTTGACATTGTGAATGGCAACAATGCAATAAAACTGCAGGACATTTGGGACAGAGTGCTGGTAGACAATATCTGGTAGATACAGATAGTGCTCAGAAGAACACAAATATGATGAGGATTTTACACAGTCACTCTGGAGAGCTCTTGGACTGCTTGGGATTGAAGGCCCAGCTAGGAAGTGGATGGTAGCCAACATCACCAAACAGGCAGAGGCGGCATCCTGGTGGATCTGGATAAAGATGTATGAGCGGTGGCAGAACCAACCTGGTGACGGGCTAACAACCTCATAGAGTTAAGTGGTGGACAGCGGGGGTGGTACCAGGACACTGGTTTTACTGTCGACCCGAGATGTGATGGTCTTAAATCGACAAAACATCAAGGACAGGGGGTTGCCCATTTGGAAACCTGCAAAAGCCACTCAGCCCAGTTTGGAGGGAGGTGGCTTGAGGGAGGGAAAGAAGGAGAGAGTGATGCTACTCGCTCACAGATGGTGCAGGGGCGAGTACCTGTAAAGGTGAGCCAGTGGCAATAACCCTTATCATATTTTGCATATTCAGTTTTGGGAATGTGAATACGGTCGGCACAACGACAATTGCCGGAGAGTAATGGTGAATGTGTGAAAAAACTCTGGTATCAATATGTCCAGGTAAGATGACCCAGGCCAGAGAGCAGCTTACATGGTGATGGTGGTCATGTGGCTCAGGTCCTGTGATGTTCTGGTGGCATCTGGACACTGCTTGGCATCCTCCTCATCATATTCTTCATATGTATCTCATAATACTGTCATCCTCTTTCAATGATGTATTCTGTAAATTGTGTGCTATTCTGTACACACAGCTCCCTGTTAGTTTTTTTTTTTTTTTAGGGATTTGTTCTTTATCTGATGCGAGGGTCTAAGGACAGGATGTTGTATTGCTGTAAAAAAAACGAGGCAAATTTGGGATATTAGGCTAAACATATAAAATAGACTTGATTTAACATCACAATGTGTGCAGTACTGTCAATGATGGTTTGCTATTATAAAAACCACTCCCTGGCCCCTGCTATACAGAGAGTCTCATTTCTTTTCTGGATGACCTGCATAATCGACGTGTGCCAGTGGAGGGGAGAAGTTGAGGGACAGAAACTCTCCTGCCTTCGTTGTTGTGTGGGATAATGTGGCATTCCTCCACACTGCTGCAGTCACAGACTGGTTTGCTGCACATCTCAGGATGTCGGTACTATTCCTGCCTCCATACTGTCCCTTCCTACACCCCATAGAGGAGTTTTTCTTTGCATGGAGGTGGAAGGTTTATGACCACCATCCACATGAACAGATGTCCTCACTGGATGCCGTTAATGCGGGGTGTGGAGACACTTCTCTTGAAGCCTGCCAGGGTTGGATTAGACATTCCAGAAGATACTTTGCAAGATGCATCGCTAGAGAAGACATAAGATGTGATGTTGATGAGAACTTGTGGCCAAATGCAGGAGAGAGGGAGGACCAGAACCCTCAAAGTACTGTACAGTATTTGTGATTATACTATGCATGTTGTTGATGGGCTTTTTTGTAATTATCATTGCAGCCCTGGAATTTCAGGAATTTGTTTTTTTCTTTCAACTTTTTATTTTTCACAAGTAAACTCGATTTGAAGCGAACTACTCTTGTAGTCAAAGTGAAAAGCTGAAATTATGAAATACTGATTTATGTGAAAACCGATTCAAACTTCAAAGATAAAATTTCATCATTTATGTAATGCTCACTGTTAGTGTTTTAAGGTTGGTATGTTATGAGGGACAATGGGTGCTCTTTTTCCCCCCTTTTTCTCCCCATTGTACTGCCAATTACCTTATTTTCCGAGCCGTCCCAGTCACTGCTTCACCCCCTCTGCTGAGCTGGGGAGGGCTGCAGACTACCACATGTCTCCTCCTATACATGTGGAGTCGCCAGCCACTTATTTTCACCTGAGAGTGAGGAGTTTCGCCAGGGGGGCCGTAGCGCGTGGGAGGACGCTATTCCCTCCAGTTCCCCCTCCCCACTGAACAGGCGACCAGAGGAGGCACTAGTGCAGCGACCAGGACGCATACCCACATCCGGCTTCCTGCCTGCAGACACGGCCAGTTGTGTCTGTAGGGACGCCCGACCAAGCCGGAGGCAACACGTAGATTCGAACTAGCGATCCCGATGTTGGTAGGCAATGGAATAGACAATGTGTGCTTTCTGAGTGAGACTTGTTGCCAGTGTTATGTTTGAGTGAGCTTATTTTGAGACATGTATTAAGTGTTTTGGTGATTTGATTTAGTTTTGGAGGTGAGATTAGCTGTTTAGCCCAGATGCATGTTGGTGATGCAGACTGTATGAAGAGTTTTCAAAAAGTGGCTAGAGTATTGATCGATGCTTGTTAGCAATTAAAAAAAAACTATATGATAGTAAATATCAAAACACCCCAAGCAACTATTCACTCTCTGACCATTACTAGCCACGAGGGTACTAGTTCAAAACAACAAAGGCAATCTCAGTTTCCTTGCCCTAATTGCTATAGCATGAACTATGTTTTAATTTGGTGTCTATAGTATATCCATGTATCTATCCATATAAATGTGTGTGTGTGCACACGTACGTTGGCAGTGGGTGAGGAGTCCATTAATTCTGAACAACGTGCTGTGGTGGAACAAGAGGCAGACAGCGGGACTGCATATGTTCATGCACTGCTCTTTAAACCCCCGAAAGGGAATAATTTATTTCAGTGGTCTCTGCTTCTCTGGTTCTGGTTGAGAATGTGCAAATCAATCGAGTCAGCTGGGGCTTCATGTATAAATGTTGCATACATATAAAAAGTGCTTCAAAAGCTGTATTTCTCTGATGAAATAACAGGAAGTCCGGGAGGAGTGTCTTGTCAATATTAAAAAAAATGGCCTATAAATGTTTAGACCTATTAATCCAATTTAAGATAGACTTCATTATACAAAATCAAGACTACACAATAAATGTAAATAAATGTAATACATGTAACATATGAGGACACTGTTGCACTCTCTATACCCAAAAAAATCAGCCATTTTGGAAGAATAGATTTGAATTTTTCTCAGAGGCTTGTGCTGCCACGATGACAGCAGATGCATTGATAGGCATTCTCGGTACCAGATCAAATAAGGCCGAAAAATGCCAATCACAGGCAGTTTCATTGAGTATTGTATATTTTTTCCTTTTTTGGGGATTTTCCCCCCTTTTTTCTCCCCAGTTGTATCTGGCTTATTACCCCACTCTTCCGAGCCATCCTGGTCGCTGCTCCACCCCCTCTGCTGATCCGGGGGCGGGGGAGGGTGCAGAGTACCACATGCCTCCTCGGATACATGTGGAGTCGCCAGCTGCTTCTTTTCACCTGACAGTGAGGAGTTTCACCACTGAACCCAGCCACAGAGGATGCACAAGTCAGTGCATTGTGCTGGCATCCGGCGTAAAATCTTTGCCAAATCAAATATGCGCATCATAAGTCGGATTTCCATACTGGAACAGTCGAGGCCCGGGTTACCAACGACTGCAACCGGTACTGTTGGCTAGCAGAGTGCCGGTGGAAACTATGTTACTGTTGGGCGAAGGAGAAGGAGAGGGGGAAGGCATGTCCAGAGGCAGCTAGAGAGGAGGAAGAGCAGGAGTGTGGAGGTGAGAGTCGGAACTTTTAATGTTGGCACTATGACTGGTAAAGAGAGAGAGCGGGTGGATATGATGGTGAGAAGAACGATATGTATACTGTGTGTGCATGTGACCAGGTGGAAGGGAAGTAAGGCCATGAGCATCGGAGGTGGGTTCAAACTCTTCTACCATGGTGCGAATCGGAGGAGAAATGGGGTAGGGGTAATTCTGAAAGAAGAGTTTGTTAAGAGTGTGCTGGAGGTGAGGAGAGTGTCAGACAGAGTGATGAGTATGAAGTTGGAAATCGAAGGTGTATTGCTGAATGTATCAGCACATAGGCCCCGCAAGTTGGGTGTGAGATGGAAGAGAAAGAAGAATTCTGGAGTGAGTTGGATGACGTGGTGGGGAGGGTACCCAAGGAGGAGAGAGTGGTGGTTGGAGTGGACTTCAATGGGCATGTTGGTGAAGGGAACAAAGGTGATGAGGAAGTGATGGGTAGGTATGGTGTCAAGGAGAGAAATGTGGAAGGACAGGTGGTGGTGGATTTTGCAAAAAGGATGGAAATGGCTGTGGTGAATAATTATGTCAAGAAGAAGGAGGAACACAGGGTGACGTACAAGAGTGGAGGAAAGTGCACCCAGCTGGACTATATTCTATTATGTAGAAGGTGTGATCTGAAAGGGATTGGAGACTGCAAGGTGGTGACAGGGGAGAACATAGCTAGGCAGCATCAGATGGTGGTCTGTAGGATGTCTTTGGACACCAAGAAGAGGAAGCGAATGAAGGCAGGGCCAAGGATCAAATGGTGGAAGTTGAAGAAGGAAGACTGTTGTGTGGCGTTCAGGGAGGAGTTAAGACAGGTACTGGGTGGTAGTGAAGAGTTGCTAGATGGCTGGGTAAGCACTGCAGAAATAGTGAGAGAGACAGCTAGGAAGGTACTTGGTGTGTCATCAGGACAGAGGAAGGAAGACAAGGAGATTTGGTGGTGGAATGAGGAAGTACAGCAAAGTATACAGAGGAAGAAGTTGGCAAAGAAGAAGTGGGATGGTCAGGGAGATGAAGAAAGTAGACAGGAGTACAAGGAGATGCAGTGTAAAGCAAACAGGTGGCAAAGTTAAAGGAAAAGACATGGTGAGCTGTATGAGAGGTTAGACACTAAGGAAGGTGAAAAGGATTTGAATCGATTGGCTAGACTGTGGGAACGAGCTGCAAAGGATGTGCAGCAGGTTAGGGTGATCAAGAATAGAGATGGAAATGTGCTGACAAGCGAGGAGAGTGTGGTGAGAATGTGGAAGGAATACTTTGAGGGGCTGATAAATGAAGAAAATGAAAGAGAAGGTTGGATGATGTAGGGATAGTGAATCAGGAAGTGCGGTGGCCTAACAATGAGGAATTGCCTGCAGCTATGAAAGGGATGAAAAGTGGAAAGGCAGTTGGTCCTGATGACATACCTGTGGAAGCATGGAGATGTTTAGGAGAGATAGCAGTGGCGTTTTTAACTAGATTGTTTAACACAATCTTGGAAAGTGAAAGGCTGCCTGAGGGGTGGAGAAGAAGCATACTGGTACCGATTTTCAAGAATAAAGGCAACGTGGAGAACTGCAGCAACTACAGAGGTATAAAGTTGATCAACCACAGCATGAAGATGTGGGAAAGAGTGATAGAAGCTAGGTTAAGAGGAGAGGTGATAATTAACGAGACGCAGTATGGTTTCATGCCACGAAAGAGCACTACAGATGTGATGTTTGCTTTGAGAATGTTGATTGAGAAGTAAAGAGAAGGCCAGAAGGAGCTACATTGTGTCTTCATGGATTTAGAGAACACATATGACAGGGTGCTGAGAGAGGAGGTATGGTATTGCATGAGGAAGTCGGGAGTTGCAGAGAAGTATGTAGAAGTGGTGCAGGATATGTATGAGGGAAATATGACAATGGTGAGGTATATGGTTGGAATGACAGATGGGTTCAAAGTGGAGGTGGGATTACATCAAGGATCGGCTCTGAGCCCTTCCTTGTTTGCAATGGTGATGGACAGGTTGACGGACAAGATCAGGTGTGAGTCTCCATGGACTGTGATGTTTGACAGGACAGTGGAATGGTGAGGATGCAAGGAGTAGAGGTGAAGAAGGCATATGAGTTTAAATACTTGGGGTCAACTGTCCAGAGTAACGGGAAGTGCAGAAGAGAGTTGAAGAAGAGAGTGCAGGCAGGGTGGAGTGGGTGGAGAAGAGTGTCAGGAGTGATTTGCGACAGAAGGGTACCAGCAAGAGTTAAAGGGAAAGTTTATAAGATGGTTGTGAGACCAGCTATGTTATATGGTTTGGAGACAGTGGCACTGACGAAAAGACAGGAGGCGAAGCTGGATGTGGCAGAGTTGAAGATGTAAGATTTTTATTGGGAGTGATGAAGGACGGGATTTGGAATGATTATATTAGAGGGACTGCTCAGGTTGGATGGTTTGGAGACAAAGCAAGAGAGGTGAGATTGAGATGGCTTGGACACGTGGAAAAGGGATGCTGGTTATATTGGGAGAAGGATGCTGAATATGGAGCTGCCAGGCAAGAGGAAAAGAGGAAGGCCAAAGAGGAGGTTTATGGATGTGGTGAGGGAGGATGTGCAGGTGTCTGGTGTGACAGAGCAAGATGCAGAGGACAGGTAGAAATAGAAACGGATGATCTGCTGTGGCGACCCCTAACGGGAGCAGCCGAAAGTGGTAGTAGTAGTAGTAGTAGTAGTAGTAGTAAGGAGTTTCGCCAGGGGCATGTAGCGCATGGGAGGGTCACGCTATTTCCCCCTAGTTCCCCCTTCCCCCCAGACAGGCACCCCAACTGACCAGAGGAGGCACTACTGCAGCGAGCAGGACACATACCCACATCCAGTTTCCCACCCGCAGACATGGCCAATTGTGTCTGTAGGATGCCTAACCAAGCTGGAGGTAACACGGGGGTTCGAACCAACAATCCCATGTTGGCAGACAACAGAATAGACTGCCACGCTACCCGGACACCCCATTATGTATAGTATTCGTGAAAAAGGCTACACTTCAGAAGTGAAAAGAGGAGTTTGTGACCACCTTTGAAATGTGGCTTAGGGAGCTGAGCGTTGCATTGCACTTGGAAGAGTTGAGATATTATTTTAACAAATAGCCAATGTCACTTTGGCATCCAATTAAAATCTTTATGGACAATATTAACCAGTGATCCTAATATTCACCAAGTGTCCTTATTATGTATAAAGTTTTTATTTATTTTTACCTATTTTTCTCTCTATTTCTAATGATTGTTTTGTTTGCCTATGCTACATATGCCTTGACTGTCCTAAACTGTTTGTCATCAATCAATCACTCAATCAAGTTGCATTTTATATAGTGCTTTTCTAGCTGCAACAGCCACTCAAAGCACTTTACATTTTTGGGCAAATCTAAGTCTTGTGTTGTTGTTTTTTTTACAAACGTAGAATTGTACTGGAATTAGTATTACAAAGGCATGAACTACCTTGTAAATAAAACGTTTTTAAATCTTAACTTATTAAATACATTTTCATCAAATGGCCCTTAATATATGAACTTTAACATGTAAATAATGAAATACAACAGCTTACAACACTGATTCATCAGTCCTTGTGTGTAGATCCGAATGGATCTGAAATGACATTATCTGAAATGACATTTGATCTAACATCTGAAATTCAAAGCATTTTACATAAATGGGCAGCATGGTGGCCCAGTGGTTAGCGCTATCACCTCACAGCAAGAAGGTCCTGGGTTCGAACCCCGGGGTTGTCCAACCTTGTGGGTCATCCCAGGTCGTCCTCTGTGTGGCATTTGCATGTTCTCCCTGTGTCTGTGGTGGGTTTTCTCCACATGTTCCGGTTTCCCCCACCATCAAAAAGACATGCATGTTAGGGTTAGTACACCTGTCTGTGCCCCTGACCAAGGCGTGGCAAGACAAACTGGAGTTGGTCCCCAGGTGCTGCAGCTGGCCACTGCTCCTAGCTACACAGCTAGGATGGGTTAAATGCAGAGAGTAAATTCCCCATAGCGATTAATAAAGTATATCAAAATAAAAAATAAAAAATAATAGAAAGCCTAGCCCTTTGGGGAATTTACATCCCCCATCAGAGGAGTAACCAATAGTTTTCCTTTTTCACCTTGTGGTCTTCTTTCCTGTTCTAAGCAATGAACAGTCTGACACAATTGGAAAATGTTTGTATAATAAGTACATTAAATCAGCATTGCTATTCTTAGTCTTAGACTCGTGATAATTTCATGGAAGCAATGGTTGTCACATTAGTTTATTTGAACAACAAACTGTTAAGGCTATTGAATGTGTGATCCTGTTGAGAACTACAAGATTTAAAAAAAATAAAAGTTGTGTTGCCACCTCTCACACAGACACTCGGGTTTATAAAAAGTAACCTTGACATGAGAATGTGATTATACCGCCACTTGATCCATATGCAAATTTTGAAGACAGTGGGAATCGTGATCTTGATGATAAAGAAGTGGGATAAAGAGTGACTGAGCTTCACTGTATAGCAAAATATAAAGTTTTCAGAAGAAATAAGCATCAGATAAAACCTACAGCCGCTGATGGCTAAGTCTGCCAAAAGAGCTGCTCTGCCCTCCCAGAGAGTTTGCATAGTGAATAATATAGCCCTTTCTTTCTGTGGAATTTAATTTTTTTTCTGTCGTTTAGTTTTGTGTCCGGGCAAATTTGAGATCCACCCCAAGGCCTTGAGAATCTAGGTTGAATCCTTCTGTTATTTAACTAACTAACTAAATAACTAACTTGCACTACATCTTCCAACACCTCAACTCCCCAGGGACATACGCAAGGGACCTGTTTGTGGACTTAAGCTCAGCATTCAACACCATCATCCCAGATATCCTCCACTCCAAACTCACCCAGCTCACTGTACCAGCCCCCATCTGCCAGTGGAATAAAAACTTCCTGACAGACAGGAGGAAGCTGGTGAGGCTGGGAAAAATCACGTCCAGCACCCGGACAATCAACACTGGCACCCCTCAGGGATGTATGCTCTCCCCTTTACACAACTGACTGCACCTCAGGTGACCCATCTGTTAAACTCCTGAAGTTTGCAGATGACACAACCATCATTGGCCTTATCTAGGATGGTGACAAGTCTGCATATAGACTGGGTGTTGAACAGCTGACCCTCTGGTGTGGCCATAACAATCTGGAGTTCAACATACTCAAAACAGTGTAGATGACAGCGGACTTCAGGAGGAGGCCCCCAACACTGCTCCCCCTCACCATACTCAACAGCATGGTGTCTAGGGTGAAAACCTACAGACTTTTGGGTTCCACAATCTCCCAGGACCTAAGGTGGGCATCCAACATAGACCCAATCATCAAAAGGGCCCAGAAGAGGATATACTTTCTCCGCCAGCTCAGGAGGTCCAACCTGCCTCAGGAATGGCTGATTCAGTTCTACACTGCAATAATCCAGTCTGTCCTCTGCACATCCATCACTATCTGGTTTGAATCGGCCATCAAACAGGACAGGGACAGACTATAAGGGACAGTTAGGTATGCAGAGAAAATCACTGGTGTGAATCTGCCCTCCATTCAGGACTTTTTCACCTCCAGACTGAGAAAACGGGCAGGCAACATCACTGCAGACCCATCACACCCTGGTCACAACCTGTTCCAACTCCTATCCTTTGGTAGGCGCTACAGCGCACTGTACCCCAAAACAACCAGATATAAAAACAGTTTCTTTCCACAGGCTGTCATGCAAAGGAAAATTTAACATTGTCAAATAAATCCAACTATTTTGTATATACTTTATTGTGCATTGTAAATATACCGGTACACTCGTTCATGTCCATCTACCTCAGGCATGTATGTAAGTAACCTGCTAACATCTATTTCAGCATATCTGATATATTCTCTGCACCATTGCAGTTTATTGCCTCTAATTTCGGTCGTATATAATCAATCCTTGTGTATATATCTGAAGATTGTTTTGTTGATGTGTTGTTATTCTATGTTAAGTACACGGAAACAGCCATGAAACTGGAGTCAAATTCCATGTGTATGCAAACTTACATGGCCAATAAACCTGATTCTGATTCTAATTCTAAATCAGGATATTCTTGTGACTGCCATATTCTTTAACAAATAAGAATTGGATTTTGCCCCTTTTGGGCAAGTTCTTTTGGTGTCAAAGTCTTTTGGCTAGTCTAATACCACTTTCATATGGGAGGGAAGGTGGCATTAGCAGAGATTTCCATGGTTATGACTTGCAAGTTTCGGACAACTCAAGATGGCGATTACCGGTTTTGTAAATTACTTGATTTGTATGCTTTATGAATACTTAACTTGTGTTCAGTTATAGTTTTGTGATGGGCAGAGTTTGTCATGTAGGAGTAAAAAGTAATGTGCATGATAAAAATAGCATGAATGGATTTAGCTACCTTTACCTGTGAGTGCAACTGACATAAGGCATCCGTGTGTAGATTTGGATCTTAGTGAACAAGGATCCTTTCACTTGTCAGCAACTCTTTGCACTTGTCAAAAGTTTTGCTCCTGTCTTTTCCACTACCATGACACCTATAGTTTTTCAACATTATCCTGTCATATCCGTGTGTAAATGGTCTTCGGGCACTTTCCACTGCCATATTGTATGTATCAAAGCTTTCAGGAAAAATACCAAATTTTCAGTCGTAAATGTCAGTTGGATGTTGACGTGCACGGTATTTACTAAACGCAAGATGGTAATAATGGTAACTACCATATTATGTGAATGCAGCATTATACCTTGTCCCAACTGCATGGATGTCAAATTTTTAAGTCACCGTTCAATTAGGCTGTCTGCACTAGAACCATCAAGGCAGAGTATAAAGTCAAATGTAAACAAGCCACAGACCACTCAGGTTACATTTTAACACTTGCAGCTGGTTAGAACAGTCCCATTAGTTATAATGAGCAATATGTTTTAGCATTTGATGCTCACTCACTGTGCATGCACCTAGGACGAGGTGTTAGCCTATGGGAGCGTCTTGCATCTGAAGAAAACGTAACCCAATGAAACAGTGAAGAACAGGTCACGGTAACGTTGGCAAGCAAAACCTTGAAAGAAAAGCAAATCCAAGATCAAAACACAGTTAGAAAGCAGATATTCATATAAATCAACAATTTATGCTATGACTGGAAAAAAGAGCTCATACAACTAAGATAATTGTCTCCAAAACTCTGTTTTTAAGCAGAATTGACAATTTTTTTAACCATTCAGATAACTCCCCCTGCCCATTCACTTAAAAGCTTTGACCTCACAGAGGCTCAGCACATCAGAGAGTAAGGCTTAAAGTAATGGGATCACAAGTCATTTAAGGGCACCATTAGTCTGATTCACAATCCTTGCCTTCTGTGTCATTTTCCGCCATCTTGTCTGTGGAAGTTGATGTCAGCTTGTGCATTTTGTCTCATCTCATTTCATCTCATCATCAGGCGCTTCTCCGGGGTCGGGTCGCAGTGGCAGCAAGCTAAGTAGGGCACTCCAGACGTCCTTCTCCCCAGCAATGCCCTCCAGCGCCTCCTGAGGGATCCCAAGATGTTCCCAGGCCAGATTGGACATTTAGTCCTTCCAGCGAGTTCTGAGTCTACCCCGAGGTCTCCACCCAGTTAGACGTGCCTGAAAACCTCCAAAAGAAAGCGCCCAGGAGGCATCCTAATCAGATGCCCAAACCACCTCAACAAGAATGTATGTTTGTATGTTCGCTTAGAACTCCAGAAATACTCACTGTAGAACAAAAAGAAAGGTATCTTTAGAATCAGTACTTCCCAGGGATTGCAGAGTTCGAAAAATATTTCAAAAACCAAGTAATTCATTTTTATTTATTTGTGAAATTGAGTTTATTTTGTGGCGATTTGTGGCGGTGGTGGCCAAGAGTGTACATTTCTATGTTCGCTTAAAACTCCAGAAATACTCATTGCAGAACAAAAGGAAAAGTATCTTTACAATCAGCACTTTCCAAGGATTGCACAGTTCGGAAAATATTTCAAACACCAAGTAAATAATTTGATTTATTTGCGAATTTGAACTTATTTTGTGGTGATTTGCAGCGGCCAAGACTGTATGTATGTTCGCTTAAAACCCCAGAAATACTCATTGTAGAACAAAAAGAAAGGTATCTTTAGAGTCAGCACTTTCCAAGGATTGCACAGATCGAAAAATATTTCAAAAACCAAGTAAAAATTTCTATTTATTTGCAAAAGACACATTCCAACGATGCTTTGTGGAGACTTCCGGCAAATCCTTCCAGTGGTCAAGGGAGGCACTACACCTAACATTATCAATGCTAGCTTGAAGGCACACAACATTTGCCCTGGGGCACTTGAGCACTGAGCGATTAATACACACATTGGCAAAGAACCTTGATGAAGGGATTGAAAATTATGACATTTGATCATTTTCGTTAAAAAGATTCGTTTATTCGACATTTGTTTATCACATGTATCATATCATAAATTATCCTATATTTCATCATCGATTATATCGTAAAGAGCAGATCGTGTTTGTTGTTTTGGTGAGAACATTTTCTCCGGGCAACGCCGGGTACCTCTGCTAGTTGTAAGATGGCGACAGATGTACTCTTAGCCCCCCCCCCCCCCCCCCGGTTCAGGGATGGTCGTTCCCTCTTCACATAGATGGTCTCTGACTCTCTGTACCAACCAGTGTTCTTCCCTATCAAGGGTGTGCACATCTTCATCCTTGAAAGAGTGGCCACTGTCCTGTAGATGGGTGTAGACTGTGGAGTCCTGGCCTGATGTGTTAGCGCTCCTGTGTTGTGCCATCCTCTTGCGGCGTCTGTTTGGTTTCCCTGATGTACAAGTCATGGCAATCCTCCCGGCACTTAACAGCATATACTATACTGCTCTGTTTGTGCCAGGGGACCCAATCCTTGGGGTGGACCAATTTAGGGCACAGTGTGTTTTGGGGTTTGAAAACAACTGACATGTGGTATTTGGAAAATACACGTCTCAACTGTTTCGACACTCCCATTACATACAGAATCACCACTGGTTTATGCTTAGGTAGCTGTTGCCCTTCTTGTCTCTTTGATCGGCTGGTGCACTGTTTGGGTGTCTTCCTGGCTTTGACAATGGCCCAGTTAGGATAACCACACTTAACCAGAGCCTGTTTAATGTGGGATTTCTCCCCTTCCCCAGCCGCTGTGTCAGTGGGGACATTGTCAACTGGTACAGGTCAGGTGGTACAGTGTCCTGATGACTCCTAGTTTGTGCTCCAGTGGATGATAAGAGTCAAAACTTAAGTACTGATCATTATGTGATGGTTTACAGTAAACATCAACCATCAAATGTCCCCCATCACCAATTGCAATTTCACAGTCTAAGAAGGCTAAACTGTCATTTTTCACATCCTCCCTGGTGAACTTGATGTGGTTGCCACAGAGTTAATGTGGTCGGTGAAATGTGGTACATCCTGCCAAATCAGGCTGACAACAAAAATCAAAGTCTACAACACAGCTGTTCTACCATCTCTACTATACGCCACTGAATTTATGACCTTATATCACAAGCACATAAAGAAGCTCACCAGCATATAGCTTCGTCATCTGTGAAAGCTGCTGTGACTCAGATGGGAAGACAAGGTGCCCGACGTGGAAGTATTGAGACGTAATGGTACTGTCACTGTTGAAGCCCTAATAACAGCCTCCCGGCTCAGATGGGCCGGCCACATGAGAAGAATGCCAGACAACTGCCTAGCAAAAGACGTTTTCTACAGGAAGCTGTGCCAGGGAAAAAGGAAGCAGGGAGGCCAGAAGCTACACTTCAAAGGTGTGCTCAAGTGCCACATGAAGATCTGCGGCATAGGTGACTCCACCTAGGAGACAGTGGCCCTGGACAGACAGAGATGGCGCTGCACAGTAAGGCAATCGAGAACAGCTGTTGAACAAAAGAGACAAGGAGCCTATGATAAGGCCCACCATGCAAGACGTAACAGACCAACTCAAACAACATTCGTCTGTGACAAATGTGGACGATATTATCACTCTAATGCGGGCCTGATGGCCCACAGGCATGCTTGCCGAGCTTAAACTGCACCACAGTCATCATCGTTTCGATGGACTGCCGAAGTAAGTAAGTAATTTAACAGTCCCTGGTGGTTTTATCGCATCCATTTTCTGTCTGGTTCACTCCTGTGACCATGTAGTGTTCTGTCATGTAATAAATCAAGCTGAAAAGTAAATCTTGTCTGTGTATTTAATCACATCTTGCCTGCTCCATGGCTGACACATGTTCTCACCCTAGAATGTTCTGTGCATGAACCTTAACCCTCTACAATAAACAAGCTATACCAAAACTGCTCCCTACTGGCCCGGTGGGCATATATCATTACAGTGTGTCGCTGCTTGAGCATAAGGCTTCCAGGCTAACATTTTCATTGCCAGCTAGCTGAGACTGTGCATTGCTGCAACCGATCTTAGATGCCTCTAGGCTATCATTACTATTTGCTAGCTCGACATCCTCCATCGGAATGCTCTTATTCACTTTATTTAGCTTTTTGGGGGGAAAAAAACACTTATTAGCGGGATATTTTTTTATTGTGGCTGCTTCTTTCACTTCCTTTTCCTTTCTTTTGGCAGCCCCGCTGGGATTTTGGTTGACGCCGTCCATTTTCTGCCGCTTGGCCTTTTTCCCACACACTTCTCACTGATACAACCTAACTAAGAGTGGGTCAGGCAAAAATTAATTCCACTGTTTTTAACCTTGACTTGGCTTAAGAAAAACTGATCTTGAATTGTGCAATGTAAGCCACCTGCTCTCTATGCCCACCCACCTTGACCATTGGCCAATCTAAAGAGTGTATTGCCACTTGCTCACCAGTCACCACTTGCCCAGCCTTCTCACCAATATAATAATCAATCATGAGACTTAATTTTCTTGGAAAAAAACTTTTATTTCATTCTGATTGGATAATTATCAAGAGAATGTGTCAAGCGTTGTGTCATAATAATAATAATAACAACAATGATAATAATAATAAGGTCCGTAGAAGTTCAACGCCTCCTCCACATGGCACGGACCGGGCAACGCAAGTATGGTAAGCCATACAAGTGGCCAAAGAGGCTCGGACAATTCAACAGAATACAAGCGGCCAAAGGGGCTCTGACAATTCAACACAATTATGCAATTACGACTAACTAAATCACCATATTGCATCGGTCATCACGCGGGTCAACAAGGACTGCTATCACCAGTGAGGAACCAGGCTGGGATCGAAAAGTCTGCTACTGGAACAAATTCTACCCACCAAGGACTAGAGAAACACCACACTGAGGACACTCCTCACAGTGGCCTTCTATGTACAACAACTAAAAACCCAACAAAAAGAACAAGACAGAAATGGTCTAGGGAAGAGTATAAAGATGTCATGGAAGCATTCTACACTGCTTCACTAAACCCAGCAGTAACGTCAACGTCCAAAGCTGCCTACATCTAGCAAGAAAAACACTCCACGGACAGATTGAATCTGGATGCCAACAAACTCTCCAATGTCCGGTGCGACATCATTAAAAAACCAAAGACTGACCGACCTGGAACTCGAAAACATACAAAAAAAAGATCAAAGAGAGCATCCCCAACATGAACATCAAGGAGCTAAACATCAACAAACCAGACGAGACAGCAGCAACCGGTGAAGAGGAAGAAGAACAAGCAGAAACCACCATCGTGGACCCCCCAGAAGTACAACACCAAGTAGAGGCAGTCCAGGAAGAATACAATGAGAAAGAAGCAGAGATGACAGTAAGCATCCAGCAGAGATGGGAAACCCTGAAAGAAATTGCTATCGAAGAACGACTAATAATCCCTAAAATCAAGAAGGACCACCACTCCAAAGAAGCCATCAGACTCGCCAACAAAGCCATCCAAAACATCAAGGGTGAGATGACAAGATCGTTGAACCTAACAGAAATCAACCAGCTCATATATGCAGCTGCTTCAGCCATACCAGACACAGTAGGAAAAAGACCAAGACAACAATAGAAACGGAAGAGAAAACAACCAGTTTGGAAGGAGAAAATTGAGAAGGAGATTAGGAAACTGTGGAGATAATTATCACTCCTGAGTGAAGCCTAGAAAATCCCCTACATCAAAGAGAGAAAAAGGAAACAACTGGAATGAAAGCTCAACATTAAACAGAAGAACGGTATACCAATAGTCAAAGAGATGCTGAAACAACAGATTCAAGTAAAGGCACAGAGACTCAGGAGATTCGACAAGACGAGTGAGTTCTTTTGGCAAAACAAGATCTTCAAAGAGGATGCCAAAAAATTCTATTGTGAGCTGGGCAAGAAGAAGATAGACACAATGAGGGCACTGCATGGATCCAGCAACAACAGGATCAATACAAACACATACAGAACCAAGAATGGTTAGACATCAACACCACTGAGACCACTGCTGCCATCAACAAGACCAACAACTGGAAGGCACCAGGGATAGGCAGAATTGCCAACTTCTGGATCAAGAACCTGCCCAGTATCCATGAAGACCTCGTATGGGCCTACAATGATATCATCAAGAATCCAAAGAAATGTCCCAAATGGGGAACCACGTACCTGCTCCTGAAGACAGAGGATACACGGAACCCAAAGAATTACAGACCCATCACCTGCCTACCAACAATGTACAAGATCATCACCTCCATCATCACAAAGAGGACCTATAGCTTCCTCGACAAAAACAACTTGTTACCAGCAGAACAGAAGGGATGTAAGAAGGGTAGCTACGGATGCAAAGACCAGCTACTCATCAATAAAGCCATATTGCAAGAGGTCAAATTGAAGAAAAAGAACTTGTCAAAAGCATGGATTGACTACAGGAAGGCATTTGACAGCATGCCACACTCCTGGATAGAGAAGAGCCTCAGGATCTACAAAGTCTGCCCAACAAATGTCAAATGCATCAAAGAGAGCATGAAGACCTGGAAGACCACCCTGAATCTCCAAAAGCTTCAGGAGGACGTGGCCTAGTCCAACTCGAACTGACCTTCAAGACTACCACTATCGGGCTGGATGCATACCGGACAAAAACAGATGGCCCACTCATCTGAATAGTAAAACATCAGATCTACTCCATCAATAAAGAAGCTGCACAATTCAAGAAAGAGCTTGATGTCCCAGAAGCCCCACCAACAGAAAATGAGGCAACTGCCATCTACGCCAAATGAGTAAAGCAGAAGGCAAAACACCATGGCCAGAAGCAACTCAAAAAACCTGGGAGGACAAAGCAATGCACGGGAAGTACCCAAAAAGAATGAAAGACGCAGACGTGGACCGACAAAAGACACACCAGTGGCTGAGGAGCACTGGACTGAAAGTAGAGATGGAGGGCCTGATAATCGCTGCACAAGACCAGAGCCTGGCATCCAGATCCTATCACCATCACATCATCAAAGATGGAACAAACCCAAAATGCAGAATCTGTGGAATATACGAAGAAACCATCGACCACATTGTCTCAGGCTGCGCAGACCTGACAAAGACTGAGTACATATACAGGCACAGCAAGGCAACGGCATACCTGCCCTGGAAGATCTGCAGGAGTTACAAGATTAAGACAACTGAGAAGGGGTACGAACATCAGCCAAAAACGGTCAATGAGAAAAATTATGTCACCATTCTCTGGGACATGCCCATCCACACTGACAGAGAGATAAAAGCCAACAAGCCTAACATCATTATCAAGGACATGAAGGGAAAGAGGTGCATGCTCATTCACATGGCAATACCATCCGAAAAAACACCTTAGTGAAAGTCACAGAGAAGCTGACCAAGTACAAAGACCTGGCGCTTGAAATCAACAGGATGTGGGGAACGAAGACCAAAACAACACCAGTGGTTATCGGAGCTCTAGGACTCATGACGAAGGGAATGGAAAAGTTCAACCATATCCCAGGCAACATCAACATCTGTGCAGTCCAGAAGATCGCCCTACTCTGAACAGTCCATAGTCCATAGTCTGGACCCGACTCTACAGGATGTAAAACAGGAAACATGAAAGAAATTGTAATAATAATAATAATAATAATGCATTTTATTTATATGGCGCTTTTCATCGTTCTCAAAGACGCTTTACTAAATAAGAATAAACTTAAAAGCAGCACACCAAAAACATGCAACACAACATAAATCACATATTAAACTCTTACTACTACTTTCGGCTGCTCCCGTTAGGGGTCGCCACAGCGGATCATCCGTTTCCATTTCTTCCTGTCTTCTGCATCTTCCTCTGTCATGCCAGCCACCTGCATGTCTTCCCTCACCACATCCATAAACCTCCTCTTTGGCCTTCCTCTTTTCCTCTTTCCTGGCAGCTCCATATTCAGTCTCCTTCTCCCAATATACCCAGCATCTCTCCTCCACACATGTCCAAGCCATCTCAATCTTGCCTCTCTTGCTTTGTCTCCAAACCGTCCAACCTGAGCGGTCCCTCTAATATAATCATTCCTAATCCTGTCCTTCTTCGTTACTCCAAGTGAAAATCTTAGCATCTTCAACTCTGCCACCTCCAGCTCCACCTCCTGTCTTTTCGTCAGTGCCACTGTCTCCAATCCATATAACATAGCTGGTCTCACAACCATCTTGTAAACCTTCCATTTAACTCTTGCTGGTACCCTTCTGTCGCCAATCACTCCTGACACTCTTCTCCACCCACTCCACCCTGCCTGCACTCTCTTCTTCACCTCTCTACTGCACTCCCCGTTACTTTGGACAGTTGACCCCAAGTATTTAAACTCACATGCCTTTGTCACCTCCACTCCTTGCATCCTCACCATTCCACTGTCCTCCCTCTCATTCACGCATAAGTATTCGGTCTTGCTCCTACTGACTTTCATTCCTCTTCTCGCCAGTGCATACCTCCACCTCTCCAGGCTCTCCTCAACCTGCACCCTACTCTCGCTACAGATCACAATGTCATCCGCGAATATCATCGTCCATGGACACTCCTGTCTGATCTTGTCCGTCAACCTGTCCATCACCATTGCAAACAAGAAAGGGCTCAGAGCCGATCCTTGATATAATCCCACCTCCACCTTGAACCCATCTGTCATTCCAACCGCACACCTCACCATTGTCATGCATCCCTCATACATATCCTGCACCACTCCTACATACTTCTCTGCAACTCGTGACTTCCTCATACAATACCACACCTCCTCTCTCGGCACCCTGTCATATGCTTTCTCTAAATCTACAAAGACACTGCAAACTCTTTCTGACCTTCTCTATACTTCTCAATCAACATTCTCAAAGCAAACATCGCATCTGTGGTGCTCTTTCGTGGCATGAAACCATACTGCTGCTCGCTAATCGTCACCTCTCCTCTTAACCTAGCTTCTATTACTCTTTCCCATATCTTCATGCAGTGGCTGATCAACTTTATACCTCTGTAGTTGCTACAGTTCTGCACATCGCCCTTGTTCTTGAAAATCGGTACCAGTATGCTTCTTCTCCACTTCTCAGGCATCCTCTCACTTTCCAAGATTGTGTTAAACAATCTAGTTAAAAACTCCACTGCTATCTCTCCTAAACATCTCCATGCTTCCACAGGTATGTCATCAGGACCAACTGCCTTTCCACTTTTCATCCCTTTCATAGCTGCAGGCAATTCCTCCTTGCTAATCCACCGCACTTCCTGATTCACTATCCCTACATCATCCAACCTTCTCTCTCTCTCTCATTTTCTTTATCCATCAGCCCCTCAAAGTACTCCTTCCACCTTCTTAGCACACTCTCCTCGCTTGTCAGCACATATCCATCTCTATCCTTGATCGCCCTAACTTGCTGCACATCCTTTGCAGCTCAGTCCATCTGTCTAGCCAATCGGTACAAGTCCTTTTCTCTTTCCTTAGTGTCTAACCTGTCATACAACTCACCATACACCTTATCCTTTGCCTTTGCCACCTCTCTCTTCACTTCACACTGCATCTCCTTGTACTCCTGTCTACTTTCTTCATCTCTCTGACTATCCCACTTCTTCTTTGCCAATGTTTTCCTCTGTATACTTTGCTGTACTTCCTCATTCCACCACCAAATCTCCTTGTATTCCTTCCTCTGTCCTGATGACACACCAAGTACCTTCCTAGCTGTCTCCCTCAGTATTTCTGCAGTGGTTGCCCAGCCATCTGGCAACCCTTCACTACCACCCAGTGCCTGTCTTAACTCCTGCCTGAACTCCACACAACAGTCTTACTTCTTCAACTTCTACCATTTGATCTTCGGCTGCATCTTCACTCGCTTCCTCATCTTGGTCTCCAAAGTCGTCCTACAGACCACCATCCGATGCTGCCTAGCTATGTTCTCCCTTGTCACCACCTTGCAGTCTCCAACCCCTTTTAGATCACGCCTTCTACATAAGATATAGTCCACCTGTGTGCACTTTCCTCCACTCTTGTACGTCACGCTGTGTTCCTCCCTCTTCTTGAAATAAGTATTCACCACAGCCATTTCCATCCTTTTCGGAAAATCGACCACCATCTGTCCTTCCACATTTCTGTCCTTGACTCCATACCTTCCCATCACCTCCTCATCACCTCTGTTCCCTTCACCAACATGTCCATTGAAGTCCGCTCCAATCACCACTCTCTCCTTCTTGGGTACCCTCTCCACCACATTGTCCAACTCACTCCAGAATTCTTCTTTTTCGTCCATCTCGCACCCAACTTGCGGGGGCATATGCGCTGATGACATTCAGCAATACACCTTCAATTTCCAGCTTCATACTCATAACTCTGTCGGACACTCTCTTCACCTCCAACACGCTCTTGACATACTCTTCCTTCAGAATTACCCCTGCCCCATTTCTCCTCCCATTCGCACCATGGTAGAAGAGTTTGAACCCACCTACGATACTCCTGGCCTTACTCCCCTTCCACCTGGTCTCTTGCACACACAGTATGCCTACCTTTCTTCTCTCCATCACGTCAATCAGCTCTCTCCCTTTACCAGTCATAGTACCAACATTCAAAGTTCCGACTCTCACCTCCACACGCCTGCCTTTCCTCTTCTCTAGCTGCCTTTGGACATGCCTTCCCCCTCTCCTTCTCCTTTGCCCAACAGTAGCATAGTTTCCACCGGCACCCTGCCGGTTAACAGTACCAGTGGCGGTCGTTGGTAACACGGTATAGAAATCTTATTTATGTTCCGCATATTTGATAGTTTCCATATAATTTTGCTATAATTTAGTTAACTTCTCACGTGAAGGATTCCTTTAGGGGAGTAAATGCTGAATTTTTTTCATGAGCTCATATATCGTTAGTGCTGTGTCTCTGTCTCTTTGTCTCTCTGTGTCTCCCTCTTTCTCTCTCTCTCTCTCTCTCTCTCTCTCTCTCTCTCACACACACACACACACACACATGTTCAATACGTCTGCCCTTCTCCACCTATGTGTTATACAAATTTAATGCATTCAATTAAATTCTCTCCATACATTAGTTTGTAAATGATAATTTCCTTGCCAGTGGTAATCATGGGATCAGTTAAATTGCATACAATATTCTTTTGAATGAAATGTATAAATTAACAGGTAAAAAAAAATGTGAGAGATGCTTTTTCAACAGCATTTTCATACAGCGGCTTGCAGATTGCTTCAGTTGTTCATATGAAGGGGCACACTTGGAGCATGTCCCCTAGATTAGATAATGTGATATGTTTTTTCAATATGCTTTTGCTCAACTTAAATCTTTTTGCATACCCACTAAATGACTCAGTTCAGCTTCAGGCTGATCTTTTTTTTTTTTTTTGCCTCCTCGGAATTCATTCTAAAATGACTCTCTCTGCTCTGGCTGTCTCCCTCTCTCTCTCTGCTCGCTCTGCTCTCGCTCTCTTTGCTCTCGCTCTCTGCTGTCGCTCTCTGCTCTCTCGTTCTCTGCTCTCTCTCTTCCCCTCTCTCTCTCTACTCTCACCCACTGTCTCTAATCTCTCTTCCTCTCTCTCTCTGCTCTCTCTCTCTTCCTCTCTCTCAATTTCAAATTTGCTTTTATTAGCATGACAAATATACATTTGTATTGCAAAGCATTTTCACATAAAGGACAATAAGAGTGCACGAATACAGAACATATATACATCAACGCATGCAATAAAACAACTCACACAGCTAAGTGTAAGTTGTTTACAACTTACACTTAGCTCTGTCTCTCTGCTCTCTCTCTTTCTCTCTCTCTTCCTCTCTCTCTCTGCTGTCTCTGCTCTCTCTCCCTTCTTCTCCCTCTCTCTCTCTGTTGCTCTTTTCTCACTCTTCTCTCTCTGTTGCTCTTTGTGTTTCTCTTGTTCCAATTCACATTTTCCTTTAACTTCTTGTGTTATCAGAAGTCATTTATCTCCTCTGCTCAAATTAAAGTTCAAGAGGAATCCACAGTTAATCAGGAGAAAGTGATTTTAGAATCTCCCTAAAATCACTTTCTCCTCCTCCCCTCCATTCTGTCCCTCTCTTTCTTCTTTATCTTGTCTCATCCTCTTTTTTTCTTTAAGTTCTGTATCCACCTTGGCTCCGACATTGTTCATCTTTCAGTGACAAACTCCCTGGAGAAGCACTAGAGATACAATATCACGCATGTCTGCAAGTTACTGGTTTCCAGAAGCTTGCTGATTCTTTTTATGCGCGCTATCGTGCTTTCAAGGGCAAATATGAAGCAGGAGCATATTCATTGCCATGAATACTTTTGAATAGAAAAATATCCCTCTGACACAAGATGCATGGGTTATCGTGTTGCCAGGGGCTATATATATATATATATATATATATATATATATATATATATATATATATATATATATATATATATATATATATATAATCCTGTTAGTCAAGTAAATTTTCTAAATTTACTTGACTAACAGGATTATATATATATATATATATATATATATATATAATCCTGTTAGTCAAGTAAATTTTCTAAATTTACTTGACTAACAGGATTATTTTGCTCCTTATTTGTTGAGCACTATCCCTACCATTGAGTATTTCTTTTAACAAAGTTATACATATATATATATATATGCTATGATCACATCATTGATAAGGACTAACTAACACTTTAGTTTTTAGTTGCCTGCCCTTGGGTGTTGGCTAGAAGTTCCTGTCTACCTGACAAAATCTATCTATTTCAATTCCACAAATGCTACTCATTAATATACCATATTCTGCACCGGAGACTGAAGAGCATAGTCAGATATTCCACAGCCTCCGCTCACCTCCTGAATATGTATTTGAGTATAGAAGTGCCGATAGGCATGACTTGTGAACATAATATTGCATAATAGCACCGTCTGTTTCAATTTATTCATGACTTTTGTATTCATAAGGATTTATACTTCAGGAAATATCCATTTTTTTTCAAAGATTTGGGGAAAAATAAAACTCAAGCAGTTTAGAGAAGTTATAATTAGCCTACGCACCAGTTAGACATTAGAGGCAAAACTATTGAGTCAATACCTCGAGATTAATCAGAGTGACTAGGATTTATGTGAATTATTTAAAATCGGATTATTTGAATTCAGATGTACAATTGTAAACTAAAAGACTAATTACAATTCTAATCAAACTGCCTCTGGTATTGTGTTTGCTTGCCTTTACCCTGCAAAAAAAAAATTGATTTCCAAAAAAAGATCAACCAACATTTAAAAGAAGTACTGAATAAATAAATGCCTGTAGGGAATACACTGTGGAAAGAGATCATATCCTACATGCAGTGTGACAACAGCAATCATCATAGCCCGGTGTAAGGTGTACCTTTTGTGTAGGTAAGTTTTCCTAAAACTCCCATGTTACTTACTGCACAGTCACTGAGATGCTGCCATGGTGGCGTGAAAGCCTGCTCACAGAGTCTACAACAGGTGGGTGATGATCACCAGACTGGGGAGTTGTCCGTGTGCTCGCCTATATGTCCTGATTTAAGCTCAACACAAGTGCTACCTGTGCCAGGTAAAGACAGAAACCAGATTTGTTTCTGACTGCACAGTGCTGGTCCCCAGTGCCAGCAGCTAGCTGTTGGGACCTACTGTCTATTGATAGATTTCCATTGACAAAAGGGCTTGTTTGAGGAGCAGTTCATGTCTGTCTGTGGCTGACATTTGGTATGTCAGTACTGACTGGAGCTCTTTCCCCACAGGAGTTGACATTCAGCTCTAGTCACCTGAGTCTATTGCTGTCTGTTGTTTTATAAGAAACTTAGACACACACACACACACACACACACACACACACACACACACACACACACACACACACACACACACACACACACACACACACACACACACACTTCGAGCAACCTAACAAAGTGGTGCCAGGAGAATAACCTCTCTCTCAACGTCGGCAAAACCAAGGAGCTGATTGTGGGCTACAGGAAGAGAGGGGGGAGGCTGGACCCCATCACCATCAACGGGACTGCTGTAGAGAGAGTCAAGAGCTTCAAGGTCCTCGGTGTCCACATTACCTGAGGAACTCACCTGGGATAAACACACCAGCCATGTGGTGGAAAAGGCACAGCAACGCCTCTTTCACCTCAAGCGGCTGAAGAAGGTCGGCATGGGGCCCAAGATTCTATGGGTCTTCTGAGAGCACCCTGACTGGATGCATCACCGCCTGGCATGGGAATTGTACTGCCCACAACTACAAAACGCTGCAGAGGGTTGTGTGGATGGTCCAGGACATCAGTGGATGTGAGTTTACCTCCATCCATGTTGTGTCAGCAAAGCCCACAGGATTATTAAAGACCCCAGCCACCCCAACTATGGACTGTTCCAGCTGCTACCATCAGGCAAGCGGTACCGTGGCCTCAAAGCCCGGACCAATAGGATCCGGAACAGTGTTTTCCCCCAAGCAACCAGGCTTTTAAACAGAGAACATTAAAGACACTAAGCCTGGTGCCAGATTGACTGGTACTGATCTATGGTCTTCAGCAGATCATCAGTTTAGACACACACACACACACACACACACACACACACAAATATGCAAACAACTACACACACATATGCACATTTATTAACACAGGGCCTACACACGCAGCACATTTCATACACCGTACACTATTTATTATTATTTCTGCTTTTTGTTTTATTTCATTGTTATTTTATTGCTATTGTTGCTGCAATGTTGAGGAGACAAAACACAAGAATTTTACTCTGTCATACTTGTGGGATGGGATGTAACAATAAAGGATCTTGAATCTTGAGCACTTCTGCAAGCTTAGTCAATGCAGCGGTAAGGAACACCCATTAATGCATTTACACACATTTGCACAGCTTACACACATTTGCACAGCTCACTGCTTACATTTCATCCCCAAATTACAATCTAACTCCATATTCTTGGTTTTCAAAGGTATTCCTTACATCTGCTTTTAACAGTTGGGTAAAATGTGTGAGTGGAGATATTGCCAGCTTAAAGAATTATGGAAAATACCAAAGACTATAAGTACTTCTCCATCTCCCTGTCCATTAAAAAAAAGGTTTATGTGATATTCTGTGATTCAACTTAGCTTCTCCTCTTTCTTCCCCACTCCTCCCCTCTGTCTGCACCTCCTTCCTCCTCTCAACTGTATTTCTGTTCCATCTCTCCCCTCCTTTGTCCCTTGTCCTTGCACAAAGGAGTTGCTCCAGGGAGATCATCTATAAGTGTTGATTTGCATTGAAAATAAACAGTTGTTACTGAGTCTAATAGAGCATGGACTCTGGAAGCAGGGGACAAAACAATGAATGAGACAACAACAGGAAAGGTCAGTCGACTGAGAACTGCGTAAATATTGAGTGGTGACACATTAAAAGGATGACGTACACACAGACCTGCTGTGACTGATCTTCAATAGACATACCTTTGTCCATTCAGACTTTTTTTTTCCAAAAGGCCACCTTAGACCTGGGGCTAGCTCTGTGGCTCATTCAGAGACAACCACACACACACACACACACACACACACACACACACACACACACACACACACACACACACAACTTAAAGGCATGCCATTAGGTTTTCAAGTCGAAGTAAATTCCCCGTCCACATGCCTAAAAGGAACAACATCAGTAAGCAATGCACTCAATAGCATTATTTACATCAGCCGAAATGCTGACTCATGTCATCTTTCCTGAAGAGAATAGGAAAAGCCACAGGGAAACAAAAGTTTATCTACTTAAACAATTAAATGGACATAACACATCGAATAAATATGCGAATCAAGGTATTGCTCTCTCTGTTTCTTATCTTCATCGTTTGAATAAAGTTCTTCAAAAGTGAAAATACGTGTCGTCGTGCCATGTGTAACATATAGCTTGCATCGTTTAGGCCAACAAGACCAGATCAAAACCTAGTATTCTTATTCAAATGGCTTTATTGGCATGACGTAACGGTGTACATATTGCCAACATGGCTGGACCGTGTATGGTCAATGTTTGAAATTGTGGCCAATTTGTTAAAGGAATAGTCATTGGTAGAGTCCATAATGTGAATCCCTGGATATTAAATGTTCATCTGCATTTTTGTGTAGTGTATTGTTAAAGTTTACTGAGGTAGCATATCGCATGACATGGTTAAGCTACGTTTGAGGCAACAACAAAAAAAGGCTATAAATCCAGTTGCAAGAACAATATCTTGGGATGTTTGATTTTAAAGAGAACTTAATTGTAATTATAAGTCAAGTCAAGTCAATTTTATTTGTATAGCTCAATATCACAAATTACAAATTTTCCTCAGTGGGCTTAATAACAACACAACATCCTGTCCTTAGACCCTCTCATCGGATAAGGAACAACTCCCTAAAAAAAAACTAAAAAAAAAAACTTTAACAGGGAGAAAAAATAGGATATATAAAAAGAAAATGTGATGAGGGGAATGCCAGGCAGTGTCCAAGTGGTGACCACCATCACCACGGAGACCTGGGAGGAGAACCAACTGCACATGCACACAAGGGAGACTCACATGAAACCATTCACACACAGAACAAGAGAAAGGAGAGGACATCATTCAGAGAGAGAAAAGACGTGAGAGAAGAGAACAGTTGGCAATAGTCATTAGTCATAATCAATTAAGTCATCAATTAGTCATAATCTATACGCTATAATCTCGTCGGCAGAACAGCGGTTGGTAAATTCATTGAGACAGAAAACCGACCCACCATGCAGTACAGGTTGTGAAGCACTCAACTTAAAGGCAACTAATTGTAAGCTAAGGCAAAAAGATGAGTTTGAAGTTGGGTCTAAAGGACTCAACAGACTCTGATTGTCTGATGGCAGCAGGAAGGTTATTCCACAAGAACGGAGCCTGATAGGAAAAGGTCCTGCCACCAGCTGACTTCTTGTTAACTTTGGATACACACAGGAACCCTGTATTTTGAGAGCGAAGAGCTTGAGATGGAATGTACGGTTTAAGGAGATCTGACAGGTAAGATGGGGCAAGCCCATTTAGGATTTTATAAGTCAGCAGAAGCACCTTGTATTCTGATCTAACATGGATAGGAAGCCAATGAAGGGAGGCAAGAATTGGTGTAATATGGTCAAATTTCCTAGTTTTAGTTAGGATCCTAGCAGCAGCATTCTGAACCATCCGAAGACTTTTAGTACTAGAATGTGGCAGACCTGAGAACAGAACTTTACAGTAATCAAGTCTGGATGAAACAAATGCATATATTAGAGTCTCTGCGTCTGCCATGGAGAGAAAAGACAGAATTTTAGAATGTTACGTAAGTGAAAAAAGGCAGTTTTGGTGGTTTTTCTTAATGTGGTTATCAAAGGAAAGGCAGGGATCAAACGTAACACCAATATTTTTGGATGCCACACTTTGTGAAACCACAGAGTTGTCGACTGTTATCGTTACTTGATCAAATTGGTGTCTGTGATGGTCCGCGGTGGTGTAGCGGTCTAAGCATCGGCTGTGTGTCGATGCAGTTGCCCACTGGGGACTGGGGTTCGCGCCCCGGTCTCGTCAGATCCGACTATGGCCGGGCTCGATGAAGCAGCAATAATTGGCAACGCTGTCTTCGGGAGGAGGGCGGAATCGGCTTGTGTTCGTCACAAGAATGCGTCTCTGTGTGTGTCGGAAAAAGTAGGGGTTTGGCCTGGATTCGCCTTGTCACGAAAGTAGTGAGCGTCTCCTTCGAGACTGCCGGCCGGAGAGATGCAGTTGGCGAACGCACGCAGTACGAGGGTGGGTGTTTGAACTAAAATGGGGATCGATTAGCAGCTAAAGGGGGGGGAGAAATAAATTTAAGGAAAAAAAATTGGTGTCTAGCAGGGCCAATGACCAGCATCTCAGTTTTATCCAAAAAAATTTCTTCAATTTACCCCTTTTTCTCCCCAATTTGTATCTGGCCAATTACCCAGCTCTTTTTTTTCTTTTTGAGCCGTCCCGTTCGCTGCTCCATCCTCTCTCTGCCGATCTGGGGGCGCCCCGACCGACTATAGGCCGGGAGCCAGGACCAGCCCTCAGGATGTTTTCTGCTACCTTTTTTTCACTATTATTTCTTGTTAGCCTAAACCTTGGGCCATCAGAAGTTGATAACGAGCACCCCCAACTCGGCCCCGTTTGGCCACAGGGGGCCAAAAACCCAATGTTTGGGCCATGTTCCTGGCGAAATTATGTACATGCAAATATTAAGGTACTACAATGGCATAAATAGTCATACAAGAATGAAATTTGGCAGAGTATCCTGATACATAGGGGGAAGCAGGAAAATATGATTCGGGGGCTTGTTGCAACTCAATTTTAAGATATCACCCACACCATCGCCCAAAAGACAAAAAAAAGTACTGTCCGCCTGACAAATTATCCTCAAAATGATTATTCTTCAGCACTTTATGGTGAATATGTATGCCTCACTTGTGTATAGACAACTTCCCTAGTTCTTAAGCTTCGATCTGAGCCCAAGATGACCTTTCTATTTAAAAAATTACTCTTGCTGTGGCCGAAAGTCTTCTCTATACCTCAAATCAGAGAACATTTAATTTTTTAGTCACTAGCATTCCAAATGGGGGTAAGTGCAATTTATTGCATTTAACAATATGTTCATATGTACTGCTTACTACTGCTATCTGAAGTGAACATGAAAAGTGAATACTAAAGAACCTGTAGGAAAACAAATGCTTTTAAATGGTGTCTCATAGGCCTATAGCAATGGGCCTATAGGTCCAAAGCAATGCACTCAAGTAGAAGCCCACCAATAGAGTGGTTGGCTAAGGCATTCAAGAATGCCTTAGATGCAGCCAAGTCGCATCCTCTGAAGCTGGACAAGAGTACACCATCAGTACATTTGACCTAGGTGTTTGCATGAAAGCCTACCCTCTAATATGGAATGAACCTGAAAAATATAAAAAGCACATCATCCTCATTGGTACATTCCATTGCTGTGGAGCTTACTTGAAAGGTATAGGCCGAAGATACTGTCAAGGGAGTGGATGGGTCGAAGTGGCTTTGGAAGCAAAACTGATCACCACGGGCTCTGTGGCTGGGGTCACTGATGGAAAGAATTGGGACAGAGCTATGAACACACACAAGTCGATGCTAGAAGGTCTTGAAAGACTCCTCTATGACAAGTATCTGGAAACTCATGGAGCACTCTCAGCTGAAGGTACATTTTTTCTGGAAAAACACCCCGAATGAATCTACTCTAACTGAAGTTCTATCATCAGCTGATATATCTCACCACATAACAGAATACAATTCATTTAGAGAAAGCGTGAGAAAGTGGGAGCTGGGAGAAACTGGCCGGTTTTGGATGGAATACATGGACTGCATCTGGCTTGTCCTGTCAATGAACAGCGCAATCAAAATGAATGACTATGATGGGTACAAAGCTGCCATAAACATCATGCCAGACCTCTTTTTCTGCTCAGATCAGCAGAATTATGCTAGATTCCTCACATACTTTGGATGCTTTCTTGAACACATTGAGGAAACACATCCTGGTTCAGAGAAACTTTTGCGCGCTGGAGCAATCAGTGTAGCCAGATCACATATCCCAGGCAACCGCTGCCACATTGACAAAACAATAGAGGAGACAGCTATGAAATGGCTTAAGTCAAACTCGGGTTCTGGAACATACTCAGCTGGAATCTGTGGAATCACCAGCAATTATGAAGCCAGCCAACATCACATCCTGACTGCCCATGCTAAAGGAGAGTTTGTAGAGGCCATGTGGAATATGATTAGCAGCCGAGGTGAGCATTCAGAGAAGCAGCAAAGAGATCTAAGACCACGTGAAATCAATCGGTCTGAGGAGCAAGTGCAGCAAACAATAGAAGCATTTCAGAGTTTCATCAACCCATTTCAGCTTGAGACTTCTCAACCGTTGACAAGTTTGACTTCAGGCACTGCTACGCCAGAAGAGGTGCGCTCTGATGTGCTGAATGCTCTGAAAAATGGCGAAACTCAAAAAGAAGAGTTCATCCGTGATCGTCTTCTTACAAAGAAAGTCCTTTTTTTTAATCCTATCAAGAGAAATAAATTCAAGACAATGTCTTCCACAAAACCTAAAAGGAAGCTTATGGCATCAAACCAGAGAGTAATCCAGTATAAGGCTACAAGTGGATTTATCTTTCAGATTTTCATCAAATCACAACTACTAAGGTCACAAATCAGCATCTCTGACCTGATGTGCTATCCCCTGACTCTGACGCCATATTCCATCTCAACATTCGATGGCTTCTTTGCAAAAACCAACAAGGCACAAGGGATGAACTACATGATCAAAGATGTTGAGAATGCACAGCTCCCCTCTCCTAGCCAATGTGCTCTCATTCAAGATGGAAACTCCTCATTCTACATGAACGATGTGCCCCGGACAATGAAGACTATATCAGAGCGCACCTTCAAATGTCTACCTGCTGCAGCTGAAACAGTATTCAGCACAGACACTTATGCAGACCGTCTTCATTCACCAAAATCAGCTGAGAGGGATCGTAGAGGTTGTGGGGAACGGTTCATAGTTAGTGGTCTGAATGTTCATCGACCTGCAGATTGGAAAGTTTTCCTCACAAATGATGAAAACAAGAAATCATTCATTCATTTACTTCTCGAGCACTGGAGCTCTGCAGATATGATGGAAGAGATCCTCAGAAGGCCTGTCATCGTCATAGAGGCTGGTCAAGCTTTCAAAATAGAATGTCATGCTGGAGTAATATCAAAAGAACTTTTACCTGAGATCTGTTCAAACCATGAGGAAACTGATGTGACGGTGATCCTCTACATAAATTATTTCCAAACCAAAATGCCTCACATCAAAACAGTCAGAGTCAGAGCAAAAGACTCTGACATTTTCTTCATTCTCCTCTACTACACCAAATCATTCACAGTTGACATCATCTTTGACATGGGAAATAAGCTGATCAATATCAACCAGCTGGCTGACAATTATTCACAAGAACATGTTTCAGCTCTGCTGGCCTTGCATGCCTTCACTGGGGCCGACTGCACTTCAGCATTCAAAGGCACAGGAAAGGTGCGACCGATCAAGATTCTGAATCAGAATTCAAAGTTCATTCAGATCTTTGCTGCAGTGGGGAACTCTTGGGAGCTTGATGAGCTTGTCCTCAGTGGTGCCGAAGAGTTCACCTGTCGCCTCTATGGCTTTGGTCCTCGAGTTAAGCAGGTTGATGAGGCAAGAGAGTTCAAGGTCAAGACAATATGTGGCTCAAGCCTCGAGCTGCGACAAGGTCTCTCTATTGACCTTTCCACCTTTCCACCGTGCAAGCGAGTCCTTTTGCAGCACATAAAGAGAGTGAACTACCAAGTAGGAATCTGGAAAAGGGCTCATGAAAACCACCCAGAAGTCCCATCCCCTTTGGATCATGGGTTTCATGTAAATGACGATGGCAAGCTAGAACCTCTGTGGTTTGAGGGTGACGTCATCCCCCAGGCCCTTGTTGATGTCTTGGAAGAAGAGGGGACAGATGAGGATGACTTTGAGGAAATACACACTAACATGGATGATGATGAAGAAGAGGAAGAATATGGGGATGATTAAGATATCAAATCCAATTTAGATTTTATTTTATTTTTTTAGATTTTTTTCGAATTTCAGCTTTATTAGATAGTACAGTTGAAAGAGACATGAGTGGGGAAAGAGAGAAGGGAGGACATGCAGCATATGGAAGTGGGCCGGATTCAAACCCATGCTGATGCGTTAGGGACTAGTGTTGTGGTACGCGCACTATCCCAGTGAACCACCAATTATGATTTATTTTATATTATTTTTATTTTTTAAGGTGAATTTTTGGCTTCTTCTGTTGTTGTTTCTCCCTTTGCCTATATTTTGTGTAGTTTTTTTGGGGACAGTGGGATGGGATGGGGTAAGAGGGTAGGAATTAATGTTTCATTGTTGTTAATAAAATGAAAGCCATCTGTTTTCTAAAAAAAATATTATAATAAAAAATGTTTACTGTACTCTATTGGTGGTTGGCTTCTACTTGAGTGCATTGCTTTGGACCTATAGGCCCATTGCTATAGGCCTATGAGACACCATTTAAAAGCATTTGTTTTCCTACAGGTTCTTTAGTATTCACTTTTCATGTTCACTTCAGATAGCAGTAGTAAGCAGTACATATGAACATATTGTTAAATGCAATAAATTGCACTTACCCCCATTTGGAATGCTAGTGACTAAAAAATTAAACGTTCTCTGATTTGAGGCCACAGCAAGAGTAATTTTTGAAATAGAAAGGTCATCTTGGGCTCAGATCGAAGCTTAAGAACTAGGGAAGTTGTCTATACACAAGTGAGGCATACATATTCACCATAAAGTGCTGAAGAATAATCATTTTGAGGATAATTTGTCAGGCGGACAGTACTTTTTTTTGTCTTTTGGGCGATGGTGTGGGTGATATCTTAAAATTGAGTTGCAACAAGCCCCCGAATCATATTTTCCTGCTTCCCCCTATGTATCAGGATACTCTGCCAAATTTCATTCTTGTATGACTATTTATGCCATTGTAGTACCTTAATATTTGCATGTACATAATTTCGCCAGGAACATGGCCCAAACATTGGGTTTTTGGCCCCCTGTGGCCAAACGGGGCCGAGTTGGGGGTGCTCGTTATCAACTTCTGATGGCCCAAGGTTTAGGCTAACAAGAAATAATAGTGAAAAAAAGGTAGCAGAAAACATCCTGAGGGCTGGTCCTGGCTCCCGGCCTACTAGAGAAGGCGCTAGTAGTGCAGCGACCAGGACACATACCCACATGCGACTTCCCACCCGCAGAACACGGGCAATTGTGTAGTGTCTATAGGGACTCCTGACCAAGCCGGAGGTAACACGGGGATTCGACCCAGCGATCCCGTGTTGGTAGGCAACGGAATAGACCACTACGCTACCCAGGCGCCCAGTTTTATCTGAATTTAAAAGCAGAAAGTTACGTGACATCCAGTTTTTCACAGTTGCCAAGCAGGCCTCTAAATTAGTCATTTGAGTATGATCATCAGCCCTTATAGGCACGTACAGCTGAGTATCATCAGCATAGCAGTGGAAATGTATTCCATATCTGCGTATAATATGGCCAAGAGGTGAAATATAAAAAGAGAAAAGTAGAGGGCCAAGGACTGAGCCCTGAGACACACCATATTTAACATCAGAGAATTTTTATATAATATTACTATAGCAGACACACCATATTTAACGTCAGAGAATTTTGATATAATATTACTATAGCATACACAATGTGTTCTTCCAGATAAGTAGGACTTAAGCCAAGAGATAGCTAAGCCAGAGACACCAAAATTACAATTTAATCTGTCTAATAGTATACAGTGATCAGTGGTGTCAAGTGCTGCACTGAGGTCCAGTAGTAGAAGCACAGAAGTGGAATCAGGGTCCATAGCTAGTAAAAGATCGTTCACCACTCTGGTCAGAGCAGTTTCAGTGGAGTGACATGGCCTGAAAGCCGATTGAAAAGGTTCATATAGATGGTTTTCTTCTATATGGGTCAAAAGTGGTTGATACACAACTCTCTCTAGTACTTTAGAAAAGAATGGAAGATTAGAGACTGGTCGATAGTTATTAAGAGACCCTGGATCGAGGTGTGTTTTTTTTAAGTAGAGGTTTAACTACAGCTGTCTTAAAACTGCTGGGAACAATGCCAGTAGTACATGATAAATTAATAATGTCTAGCACTGTAGGTCCCAGAAAAGGCCAAAGGTCTTTAAAAAGTTTTGCTGGTAAGGGGTCAAGTAGGCAAGCAGTTGGTTTAGAAGCTGGCACGAACTTAGTCAAAGTATCATAACAAGTATCATAACTATTCTAATAAACTGACTCCCCCTCCTCTTTCATCTGTTTCTATCTGCGGATGTCTCGTTTTTCTAAGACTCACTCTGCATTGAGTGTTTTGCCAGAGTGATCGTTATTTGGGGTGCTTTAACTGTACACTCTCCCTCATGCCTCGGCACATGGAGAGATGTTTTCTCTCCTGCTACTGTGCTCTATGCTGGACTGTTACAGTGGGTAATCAGACGTGGAAAGAGCAGAAAAATATTCTGTTCTTAGCGTTTCAGTATGCACAAGTGGCAATATATTCTGTTCATTAGCGTACAATAAATATGGAATGAGCTGGAACCACTGTGCCAATTCATTTTGAAAGAGCAATGGCCAATAGGGAAACTCCCACTTCCGTGTTTACCAGCGATGTTGTTGGTCAGCCAATCAATGATTTAACTTCCGCAATGTCATTGGTTACCTGATCCAGTAGCCCAATTGTGTAACATGATCACTCAGTCAGTCTAAACATTATAACTCAGTCACTCCTTGAGGTTTCTTCCTATTTTTTTCTCCCTGTTATAAGGGGGGTTTTTTGTTTTGTTTTTTGGGAGTTGATCCTTATCCGATGCGAGGGTCTATGGACAGGATGTTGTGTTGCCGTAAAGCCCCTTGAGACAAATTTGTAATTTGTGATATTGGGCTATACAAATAAAATTGACTTGACTTGACTCTAAACATGATCATGGACAGACATTCGTGTTTGTAGGAGTGGCTCACTGGTACGGTCCAGCCAAAAAAAGTAGCAGAAGCAAATGGGGTGTGTTAATACATGCAACATAACAGTTTACTAGAGCGACCTAATGATAACATCCGAACACATCACTGCAGTCACTGATAAAAGTCCTAGCTGGTGGTTGTCCTCATAGATGTGCACAACTCTTGCTTTGGTCTTCGGTTCTCAGGCAGAGCTGCAGCAGTAGCCTCCCAGTAAGAACTTGACCTCTGTTGGGCCTTGCTAAGGTACCATGGATGATCCGACAACATGTCCTCCAGAAACTCCTCCTCGGAGATGGGAAGGTGGTCCCAGGGCGACGACACCTTGCCCTCACTGTTTCACATTTTGGTGGAGTGTTTGCAATTGACTTCACTGGAGTTGTTGGTACGAGAGGTGGTGCGAACACTGACTGAGCAAATAATGTCACCCGACAGTTTTTTTCTGACGACTCGTGGGACGAATAGGATGCCCTCGCAGTCCTGCTCATGGTTGGAACAGACTCAGTTATATCCCAGTAGAGAGAAAGGGGGAGAGAGGATAGATAGAAGAAGATAAACAAGGTAAAGAGAAAGAGAGACAAGAGAGGCAGCGGAAGAGAAAGAAGAAATTGAAACATTAAATTTCCCCCATTGATTTACACCAGTAAAGGGAAGTGGCTTTAAAAGTATTGTTAACTTGAAGGTTGAGGGCAAGATTCAAGGGGGCAGGAGTTCTGGGGGGTTCAGTGCTCAATTGGAACAAGTACTCTTCTTCCAACAACAAATTAATAAGCCATTTATCTATGGCAAGTTATCATTGATTAATATATCAGAGGCCTTGATGATATCATAAAGTGGATATTACCTAAGTTTGAAGTTGGAGAGCCAGGTTCAGCCAAGTTGGATCAAAACTAAGTTAATTTGCTAATTATTACAGACTGTATCTACTGAATCCCTTCAGTTAATTTGGCAGTATTGGGAAGATTAAACGCCGTTTATTGTGATTGCTTGACCTTAATGATTGTGTTTGTTCTTGCCCAGTGATTGAATCTATTCCTTATTACATTATGAGTCTCCCTCACACCCACAGAAATACACTAACCAGCTGCCCAGACACCTGCTCTCTCTCTCGCTCTCTTTTCCTTTGTCTTCCACTCAGTTGAGTTCAATTTATAATTCTAGAGTTTTTAATTGGCCTCAAAATTAGGAAACAATTGGCAAATCAATAAGTTAGAAATAAAAATCAACAGTAGCGCTCCCCCTGTGTGTGTGTGTGTGTGTGTGTGTGTGTGTGTGTGTGTGTGTGTGTGTGTGTGTGTGTGTGTGTGTGTGTGTGTGTGTGTGTGTGTGTGTCCTTCATTATGTGGGCGGTGGAGGATTGATCTGGGTTGCTGCATATTCAGCCCTGATGCCCGGAGCCTCCTCCCCATAATGAGAATCAGTACTCAGTGTGGAAGTCATTTGTTACATCATGTACTAGCAACAAAGATGAGTTGTAAAAGAGTAAGTGTAATTTAAACTAGGAGAATGAAGCATTAGTGGGCCGCATGGTGGCCCGGTGTTTAGTACTGTTGCCTCACAGCAAGAAGGTCCTGGGTTCAAACCCCAGGCCTTCCCAGGTCCTTTCTGTGTGGAATTTGCATGTTCTCCTCATGTCTGTGTGGGTTATCTCCAGATGCTCCGGTTTCCTCCCACATTCAAAAACTCATACATGTTAGGGTTAATACTCCTGTCTGTGCCCCTGAACAAGGCAATGTAAAGAAGAACTGGAGTTGGTCCCCAGGTACTGCATGGCAGCTGCCCACTACTCTTAGCTACACAGCTTGGATGGGTTAAATGCAGAGTAAATTTCATTTGTATGTATGTACAAAATGACTAATAAAAAGTATTCTATTCTATATCAAAACAATCCACTCATCCATCAATCCAATCAATCTAATTAATCTATCTATCTATCTATCTATCTATCTATCTATCTATCTATCTATCTATCTATCTATCTATCTATCTATCTATCTATCTATCTCTCTCTCTATCTATCTATCTATCTATCTATCTATCTATCTATCTATCTATCTATCTATCTATAAGGGTTTTTCTTTATTTCTATCTGCGGGTTCTTTCTTTCTTTCTGTCTTTCCACTATTTGTCCTTTCACTTCTCTGTGGGCTGTTTGGTGTGCTACAGCTTCCCTGTGCTATCGTATCCATGACCTTTCATTATCTAAAATTTAAAAAAAGAAACACATACAAATGCACTACCAATGCTACAGGATTCAGTGTGTGGTTAATAAAAAAAATGTCTGAATAATTACTGAATTTTTTTGGGGGGGGGGGCTTCTGCTCATAAAGATATTTGTTCTACCTCCATTCTGCACATTAATGTTTTAATTGAGTTTATGTATATGTAAGGTAGTAATGCAAATAGGGCGTGTAGGGAGACGACGGCCAAACGCAAAGTGCGGGTTACATATATATGCACTGAGTGTTGTAAGGTAGCGCCAAGTCTGTGGAGAAGAAAAAGGGCAAAGGGCTCCTGGTGCAGCCTCATTAATCTTTGAAATGTATTTCCCTCCACGCCTGGACCTTTTCAGAGGAAAGATACACAATTTCCATCTGTTGAAAGCAGGGATGTAATTCGACAGGACAGAGAGGTCATAGGGGTCACAGGGGTCACGATAAAATGATAAAACAGGTGCAGGGGAAAATGTAAAGAGTCTGATTTTGGCACTTTGTTAAATGCTGGTTACATGACCTGAAAATGCAACACGTCAGTTACTCTTTAATAGCTATTATATGTCCTTGTCTAAATCCAGGTTCCTGTGGTTTAGCCCCATCAGCTCATGTAATCCAACCTTATAAATGGCAATTGTGCTGCTAGAAAAAAAAATTCAAATTATTCTTTTAAAGAGACACCAATAAAGTCAAGCTGAAGTATTCCTGTTGTTTCCTGTTGTGACAGCTCCTCAGGATGAAACAAGGCATCGGTGTTTGTTTAGACCTGTGTAAATAGTGCCTTCCTACCTTCACAGGCACACTTAATGGAAAATGAAAATGAAAGTCTATTACATCAGTGCTTGAAAAGGATGGGTGGGTCCCGGGGTTTGTCCTTGGATCTGATACAATACAATACAATGTTTATGTTTGTGTAGCTTCAAGTCCTTGACGAGGCTGTGTTCACCTTTAAACCCAAGTTAATTCACCGCCTTCAGGCAGTTTGAATTATTAGAGCTCAGTAATTAAGTGAGTCAGTTTGGCGTAACCTTTTCATAGCCAGATCACAGAGATAATGAAATACTATGAAATGAATGAATGAATGAAATGTAAACAACTACAATTTTCAACAATATCCCTATAGATACCCTGTATTGGCAGCCATAACATTGGGTATTCTTGGGTGTCCAGGTGGCGTGGCGGTCTATTCCGTTGCCTACCAACACAGGGATTACCAGTTCGAATCCCCGTGTTACCTCCGGCTTGGTCGGGCGCCCTACAGACACAACTGGCCATGTCTGCATGTGAGAAGCCAGATGTGGATGTGTCCTGGTCGCTGCACTAGCACCTCCTCTGGTCGGTTGGAGCACCTGTTTGGGGGGAGGGGGAACTGCAGGGTATAGCATGATCATCCCACGTGCTACGCCCCCTGGTGAAACTCCTCACTGTCAGGTGAAAAGAAGCGGCTGGCAACTCCACATGTATCGGAGTAGGCATGTGGTAGTCTGCGGCCCTCCACAGACCGGTAGAGGGGGTGGAGCAGCAACTGGGACAGCTCGGAAGAGTGGGGTAATTGGCCGGGTACAAACGGAGAGAAATACGGGGGGAAATCCGAGAGAGAAAAAAAACATTGCGCATTCTTCTGTGGGTTTCTGAAACACCACTAAAATTCTGTTCACCAGTGACCACTGGCAATCAATCTGTGAATGTGAAAACCTATTTCATGGTTTGGTGTTAGATCTGCACTGTATAAGAAAATGTGAACAACAATAATACAGCAGTATAATGTAATGTAATGTTGTTATTCACAGTCTCTTATACACATGTACATAGAACTGGTATTCCTATATTCTTACACAAGGCAGCCTATTGGCAAACAAGGAAGTATATTTTCACATTCACAGACACACTTTTCCACGACGTTTCAGAGGGTTACCAACTCTCACCCATCTCACCCATTTTCCCACTGATCTTCAACAGATCACTGGAGTTGTGTAAAGTCCCCACCTGCTTCAAGGGCTCCACTATCATCCTGGTCCCCAAGAAACCCCGTATCACAAGATTAAATGACTAAAGGCCCATTGCCCTAATGTATGTGGTCATGAAATCCTTCAAGAGACTAGTGTTGGCCTATCTGAAGGAAATCACAGGCCCGCTGCTTGACCCTCTACAGTTTGCCTACCGAGCAAACAGGTCCAGTGGATGATGCAGTCAACATGGGATTGTACTACATCTTCCAACACCTCAACTCCCCAGGGACATACACAAGGGTCCTGTCTGTGGACTTCAGCTCAGCATTGAACACCATCGTCCCAGATATCCTCCACTCCAAACTCACCCGGGTCACTGTACCAGCCCCCATGGATTAAAACCTTCCTGACAGACAGGAGGCAACTGGTGAGACTGGGGAAAATCACATCCAGCACCCAGACAATCAGCACTGGCACCCCCCCCCCCCCGCCAGGGATG